>NC_089275.1:16868046-17468046 GCF_963678975.1 Dysidea avara | reverse complement strand
CCTCAGGTTTTTAAATCCTCGAAGACGCCTATTGTGAGTGTCTAAGTGTTTTAGACGATGGCGTAGAAGCAGTGAGTTAGTATGGAGAGTTCCCATTGTAAACACCTAGGGTATACAGCGAGCAAAGGATGTGAGGTCGCACAAGCTCGCGCGCAAGCCATGCATGAAGCGCGAATAACTGAAGATTTGTAAAGTCGATAAAAAGTATGTTTGAGGCATTATAGATACGTGTGAATGGGAATAGCCAGTGCTAACATGGCTGTCTTGCATGGTCTACAGAGCGTGCTTTAATATGGCGAAGACCACAAACTGAATTAATGGCTTGTACCACGATGGTCTATAAATCCGCTGAGCTACCCACGACAACAGCGTAGCTACCTGAGTGTAATTTCTTTGTAATAACCTGCTCGCAATCGCTTGGTGTTTACTGATGTTCGAAATACTAATTGTCCACAAAAGGCTAATTGCATTACTGTAGGCCACATTGTGGTTGTAACTTCTGTCGGGTGTCTGGCCATGCGGTAAGCTGACACCTGATACCAGGTTTCTTCGCAAATAAGAGACCTCCACACATCAAACGAAACGCTGCATGCCATTGTCTAATTATCCAAAGAACACAGCATATACTGTAATTTTTCTTTAACTGTTACAACCAGTTACAGTGCATGTACATTTTAGCATAATTATCACCTTATACAGCTCTAAAGATTCCATCATATTCACCAAGATCTACTAGGAGATGCCATGACATGTACCCTACTCATCCATAAATTCAATACTTTCCCTATACATTCGGTGATTGGAACATGCAATCTCCCTATCTTGCATGGAAATCCATTTTTAGCAAACTTGAATATAACTAGTAAATTTGTGCATGTAGCTAGCTATATAAATTTTTGGGATGGTCCCCTTTATAATCTGCCTGTCCACGTACTGAGTAACTAAATTCAAATCTACGAAATATTTTGGTGTATATATGTATGTGTATCAAATCAAGTAGTAAAGGAGGGATGCATGGTTTAGGCAAAAACCCATGCAACAACCTAGCCTCCACACCATCAAACGGTTTGCCGCATTATTAGCGCAAAATAATGTAGCCACCAGTAATTGTGAGTTCATATATTATAATTTATTGCTGTATAAGCTAGGATACATTATGCATTACTGTACGCATGCATTTCTGTTTTTAAAAGGAGCAGTTGTAATAAAATTGTTCATGAATTCTGAACTGAATCGTACATGTCTCAAGGAATGAAACAGTAAACAAACTCATTATAGCTAACATATAGGAAGCTATAGCACAGTAGTTCACAACACCCAAAATATGAAGGAATATATACACGATTCTTTCTAAATTGAAGCACAATGAAAGTTCTGCATGGTTGCCACTAGCACAAATAACTATCGAAGAACTGCACAATTATTGCTGTTTATTATTACATGCTGTATTTACTACAGAACATGCACACATGTACTACATTGTTAATGAAATACTTATAACAAACCTAAAAATCACCGTGGTTCTAATAATCTATTTAGCTAATAGCTGGACTCAGCAAAACTATATACTCTCTCCATATCCTTCAGGACTCATAGATGTGAAGCCACCATCAACTGGCAAATCTGTACCCGTGATGTAAGAAGCATCTTGACTGAGTAGGAAGCAGATGGCACTGGCTACTTCACTCGCCTCACAGAATCTTCTCAGCATATGATAGTTTGCACATATTGGCTCCCATTTTTCTCTACCTCCATCTTCAGCAGCAAGTTTCATCACTATTGGTGTCCACACCCAGCCAGGGCTGATGGAATTTACTCTTATGCCATCAATAGATAGATCCAAAGCCATACACTTTGTAATACTTATAATGGCACCCTTGCTAGCTGAATATGCCCAACGATCTTTTAATGATCGGTGAGCTGCAGCACTGGAAATATTTACCACTGACTTATCAACTCCTTTCATCTCTTTCATGTATGGATAGCAAGCCTGTACCATGTTAGCAAAGCCGACTACGTTTACACCAAAAGAGTTATCCCAGTCTTCCTTATCTGTTGTGATTCCTTTGAAGGAAAAGAATGCAGCACTGTTGACCAGGAAGTGTACAAGCCCATTGTTATTATCTGCAACTTTCTTCACTGCTGCTACACATTGATCCTTGTCTGAAATATCCACCTCATAAAAGGTCACATTCATTCCTTGTAAACTAAACTCTTCAACAGCCTACAGAGATGGAGAAAACTTAGCTAGTAATATCATTAGTTAATTTTTATCAACAAGGTTAGCTAATAGCCGTACTTTTTACAAGTAAAAATAGTTTAATATTATGATCTTAGAGTTATACCAAACAGCACTCAATTATTTAGTGTATTTCACTAAGATTTCTAAAAAATACGTAAGTAAATATGGATGGATGGAGAACAATAATACCATTAAGCAAGCTGACATGTAATGTATTTCTGATACAAGAATGCTCCTTCTTAAGATCAAACCTAGGATTGTGCCAATAATTTTGAGCATAAGAAATAAGCATCAATGACAATTTTCAAGATTTTTAATTAAATGAAACCCAGAGGTTTAAGACATGAGATCTACTAACTACAATAGAGACTCTGTACACATGTATACACAACTAATACATTTGCCATACTCATACTTTCTCTCCTGCTGACTTGTCGATATCAAAGATAGCAACGCTTGTTCCTTCTTGAGCCAGTTGTTCTACTGTTGCTAATCCAATCCCCGAAGCTCCTCCAGTGACTATTGCTACCTTGCCACCAAATCTTGGTGAACTATAGTCTGTCTTCTTCTTTTTTGCTTCAGGTGTAGCAGACATTTTTTCTTTCCAGAACTGCCTTGGAATTTTATGTGTTCAATCCAAAACTAGACAATATTTATACTATAGTACTGACACCATGATATGCAATGTATAGTGGTAAAATCAATAGTAAAATGGAAAAGGTCAAATCAAGTATATGCTCAAGTAAAACAATAGGATGGTCTTATTATGAGGCCATGACTAGGATCTAAGTAAATTCAACACACTCATACATGTGGCCTTTGTAAACTCAGTCTGGTCTTTGTAGCAAGATGGTCATAAAGAGGTGGCTACAAAGTAAGGTATCATACATGTATAATGAAGATTATTTCCATTTTCCATGTTTTGCTTCCATTTCCATTCTTTCCAATGGTCCAACATGCTTAGTGTACTTGCATACAAGACTAGTTATGTTACTTATGCATGTCAACCAACTAGCTATACACCTCATTTTTGAGCCCCATGCATCATAAAGCTTTGTCCCTGTTAGTATGTGAAATCTTGGATTTTCCCCTACCTACCTCAACAGGTGTTGGCTGGCATAACAATAATAAATGGCAATAACCATTAGGCCAGATTGCTAGCTAGTTTCTTATCAGCCACCTCCTCAGCTTTGATGTGTGTGGGTGGTCATTTTTCATCAGCCACCTGTCACTACAAGTATAATCAAAGGCCTACTTAAAGCTTATGCTTACACTTTACCCGTAGCTGAAAATGATGGCTAGTTTGTCTAAACATCGAGATGCCAGTGCACATGATCAATTATAGCAGTAATGAATGTGGAGGCAGCGGTGATGCAAAACTATAAATCAAAAAAAAATGTAGCTAATAGTTTAGCCAGGAAAATTTGGCTTGAAAAGCTGCCAATCTTACAGTGGAAATGGACCGCCCACTCGCATGCAAATTAGTGTGGCGGCACCCGTCCATTCACAAAAACAGGTCACACCAATCAGATTGTGTTGTTGGTAATGACTAAAATTAATATTTGCGATGTTCGTTTTGGAGTTACCTTAGATACTGTAAAAGCTACATAATGCATGAAAGAGTTTGTCATGAAGTTTTGTGAAGATGTGATATGTTTGAGGTTGCTTGTAGTCGCCAATAGGATGCTCTTTTACACCTTACAAATCATGCTTATTCTTTGACCAGCTGCAAAATTCTAGCTTGACTTTTGACTTTCACTTTGACCGAGGATGAAGATCAGAGTACAGGGTATATTAAAGTGCCATCCCCTTGAATCGAGACGCCAACTTCTAGTCTCGTGCCCAGACCGCTTTTTTCTTTGTGTGGGGGCGGAGAAAAAAGAAAAACAAAAAGAAAAAAAAGCGGTCTGGGCACGAGACTAGCAAACTTTATTGTCTCTCGTGACTGCGAAAGTATCTGCTGGCTAATAATGCTCAGCTCAATTCTCATTAAGCCTATTGGCTGAAGTAGCTAGTTAGTGGCTACCATGCAGCCTAACCCGACCATCAAGTCAGGGCTCATCGCCGTCAGACCGGACTTTTAAAATTTATTTCTTGACTCCTCGAGGACTCATTGTTTGAAATACACCATGCAGTATACCACACATGTAGATATGTACAAGTGCAATAGAAATTACCTTGTGCTGTGTGGTTAGCTAGCCCGTTCTCAGCTCGCTGTGACACTGCTCCGTTAGAAAAATTTGAAAACAAGCGGTTTGCGTGATGTCACGTTTTTATTGACGTCATCGTGCAGTCCCAAACGGAACTGGTATATGTACACTGAACATGTAGACCATTAATGTATCAGTAAAAGGAATAAAGTAAACAGGCGACTCAGTTGTTTCATTTAACCATTACAACATGTGATCATGTCTTTTTTGTCATGGGAACTAAAAAAATGACTAGCTAGCTATGTCAATTGTTCGGAAGTGGCTAGTGAAGTCAGTTCAATAGCCAGTACGGCTTATTGAACTGACTTTCTGTTCAGTATCCACTGCCTTCATATATATATAGCGCCCTAAGGGATGCAAATAATAAACATTATCATGACTGGGAAGGTTTACTTGGAACAGCTAGTACATACTTAATAAAAGAGTACATACTTTTGCGCAACTTTCAGCTCTTAGTAAGCATTTAATTGGCATTATGATGTAAGTTATAGAATACAAATATTCTGTTCCACTACTGCGATATGATCTGTAGAGTAATGGGGTGCAGTTTGTGCCCACATGTCCTGTTTTCGCAGGCCCGGTCACATTTATGTACTGTGATTTTGTAATTATAGTAAATCATGTAATAGGCCATGTGTGAGATGCATGCGTGTAATTATAGTACATGATGTAATAGGTATGTAAGAAATGTTTGTGTGTAAATAGAGAGGGAGAACAATGTGATTGCGCATGGAATATGTGTTTGATTTTAAATCAGTTGTAATCTCATCTATGTAGAACTCTATAATGTGACACTACACACACAATTTTGAGGCTAAGAAGACTAGTTATGTGTCTTTCAGCTCAATGAAGGCAGCAAAATATACCTTTTAGAAGGCTTGCTATCTGTAATCTTCATAGCCGGTAACAATTAACCTGAAAGTAATCTCAGCAAACTCAACTATAGTGGATGAGAACCAAGCGAGCATACATTTACAGTAACATTTATTTGGAGTGGCCTAGAAGAGGAACATTGTGTGATCATGATGTTAGGACAGGGGAGGTTATAACAGTGCATATATATACTTGTGAATCTCCCACCATGTAACAAACTTTAGTTACTGCATTTATAATTATTGTTCATTTTTTACAGTGTAGTGTGAGTAGTAACCATAGTAACTGTCTGCTGTCCAAGTAAATGTGCACGTGACCAATGGACAGGACAATTGTAAATAAGTTGAATGTACTGTACTTTAGCATTATTTAGAACTGCTGTGAGCAACTAGCTATAGCTACCTTAAGTGGAACAGATAATAATATGTAGCTACTATGCAAGGAGCATACTATAGCATTACAGTGCCACTAATGCGATTCTGAGCATAAGTAATATATATTACTGCAATAAAGTGGCCCATTAAATAAAACAATGCCCATTTAAATAAATGTGAAGCCAGTTTTAGGTGGAGGAGCTGATTACAAGTTGAACTGCATGAACAGCTAATAATCAAAAGCGGACTTTTCTCAAGAGCCAGAGAATTAACACTTCAGCCAACCAGATGATTATATCTAAAGTGGTGACAGTAAAATTGTCAACAACAGACATGTGTGCATGTTTGGCTGGGAAAGGGCTGTAATATATAGTGCACAATATGGCTTCCCCATAGGAAATGTATGGATTGAATGTGCTAAGCATTTCAATGAAAACATTTTGAAAATTTTTAGTGGCCAAGCAGTGCTACAAATGAGCAAAATTTCAGGTTCATGTGTAATTGCATCTGTGAATTATGCACCTATCAATATTAAACCCCACTACCCCCCTCCCAGGCGTACACGGGGGAATAGTGGGGGATTTGATCCGATTTGACCTTTAAAATCGCCCCACTAGTGGGGCATTTGACTGTTCAAAAATTTTAGCACTAGCTTGACTTTATAAGCTATGCATGCACTTCTTGCTCTAATAACCTACTTTCCCAAAGTACACTAAGTGGGGATTTGACTACTCGTCATGCCCCACGGGTGGGGAATTTGATGTTTGAAAAAGTCAAATCCCCACCTTTCTCCCACCCTTGCCCGGGAGAGGGGTGGTGGGGCATAATATTGATAGGTGCCGCCGCATTATTAAATGTTTTTGGGGATCCAGCTCAGTGTGTACATGCTATAGGGTGTGTATAATTCTTGATTCAACATACTTTCAGCATATACATGTCCTACTGCCCTGGTGACCTCTACTCCTTTAGCTTAGCAACTTAGTGTATGTTGTAGGTCTACATCAGTCTTCCCTGCATGATTTGCAGGTCCTGCGAGGGGCAGGGCCCATGACATCATGCATGGCTGGCTTTGTGCACCTGGCACATACGCTCTGCAGGTTGAAAAATATTGTCAGCATTCATTCAATAGTATCACCACTTAGGAGCATACCACTGATATATTTTATGCATGGTACTGTACAAATTAAAGAACATGTATAGTGTGTGGGTTGTGGCTACAGACCACATCTTCTGCATGGTAGAGACAGCCACTATTGTCTTATTACTTAACCAATGGCACTCCCTAGTGATTATGGGAATAATATTATTCTCTATTAATTTTTTTGTAAGATCAAGGAGCAGGCTGTAAATTCTCCCAAAACACCTTAAAAGAGATAATGTCCATACCCATTGGTAAATGTACTTGCAAATTTACAGATTGACATTCAGCACTGAAAAAACAGACTCTGAGTGCATAATGATACCAAACATATGAATACAAAATTAATATTTGGTTCTGAATAGCTGAAATCAGAATAATACTGTACATGTAAGACATAGAGTGTATTTAGAATTCAACTCCACCTTTTCAAACACAGTTTCTGTAACAACTTTAAGCAGGCTGTAGGACCAGGTGTCCTACAGACCTTCAGCACTTGTGCTGTAAAGCATTATTAAAAAAATAAATAAAAAGCCAAGAACCATACATTGCAGTATACATCTCCCAATCAGACATTAATACACTGATGCATATGGACTATGCTAAAGGTGCCACTGTGATTAAGTTTTATTACAAATGTACCTAACAAAGCTTTGGAGGTTTTGTAACTTTTGAAGGTGGTTTTACCCCTCCAAAGCTTTTTAACCATGGATACAGGCATGTATAATCAGTGAAAGCCCTCAAACATGCAATCAACCTTGAGAAATGCACACTGCAGTGGTGTTTTAACTGTACAGCATTCTGGACAGAAGGCATCCTATAATATTTATGTGACAAATTCAGTCCTCTGTTGTTCATTGTCTCCATCTCAGTGTTACAGGCATGTGGAGTTGGAAAAGAAAAGGATGCATTAGAGAGGTAAGGAAGTTGGAACATGGAGCTTTTACTCTCTTAGTGTTTTCATGCACTGAAGAAGTGGGTATAACGAAATGTTGACTAATTATGTATTGCAGCAAAAACATGCTCCCTCCTCCAAGGCCTGGTGGTCAGCCAGCTGGAGGCACTCTTTGCTGTGGAAAGGTGCAAATACCAGGCATGCTGAACGTCCAAGTGGGTAGTTATGCAAGCTGGAAGACTGTTCTGAATTGCAACCTTATAAGAGTAATGAGTAGCTGTTCAGCCTTTGTACCAGAAACCTTTACATCAGAGGAGCTACGTAATATCCTGAAATTGGACAGTAATGTGATGCTGCAGAAGGTGAAAATTACAAAGTAAGCAAATGAACACAAAACAAACAACAAAATAATTTAACATTTTAATTAAATAAAAGAAAAAAGTTTTTGTCTTGTTCAAACATCGGACAGAGAAGCAAACTACGGCTTCCCAATGCTGTGATGATAGAAACTTGTCAAGGGTCTGGTGAGGTGGAAGGGCAAGCAGTTTGTAAACTGTAATCTTTCCCTCCACCAAGTGCACTTGGAATGTGAATTTTCCCCTGTGGTAATTTTCCCCTGTGGTATGAAGGTCATAAACTAGCTGCATACTTGTAAAAACGAAACAAAAGGCATGAACGCACTACTCCTAAATATGCTCACACACCTTACGAATACCTCTAACGTTTAAGCAGGTAGCAAAATGTATTTAAAACCATATACCTAATGTGAACATTCGATTGTGGTATTCAACTATATCCAGAACCGTTGGGTTAGTTGGTATCATGGTCATCTCGCTTGGTATATCTATGCCCTGCCGGATTATCGATATGGTGGAAATACCAATCACTGTATAGACTAGAGCTCGATGTGTAAGACAGTAACAACGTAGCGCGTGACCCGGCCAGACTTTCTCCCCGTACCGAATGACAGAGAATTAAAGTGATCTGGCCACGCGACCGACAAGACTAGTAACAGCGACGATTAGTGCACAAGGGATCATGTGTGATGGTGATTCCATTATGAACTGTCGAAGCTCACTCGTTACAATTCAGTTGTGCGAGAGACACTACACTGAATCGGCCGGCCAAGGAAACTCAGTCAGTGATGGTTGTTGTCTCTCATTTTCCGGGCTCCGTCATTTCCACCTTCACCCTATCGCCTCAGTTTCGGCTATTCAATTCATGTGCACACGATTTTGATGCTAAAAAGACTGGTTATGTGTCTTTCAGTTCAATGAAGGCAGCAAAATATGCGGCCTTTTAGAAGGCTAGCTACATCTAATCTTCATAATATAGCTAGTAACAATTAACCTAAAAGTAATCTCAGCAAACTCAACTTTAGTGGATGAGAACCAAGCGAGCATACATTTACTGTGCATTCTAGCTACATACTCTTGTGCAGTAGTCAATAGAATCTATGGTGCTACTGAGGGAGACATAGGATCACGTCCTAGCTTAAGATGCCAACAAGCATGCAATGTATCAGAGGAACCCGTCACCACAATAATTTAATACATATATAATAATAGAGCACCTGTGGACTTTTTGTTTGTTTGCTGCTAGTCATGCAAGAGGTAAAAGCATTCACGAGTGTGGATATAACATTAGAGTCTATGCATGTACTTTTTTTGTTGGTGTTATGATGACAACGTTTCAGCATTCGAAAATAAGTAATTTTACTAGCTGCTCTTACCGTTCTGTTAATATCAGGGACCAACATGCCCTCATGACAATCTCATGATAAAACTACGTAGTACTGCCAGCTACCATAAAGCCACCCCATCAAAGCCTGATTATTACTTGAAATACATCCTCGACTAAATTTCACCCGAGTCTAAAAATTCTACTACTTAAAATCAGAGATGCATGGTTGTTCCTACCCCTCAGTTTACATTGAATATACTTATGCATGGCTTGCACCACTTGACTCAGCTCACTTTTGGATACCATTATAGACACTATTATTATTTAGTCTATACATAGCTGCATCATGTACATCTGAAGTCAAAAACTATTGTGATTTGACTGTACTTCACTACATATAACATTATGCTTCTTTTGTGCATCCCATTATGTATAGATAGTGGACGTATGCATTTTGCTACTGGCCCATGCAAGAAAGTACCATCAGTTGGCAGATCTGAACCCACGGCCATGATGTACGCATAACAAGCATACTGACTAAGATTAAACTCAATAAACTGTCTCACATGTGAGACAGTTTATTGAGTTTAATCTGCAGAAATTTTAAAGATTCCCTCAATTGGCTCCATTTATCCGTACACAGTTACACTATGGTTATGGTATTTTAGTGGGGTCTGCATATGCAACCAAATAATTATGATTCTGTGTGGCCATTAATTGTAAACTAAGCAAGACAATTAAAATTTACACAGATAAGTAACTACAGTATGCGTATGACAATGGCTGCATATATACATGAGGTTTACTTTGTCCCATGTTGTTATACTGGATGTTGAATGAAAGTTGAAACTCCCACCATGTAACAATTTTAAGCTACTGTAATGTAACTGAACTAAAAATTATTATTTAGTTTTACCATGAATGTGAACTAATTATTATTATTTTAGTTTTGCTGTGGAATTTTATTAGAGGTGTATACAGATACTGAAATCGGTACCGGGTGCCGATACCAGTGATGGTTGAAGATACAGGGGGTGATTGCCGACTGGTGGTATCTGCAACTTTAATTTGTATTACCAATAGCACTGATCCAATATTGATACCGACTGCTAACTGAGCTTCCAGTGGCAAATGAGGTTATTACTTGGTAACAAATAAAAAAAAATGTTTTTACTCTTTTCCAAGTATTGCTACCATTGCTCTGGGGTGGATAAGGATTTGCTAAGGAGTGGCACACTGGTAGAAGTGATTGCAGAGTGTGCACAGCACACTACAAAATGTGAGCTTTCTGGTGGGGGGGGGGGGGGGAAGGTGGTTTAGGGGAAAATTTGAAAAATTAATGTTCTGAGATTGAATTTGGTGACAACGTTAATTTGATTGAATCAACACGGAATAGCATAGCTACTAAGTTAAAAACAATTAACAACAACAGAATTAGGGCACTGTAAAGGCCTAGGCTGTTTCCCAAGGAAATTTTTAAAATTAACATTCTGAGATTGGATTTAATTATTTAGTGGCAATTTTGACTGAAATTTGCTGAGTCGAGCTAACACTGGAAGTATCAATGCTAATAGTAGCTATAATACTGAACTAGAAAACAGAATTAGCTAGTACAGCATAAGGTTTCTTCAAGGAAATTTTGAAAAACAACCTTCTGATATTGAATTTGATGAGACTATAATGTGTAATATTTATGAAAATTCCATGCTGGAAGCATGAATACTACTGAGCTGGTAGTAGCTATAAAGGTTATAAGGAAATTTTGAAAAATTGACCTTTTGAGAATGATTTTGGTGCTATTAAGTTGAAAAATTTTATTGAATATTCACAAGCTACAAAACAGAATTAGCATAAGGTCCCCTGCACAAGCAATTCAAAATATTTAAACATAATAGATAATCCTGGCCTGGCATGTGATATGCAGCTGCATGAATTTTCACCTCCAGAGAATTTTTAGTCCCTAGGGTGTGGATAGAGTCAATAACTCAATTTAGAACAGGTGCATGTTTAGTTGTATAAAATGACAAACTAATTATGTAAATGACTGTTCTATTAGAGTATCTTGATTTCTAAATGTCAAGGGGGCTCTAACCCACCTATAGTTCCCCTTGTGCTATGCCCATATGGGTAGCAATTGGCTAGACAGATTTATTGTATCATAAAAATGTTTGAATTATGTCTAAGATGCCTAGCTATATTCAATGAGCAACCCCACATCCACCCCTGGTCTATTTTAATAAATTAGTACATGGCATGGACATTATTTTACTTAATCACAAAACACTGCAATTTTCACAAACTAACCTGCAGAACTAATTCACAGTGCTTTTGTTTCATTGTAACACTAATGTAATGAAGGTTAATGGCTGTCAAGACATCTAAATAGCTCAGAGCGTTCCCTTCCAAATATTCCTCATTCAATTCGCCATAGAAAAGGTGATTTTCAACCGTAAAATGAAGCACTTAACTTTCCTCTGATTTCCTTCTGCTATAACTCATCTTAATTGCTATTCACTGCTCTTTCCAAATCTGGTCCAGAATCTGAGGTATCTATCACGTATTGCAGGTTATTGCGCCTATTATTGCATACCCCAAAATTCCCAATGCAAAATGTATGGGGAAATTTGCTACACCCGGCTGGTTTAGGCCATTTAGATGTACCAAAATTTCTGTGAATTGAATTTAGCAAATGTCCGCAAACTTCTTGATATGATTGGTAGTAATGTACAGTTGAAAATACCCACATGAATTGCAGTGCCACTTATGCAGCTCTGAATAGAGTACACTGTAAATGAATTTACATGGCAACGTTTCACTGGAGGTGCAGATTAGAATAATGTGTATGATTCTTAATGACAGTACATGTGTTCCTTGTACACAATTACCAGTATATGTACAGCATGTTCCTAAGCACAGTGATACTACCGAATAAATGTTGATAACTTCTATTCAACTAATGGAGTACATGTGTTAGGTCTACAAGGTTGGCCATGCATGTCACAGGTAGATTGTAGACCTACAGCATACATGCTAAACTAGGGGAGTAGAGGTCACCAGGCAGTTTATCTAATAGTGTGGAGGATGTTGTGTATGGGCTGTGGCCACAACCCACAGACCACATCCTCCAAAATTATTAGGCATACAGCCACTAGCTATTGTTTAATCAGCAAAGCTCTAACCAATGGCACTCCCTGAAATTAAAAAAAGTATATATAATTGCAAGATGAAGGAGTAACACCATGAAAGAGATCATGTCTATATGCTTGCAACTTTAAGAGTAATTTTGTACTTAAGTATTCATAAGTCCTGCATGTTGTGTTAAGGGTACTTTGCTCCAGTTATTTTTGGGCTCTGTAGCAGAAATCAAATTATAGGTATATCTACTAGGTAAAGTTGCTAGTACATTTAATAAGCAAAACCACAAAATGATTAGTATATCATCAGGTAACACTAATAGAGACTTACCAAAAACATTTTGGAATGTGCATTTTACTCATTTTTAGTTTTATGGTACATGTTAAGATATGTGCACCAATGTGATGGATATTTGAAGTTTGTTTGGTCTCATTATAAGTTTTGTCATGTTTACTGACATCCTGGTGAAAACATAACATTACAGCAGTGAAAATACTGCTGCTGTTAAGTAGCATCAAAAGGTATCAGCTATCTAATGCTATATGATTTACACTGAAAACCAGGAGTTGTACTGAAAACATTGGTGTTGTAAGTTGATAAGACTCAGTCCCATTACTGTCCAACAACAATATCATGGCTTAGACATTATTCATAGTGACATTATTCATAGTGATGGTGTAATATGTGGTGTGCTGTGCAGCAGCCTATTAGTAAGTGCTTTCCTACCAAATAAGGAAAAGATATTAAAATAATTAACAAGCAAATGATTGACTACAGGGAAAGCACTGACTGGTACTGTCCAACCATATTAGGGAAAGATATCAAGAAAAGTTGTTAGTAACAGCCACAAGCAGATTTCCAACTGTATCAGTAGAAGATGATGTCATAGTTTGTGTATTAGTTTAAGTAACTGGTATTAGGGATTCCAAAAGTTCGTAAATTTCTAAGTGACTGAAACAACTTTCTATTTGAGTACAGTCTTACAGATTAGTTGTTAATGTTAGCCAAATTAGTTACATATGCATACTCACTCAGTCACAATTTGTTCAGTTGGTTTATTAGTATAGTACTGCTAGGGTGTACATGGAGGGCAATGCTGTGTGATGACAGTGAAGTCTCTTATACATTCTATAGTAAATTTGGGACTGAATCTTTCTTGCCAGGTAAATCATGTGCTGATATTTACCAGATCAGTAAAGCTAGTAGGGGTAGATCGGGTTATTGTTGGATAAGGACTACATCACTTGTTAGAGTCTACTGTGATATGGAACTAGAGTGTGGTGGTGTAAAAGGAGGGTTGCTTACCTCGATATGGCTCAGGGACATTCTTGTCCTTCACTGTGGAGTTCCTGGTACTTCTAAAGAAGTGTGTAGAACCCCAAATGATGCAGGCTGTTACTCTGTCACCCACGATATGAACTACAAAAAGATCTGTGGTAAAGTTAGAGGATATCAAAAAGGATCTACGGATGCTTTTCATTCTGCAGTGAAAGGTGGTAAATCAATTAATGTTTATGCTGATGGAATATCAATAACATTTAGTAATCCTCAGAAACATGTGTGAACATACGCTGCAGGATTAAGTGATGATGGAAACTATCCCCACTACAATTGTCCATGTGCTCACATCCCAGGTCTTGATTCTCCAGCATTTGTTGGTGACCACTATTACTGTGAATCTGGTGATACAGGATCTCATGATTTATCTGCATATTATAGTGGAGATGTGTTATGGGATGGAAAACAGTGTCATGGCTCTAACAATAACTGTTGTATTAGTACTGATATGCCGTGGTTCTTTCAACAGCTGGCTAGATCTGTGAACGGTGAAAATATGGAAGTATGAAATTATCATTTGGAAACTTTTTCTGATGAGGACACCCTTGTTGAGGGCTTGGAACTTTATGTGCAATAAATAAACCACTGCATACTTTTTGCTGATTAATCTATGCTGCAGATTAGTTGCTAAAACAGACTGAATAGTTTTTAGAGCTGTCTATATACGTACCATGCACTTGAAAAATGGAACTGTACAATTTAGCAAAATTAGAAACCTTACTTTGAGATGTACCGATGCATGCATTGCATATTTAGCATAACCACATGCTCACAGCAAATTTTCCTGGTGATTCAAGTCTCCAAAATATACATACCTATAGTGCACAATGCACATGTGCAATATTGAGTTACTGTAAATATCTAAATTGTATACTGTACTTAATAAGTACTGCAGTCTATATGTCATGTACAAGCAGTTCATCTGTTGAAGTTTAATGTCAACAGTATTTATGGCATTTTTAAGACTGCAGCTGATTATTAGCTAATCACATTTCATCTCTGTGTGTTTATCGAACACTCTAGATCTGTGTTTATCAAATATAGCAATTTTCATAGTTTGCAACTAAGTAATTCAGTATAAGTAGTATAAATCAGTACTGAATTCATACCAAATCTGCATGCCAACCACCAACACAGTATACTGTGTGACTGTTTGGTACATGTACACGTAGAATGTATAAGTGCAGAAATTATGTAGTACCTATGCTGTTCTGACTTATTACATGGAATTCTGCTATTAAACAAATAATACAGAAAGCCTGTCATAACCAATTTTGTGTGTACAGGAAGGGACATAAGGCTAAGTATGATTTAAAAACAACAAAAAAAAATGAATTTACAGACATATGGGAATGAAAATTTAAGGCAATGTGGTAGAAAAGCATGCACTGTTATAAAATACTGAAATTAGGACTGGATAGCTATCACTGTGAATTAATCACTGAAGTGATTTTGAATCCCATTCCAAAAACTTTGACATGTACCCCATGCCAAGCTAGGAGGCAGCATTAAGGGGAGAACCTCAAAGGAATTTGCAGACCAGGTACAGTTGTAATGTAGTGGTTACAGTTAGAAATCTGTAACTATACTTGATAAGGTTCAGCACTTAAATTACATTGGTTCCCTCGATGAGACATACTGGTAAACACTGCTGATTATAAGCTGGTTTCATGCCCAAGTAGAGCTGAGCGATAGTACAACTGTTCATGAATGATAGTAAATTTAATATCATGGTATTACTATTGCTAAGGGCATAACTAGTGAAGTGTAACCAGTGAGGCCAGAGCCTCACCCCTTTTTGGCTAAATTAAAAATAATAATTGCTAACTTGATAAAGCTAAAACTATATTAAAGTAGTGAACATGCAGTATTTATTTAATAGCAACAATTGACAGAAACAACTTATATAATATATATCTAACCTGTGCAAGTCAATTTCGTCCGTATTAAGTGCCTCTAAAAATAGTTATGGTTGTGTTTAGCTTTGGTTTTGTATCTCTTTGTAGCTACTAACTTTGGAAACATTCTTTACAGTTTATCTCTTACTTATTATAATAATAAGTTCAAATGGTAAGATTTACATATTAAACAGTATTATTGAGGTGCTTTTTGATCAGTGTCCAGTTTCATCATTGAACACTTGTCAGGTAGCACCTTGCACACAGTACTACAGTCCAAAATTGCCTCAAAATAGCATCTCAAGCTGCCTGTCCACTCACTGAGTAACTATAAATTCAAATCTACCAATTATTTAATTTGGTATATAAAGTATCAAATCAAGTATTAAAGGAGGGAACTACTTAAGGAACTTACACTATAGCTACTACTCATATTGGACATCAATTCGCAATTTGCAAGTACGTAATTATAACCTATCACTGTAATAAAATTATAGCATTTAATTTTTTTAACATAACCACTTGTTTGCAAATTTACACTTATTTTAAGTTACACATGCTCACATAATTTAAACAGATAGCCAATTTATTTTGGATTGGTAGCTTATTCCTTGAACATGCACTCTAAATAACCCTGATGTTGTAATCATAGTAGTAATTCCATTAAGAGCTTATACTTCGGCACTTATAAACTCCTGATTTATGTATTTTGTTGAAATGATTACAGCTTGTTATATTGACACCAGGTTTATGAGAGGTGAACACATTTTGGTCTTGTGCGTCCCTACATATAGTCTTAGAAGAAAAACTATCTTATTGCTCCCTATTACCATATCACATAGCATAACAATATTGATACTGAGTACTTGATATATAAACTCCTTACAGCCGCTCTGCTGTTGGCTGTGATCCTATGTACAGTACATGCAGTATCTATACTTGTACTAACTGGTTGGTTAAGTTATTTAGAATGTCTTGCAAGTTTAGATCTCTTAAATTACACAGAAGTTATAGAATAGTTACAGTATATGATTGCATGGCTTGGACCAGAACCATAGGTAGTTGGTGAGGCTGTACATGATCATGAACTATAGTTGTACGAATAAAGCATAACTACAATAATCCATACAGACAAATGTGGTGTACTGGGAATTTGCTATTCATCCAGTTAAGTAATGTATTAGCATATCTGGCATGCATTCAGCCAGATAAGTATAGGGTGGTCTATTTGGTGGTGTTTGCATGGTTTAGACCATAACCCATGCAACGACCTAGCCTCCACACCATCAAATGGTTTGCCACTTTATTAGCGGAAATATTGTACCCACCAGTCATAATATTGTGAGTTCATTTATTGCTCTATAAGCTAGGATACGTCATGCGTTACTGTACATGCATGCATGTATGCAGTACTGTATACATGTACGCATTTCTGTTTTCAAAAGGAGCAGTTGCATTAAAATTGACCATGAATCCTGAACTAAATCGTACATGTCTCAAGGAACAAAACAGTCAAGCAAACTCATTATAGCCATTTTAGCAACACAGAAAGCTATAGCACAGTAGTAAGTTCACAACACCCAAAATATGAAGGAATATATACATGATTTTTTCTAAATTGAAGCATTATGAAAGTTCTGGTTGCCACTAGCACATATAACTATCGAAGAACTGCACAATTATTACTGTTTATTATTACATGCTGTTACAGTATTTACTACAGACTATCTTGAACATGCACACATGTACTATATTATTAATGAAATACTTATAACAAACCTAAGTTACCGTGGTTCTAATAATCTATTTATTAGCTAGACTCAGACTAACAATACTCTCTCCACATCCTTCAGGACTCATAGATGTGAAGCCACCATCAACTGGCAAATCTGTACCCGTGATGTAAGAGGCATCTTGACTGAGTAGGAAGCAGATGGCACTGGCTACTTCACTCGCCTCACAGAATCTTCTCAGCATATGATAATTTGCACATATTGGCTCCCATTTTTCTCTACCTCCATCTTCAGCAGCAAGTTTCATCACTATTGGTGTCCACACCCAGCCAGGGCTGATGGAATTTACTCTTATGCCATCAATAGATAGATCCAAAGCCATACACTTTGTAATACTTATAATGGCACCCTTGCTAGCTGAATATGCCCAACGATCTTTTAAAGATCGGTGAGCTGCAGCACTGGAAATATTTACCACTGACTTATCAACTCCTTTCATCTCTTTCATGTATGGATAGCAAGCCTGTACCATGTTAGCAAAACCGACTACGTTTACACCAAAAGAGTTATCCCAGTCTTCCTTATCTGTTGTGATTCCTTTGAAGGAAAAGAATGCAGCACTGTTGACCAGGAAGTGTACAAGCCCATTGTTATTATCTGCAACTTTCTTCACTGCTGCTACACATTGATCCTTGTCTGAAATATCCACCTCATAAAAGGTCACATTCATTCCTTGTAAACTAAACTCTTCAACAGCCTACAGAGATGGAGAAAACTTAGCTAGTAATATTATTAGTTAATTTTTATCAACAAGGTTGGCTAATAGCTGTACTTTTTACAAGTAAAGATAGTTTAATATTACGGTCTTAGAGTTATACCAAACAGCACTCAATTATTTAGTGTATGTCACTAAATACGTAAGTAAATATGGATGGATGGAGAACAATAATACCATTAAACAAGCTGACATGTAATGTATTTTCTAATACAAGAATGCTCCTTCTTAAGATCAAACCTAGGATTATGCCAATAATTTTGAGCATAATAAATAAGCATCAATGACGATTTTCAAGATTTTTAATTAAATGAAACCCTGAGGTTTAAGACATGGGATCTACTAACTACAATAGAGACTCTGTACACATGTATACACAACTAATACATTTGCCATACTCATACTTTCTCTCCTGCTGACTTGTCGATATCAAAGATAGCAACACTTGCTCCTTCTTGAGCCAGTCGTTCTACTGTTGCTAATCCAATCCCTGAAGCTCCTCCAGTGACTATTGCTACCTTGCTACCAAATCTTGGCGAACTATAGTCTGTCTTCTTCTTTTTTGCTTCAGGTGTAGCAGACATTTTCTTTCCAGAACTGCCTTGGAATTTTATGTGCTCACTTCAAAACTAGACAATATTTATATTATAGTACTGCACGCCATGATATGCAATGTATACTGGTAAAACCAATAGTAAAATGGAAATGGTCAAATCATGTATAATATGTTTGAGTAAAACAATAGGATGGTCTTATTATGAGGCCATGACTAGGATCTAAGTAAACTCGACACACTCAACATGTGGCCTTTGTAAACTCAGTCTGGTCTTTGTAGCAAGATGGTCATAAAGAGGTGGCTACTAAGTAAGGTAGCATACGTGTATAGTGAGGATTTCCATATTCCATATTTTGCTTCCATTTCCACTGGCCCAGCGTGCTTAGTGTACTTGCAGGCTGGACTAATTATGTTACTTATGCATGTCAACCAGCTAGCTATATACTTCATTTCTGAGCCCCATGCATCATAAAGTTTTGTCCCTGTTAGTATGTGAAATCTTGGATTTGCCCCTACCTACCTCAACAGGTGTTGGCTGGCATAACAATAATAAAGGGCAACAATTATGCCATTAGGCCAGATTGCTAGTTTCTCATCGGCCACCTCATCAGTTTTGATGTGTGTGAGTAGTCATTTTTCATCAGCCACCTGTCACTACAAGTATAATCAAAGGCCTACTTAAAGCTTATGCTTACACTTTACCCGCAGCTGAAAATGATAGCTAGTTTGTCTAAACATCGAGATGCCAGTGCACATGATCAATTATAGCAGTAATGAATGTGGAGGCAGTAGTGATGCAAAACTATAAATCAAAATTAATGTAGCCATTAGTACACTCACATGCTAATTAGTCTGGCAGCGTCCGCCCATTCGCATAGATCTAGAGTAAGGGTCAAGGTCACTCTAGCATTCAATAATTTGTAGTGTGTTACCAAAAACAGGTTACACCAATCAGATTGTGTTGTTGGTAATTTCTAAATATTTGTGATGTTTGTTTTGGAGTTATCATAGATACTGTAGAGTTGTGTAATGCATGAAAGAGTTTGTCTAGCACTTGTGCTGCAAAGCCTTAATAAATAAATAAGTTTGTCACAAAGTTTTGTGAAGATGTGATATAATTGAGGTTGTTTGTAGTCGCCAATAGTGTGTAATGAACAAAAGATGGAGGTAGTGAAAGAGCCTTGTAGTTAGAACTGATCTACTCGTAAAGCTGCCTAGTCGATATGGAAAGAATTTCAGTTATGTTAGCAGCCTTTCATTAATCTATCTTGTGAACTACTTACTTCATGTGGCTGTTGGACATGCCATTCTTGCTACCATTATTGTGACACCATTGTTTAATCACATTCCATTGTTGTAACTCCATAATGCTGAGTGACCAGACCCTTCCTCCTTATGTGAAGGGGCGGGAGCTGCTAGACTACATGAAAATATCAGAAATATGGCTTAGTCCAGGACAGGAAACAGAGAATTTAGATTTTTATGCTGTAACAGCTTGTGGCTTATAATTATGATTAAAAGTTTTGCATCAATTTACAATTACCCAATCGGAGCGCGCGCCAACTTCATTGTCTCTCGTGCCAGTGGGGGCGAGAGCAAATAAACCACAGTCATTCATTGCCGCTCCCACACAAACCGCCTGGCACTATAGCTACGTACGATACCAGGCTGAAAGAGACTGCGAAAGTATCCGCTGGCTAATAATCTCAGCTCAATTCTCATGAAGCCTCTCGGCTGAAGTGGTTAGTGGCTATAGTTACCAGCCCGCCGGGCTCATCGCTGCCAGACAAGACTTCCTCGAGGACTCAATTGATTGAAATACACCATGCAGTATACCACACATGTAGATGTGTACAAGTGCAATAGAAATTACCTTGTGCTGTGTGGTTAGCTAGCCCGTTCTCAGCTCGCTGTGACACTGCTCCGTTTGAAAAATTTGAAAACAAGCGGTTTGCGTGATGTCACGTTTTTATTGACGTCATCGTGCAGTCCCACTTGTATACAGTATGTCATAGACACAATAATAATACTGTACTATGTAGTATATAATATCTATGATTTTGTGCACTGAACATGTAGCCTATACAGATCTAGACCATTAATGTATCATTAAAAGGAACAGGCGACTTAATTACATGGTTACTATGTGTAATGTTTCATTGAGCCATTATAACATCAAGAGTTAATAATAGTGGAGGTAGAGTGTCTAACAATGCATAGGCCTGTAAAAAATGATCCTGAGAAATTCAAAGGGATTCCTTCAGATGTGTAAAATGTTCACACAGGCAGAACAAGGTAATGTAATGATTGCAAACTGAGAGAACAAAGAAATGTGATGATTGAAACAATCTTCACCTATGGAGAATATTACAAATTACAGAGTTTTACAGAAAGAATCCCTTTGAATTTCTCAGGATCATTTTTTTACAGGCCTATGCAGTGTTAGATACTCTCCCTCCACTATTATTAACTCTTGATAACATGTATGATCATGTCTTTTTTTCACGGGAAGTAAAAAAAAAAATTTTTTTTAAACTATGTTCATTGTTTGGAAGTGGTTACTGAAGTTTTACTGTCACTTCAATAGCCAGTACAGCTTATTGAACTGACTTTCAATTCAGCATCCACTGCCTATAATAATACATATAATAGCTAAACAATTGCCAAATGCACACTGATGGATACATATGTGCAAACAGTGATGCCAGTATCCACCTTGCATCAGTGATGTGACTAAAAAAGTAAGCAGAGTCAAGTGGTGGAAGCCATGCATATAATAGAATCATTCTGTATATACTTACAAGCACCGACTAAACTTAAGTACTGGTTGTCTGTTGCACTTACATGAAATAAAAGATGCAAACCATGAAGAATGTTTATTATTACGGTGGACCTGGTATTACTTCAAGGCAACAGCTATATTAACTCTTGCTCAAGCTAAACACTAATGTAGCTATAGCTATGCATAACAAAACATTTTGGGAAAATATATAGAAGCATGTAGATAACAATGCAGTATCACAAAAAGGGTACACCACATGCATCTGTGCACAGTACGTGCTCCTAAGCAAGTATATCTACAAGTGCTAGGAAGTCTCATAGAATGATCGCAACTTAGAGAGTTTCTCCCAATTGGCTTCATTTATATACAGTATATTCTTTCCTCAGCAGTTTTGCATGGCCATTTAGGACCACATCTGCACCCAACCAGGACTGTTGGTATTCACTATTATGTTTTCAGTAGATAGATTTAAAGTCATATATACATGATCACAACTTCGCTATAGCTAGCTGAGTATCTCTTCAGTGATTGGAGAGCTGCAGCAATGGCAATATTTACTACAAACTTGTCAACTCCTTTTGTCTCTTTCATGTATGGATAACAAACCTGGACCATATTAACATGATCAACAACATTGATACTAAAGGTCTAATCCCAGTCTTCCTTTCTCTGCTGCAAGTCCTTTGAAGTTGAAGTATATAAAAAGCACAGTAGGACAGTAGGTGATAAAAGTCTTTTGTTAGCTAGCATATGTCCCTCTTTATACAGCTGCTATCACATTGTACTCCTTGTACTGCCTGAATAAAAAAGAATATGAATAAATAGCTAGATGTATTATGCAATATAAACAAAATGTAAAAAAGATTGCTTGGATCAATAATATTATGCTTTCTTAATTACTGCACATCTTGAACTGTCCATGTAAACTATTAGCAAGGTAATGTTAATCACAGATATGCATGTAGGTATATATGAGATAAGGCTGAATACATGCATGGTTTAAAAAAGGTGAACATTGTCTCACATGACTGGGAAGGTAATTTGGAACAGCTATATAGAACATACTTGGTAATCTCTCACCATTTAGCTACCACTTAATTAAACTTTATTATTCAGTTTTACAGAGTAAATGATTAGTAAGTAGTTCCCTGGATGTATCGGTGCCTGTCTGTCCAGTTAATTCAGAAGTACTGGTATTACTGTTACATTGCATACTGTATTTAAATGCTGCGGCGTTTGTTAGCTTAGTTCTTAAAATCAATGCAGCAACTATTCGAATTTGACCACCACTCAATGCTTCAAAACGAGGTTGAAGCCCTTATTTTCAAAATCCACTCAAATGCGGCATTCAACCAAGTAAATATGGTATGTGCACAGGATCAATGAATAGAATAAACTCTTAATTTAGGGACACTGTGAGCAACTATAGCTACCTCAAGTGAAATGGTATGTATACGCAGCTACATAATTCAAGTAGAAAGAAAAATAAGTTGAATTAGGGATCAAAGAAAAAAAAACCATATAGGGATTAAATGTCCATAGCAATCTGCAGTATAGACAACCTCTCTTGTTTCACCACTTTTTAGCCATTCCATTCTTTCACGTTTTTCTTTTGATCCCTAATCCTGGCAACTTACGTAAATTCCTAATTTTTCCCTCTATGTACTTGTTTGTTTACTTCATAATAATAATGACTACTGAATCTACACATACTGCATCAAAAGAAAGAATAGTGCCAGGCATGCCATAAAATTTATTTTGCATCTGAACGTGTGCCTCGACGATCAATGACTGAAACGTAAATTGGTCATTACGCTTTGTTTTCAGTATGTTCCACTTGTTACACAACGTTACTAATGAAGAACAGTACAAGAAACATCATGGCTCTGCTATCAAATGAATCCAGTTGCTACGGAAAATAAGAGTGATCAGCATGATAGCTAGTCAAGCATGGGGAAAGCCGTATCGTGCTATTGAGAATTGACACCTACTGTTTGTCAGCGAAAAGATCTAGGACACAAAGGAAGACAAAGGGAAGTCCATGATGCATGTATCATACGTATACTGTGATGGAAATTGGCAAAAAGGCATGTCTTGGGATGAAGCTACGTCGAACAGTGAAGAAAACAAGCTTGTAGCCTTATGCATTGTCGAGTTATGCTTGGCTGGAAGATCAGTTAGTTAGTTAATTCGTTATGCCGTCAGCATAAAATTATGTTGAATAGAAAATTTCATAGAAATATAATTGAAGGGTTTAGAATCACTAAAGATATTTATTTATATATGCCTAACCATGCAACACTGCTAAGTCGTCAGAAAGGAAAAAATGAGGCTATTTTATGGGTTACATTGTTGGGCAAGCACCATGATTCCACAGTACTACTGTATTGCATGATAGGAGTGTATTAGTGCCACATGCATTGTAGTGCCACTAACAATTCTATATACATTAATGAAGTGGCCCATTAAATTAAATGATATCCATTTAAATAAACGTGAAGAATGTCCAGTCAGAGCAGCTGATTAGGATACTTAATTCAAAATACTTTCAATATATGCATGTATTCTTTGTACAAATGCACTATATGAAAAAAAGCAGCAGTATATGCTCCTAAGCAGTGATACTACTGATTGACACTGACAACTTCTATTCAACTAACAGAGCACGTGTGTCAGGTCTACAACAGCATTGAAACCGGGTCACTACTGCTGACCAGGATGACCCACTGACCCGGATGTGACCCGGATTACTTAAAGTCGAGGCATGCGATAAGAACTATGTTTCGGCTAGTCTCGAGCGTTCGATTCGTGTTGAGTAAACAGGGGCGGATCCAGACTTTTAGAATTACAACTTCAGCCTAGCTGTAGGTTGAAGACCAAAAAAAAAAAAAAGGTCATCACCTACTACAATAGCTACCCTTCACCATAGATACCCTCAGTTTCGTGTTACATACTACACTTACTAATTAATGGGTGTGGTTGAGCGTATGTTAGTAACGCGATAAGTGGGCGTGGCTCACGAAAGAGCTACGCAATAGCGTTTTTAAGTTTCCACGTCGTCAAACGAACAATTTCGTTTCTCACGTGATCCAATCCGGGTCAGACCCGGATAATTTGTAAACCGGGTCAGACCTGGATGACCCGGAGAAAATGTGACCCGGTTGACCCGACCCGGTTTCAACGCTGGTCTACAAGGTCTGCCATGCATGAGGTCATGGCCCCACACTTTGCAGGGCCAGCACATCATGCAGGGAAGACTATTGCAGAGCTACAACATACATGCTAAGCTAGCAAGGGCAGTAGAGATCACCAGGGCAGTTTATCTAATAGTGTGGAGGATGTGGTGCGTGGGCTGTGGCCACAACCTACATACCACATCCTCCACATTATTAGGTAGACACCCACCATTGTGATATTGCTAAAATGTATTTATAACCTGACCATTGACACTCCCTAGTGGCTGTGGGAATTAATGAAAAATTTTAGCATGCATGCTCTATTTTTATTTATTTATTTGTGTTTCGATGAAGATATAAACAATACCATTGAATGCTTGCAAATACAGAGAGATAAATAACTAGGTGCACACATTCTGCAGACCCTGCCACATAACAATACCAAGCATGGAGCAAAGCACTGTAAACACAACAGTACGTTTCAGTCAGGCATATCAGTACTTAAGTACAAAATTAACCTTGGGCTTTGTAGCTGAAATCAGAGTACATGCAAGGCGTATTTAAGTTGGGTTAATTTTCCATATGTAATATGTAAGTAACATAAGACTACGAGCTACACATACTACATTGCAGTGTGTATCAGCATTTAGATCCAATCAGACATTAATAGAGACTTGCTGAAAACATTTTGGGTTGTATTCACTAGTGCGGTAACAAGATGTAGTGAAGAACATCACTAAACTGAATGTGGTCCTGCTGGTGCATAGAATCTTTGACAATTCAATCCGACACATAATTCATGCAAACTGAGAAGGTGTGAACACATCCTACTAGTTAACATTAACAGCATGACAAGAGCAGCTAATATAACCTAAAACAACAATTAATGAAAATTTCATAGCTAAATTTCCATGTATGAAAGCAGCACAGTGTTATACATATATTATACGTAGCTACACTCAATGTGACATGTATCATGACACAGTACTGTATTGGTGGTTGGTAGATTTGGTATGAATTCAGCTGTGATTATGCTGGCATGTGAAACTTGTTCTATAGGTAACAGTTGCTGTCTTTTTGTCAGTATATATTACATGTACTGTATATGCTACAAGTGTTTTGTCAAACCAACACATCCACATACATACATATACTGGATTATGACTGATTTTATATTAATTAGTTACAAACTAGCTATTTGATAAACACAGAGTGATTAATAAACACACAGAGATGAATTGTGATCAGCTGACAAGTTATAGTTATATCCCGGTACGAGTGTAATAACAATGATATCATCCGAGTATACGGGATATATCCGTTTTATATCCCAGTGCGCGGGAGTGCGCAGAAGTTTACGGATAGTAAATTAAGTTCCGGTTTGAGTTCCTGTCACTGTGCTCAAGATTTCATCCGAATTGTGTGGAGATTCTACTTCGTAGCCACAAGAGAGACCTTACATACTGCCTACAAACTGTAGCGAAGGGCGGTGTTATGAAGCAGCGGTTCCAGGTACGATTCGCCTTCGTCAGAAATTGGTATAGTGGTGTCGCGTGTTGTGCAAGAGAAAAATAAAGACCAACAAGTGGCTACCATAGTCCAAGATAGAACGATGAAGCTAGAGGAAGTTAGTTCTTCACCATAGTGACCTTGGGAGTGATTGCTGGAGCGAAAATCGTCACGTACTATTCTTGACATTTGTTAAACTGGCCTTCGTTAAAACCCGGAACGGACCGGACCGGGCGAATTTTTTTTTTGTACGAGGTTTGGCCACTTTAACTTCGTACACCAGTAGCTACATAAACTGGAGTTTCCGGAAGCCTACTTAAATACGTAATTTGTTTGGCGCGTTATTGTGGGTCGTTGCCTGGCGTTGTGGGGGTGCCAAGGAATAGAAAGATGGAAAGTAGCGAGGGCCATAGTGATACTGCTACAGGTGAGAAGTGTGATTTTATTTACAGTACGTTTTAGTATTTGCCAGTATCGTGGTTAGAAGCAATTGAATTGGGCCAATTAAGTGTGCATTTGTTGGGGTGACTCGATGGAGCCTTTGTATAAAGGCTCAATCGTGTACCTGTTAGTCCGTCTTGCTTGAATTGTTTACTGATAGAGCACACATGCACTGATTTAATTGTATATTACGACTCAAAATATGCCACAATGTATTAACAATTCTAATTAATAAAATCATACCATTTTTTAATGGTGGGTTACGGTATTATGTATAGATGTAGGCTTGTCCCAATAATGTCTTGCATTCACCGATATAATTGAACAATTGGATTTACTGCATTTCTAGGGGAGTCAGCTGTGATTGACCTCACCGATATGGATTGTACAGAGTATGAGCTGACTGTAGAACATGGTGATGAATATTACAACTGTCTTGCTGGAAACCAGTGGCTCTCAGATAAGGTACAATTAATGTTAGCACTTCACAGCTAAGTCATTATGTACATTGCATGTATGTGAATCGGTGCTGGTTAAAACACTTGCAACAGGATTCAAGGATTTTGCTTGTCGAATATTTACCCTGGTTATTATTACACTTAACAAACCGCGACACTTCTTCATTGCATTAAATCCCACTGTTTTATATACAGTACCGCCCAGTGGTAATGTTACAATACCTCACAAGTGCTCAAATCCAGGCCCTGACTTGACATGACACAAAACTGGAAATCATCACATGCGAAGGCATGCGGTTACTGGAGCAACCACCAGAGGGAGCTCGAGTTTGTGGCTACATGTGGTGAGTTACTAACACACACATGCCAAAGAAATTCACAGGTCGACAATGGGCTACACGAGTGTCAACTGCTCGCAAGTGTAACATTACCTCTAGACAGTACTATAGTACAACATGCATTCAATATATTTTCCAACGATTGAGTTGATTAGCAATTGATTGCTTACACTATAGTGAAAATTAATTTGTGAGTTGTTTCAAGTACATAAGTCTTGAAAGTTTTTCACACGAGCATTTTCAGATTTGTAGATATTCAGGGATTGTGTATTGTAAACATGAAACTATACTTCATGATATCTTACATAGTGTTGATTCTGCAAGTGTAATATTTTTTATGTATCTGTTTTTGTAGGTAATATCAGACTACCTAAGGCTTTTAGAAGATCATGTTCAGAAGGTTTGGTAATTAGTAACAATGTTAGCATAATTGTGAAAAGCTGCTTTTCATCAGAGTCGTGCCCAACGTTTAACTATTCTTAACTGTTTCTTTACAAAGAAGCTACTAGAGACAGGCTACTCTGGTGTGCAGAATTGGTACTCAAAGGTACGTATACTGATATAATTTTATATTTACTAGCTTTACTATGTTTTTTTGTTGTTTTTTTTTGCTAAATTTAAGGTAAACTTTTTGGAGAGTGATTATTTGCTTGCTATTTTTTCAAATGACAGCCACTGGACAATGATGGTTAGTAATCATAGTATGGCACCTTTGCTAAAGTATTTGATTATTAATTAGACAATAGAACTAGCCAATAAGAAGATGATATACTATGATTCGTTGAACACTGAACAAACTTGTTGTTTTGAATCTTTAAAGTATGTGAAATACTTTAATTAGTGATTGAGCTATGCTTTGTAAAATTAGGATGTTTTTTCATGAACGGCAGCTTGTTTCAAAGGACCTTTGGCAATGCAAAACTATGAGTGTAAGATTAAATGTGTGCGTAATATTGGTAGAAAATGTACAATACATTTTAATGTTATTAGAGTATACCACAGCAGAACAATCAGTATGACTGTGGAGTATTTCTGTTAGAAGTAAGGGATTTACTGTTATTAAGACATTGACACAGTAATGTTGTTTCGTATCATATTATACAGTATGCCCGATGCCTCTTACTGGACTACCCAATGACTTTTACACAGGTACATGTACAATGTAATAATAGCTAGGTACATATGTTGTACGATGTACACATTGAATATTTTGCCATGTTTGGTAGCCATGGTTATTGTGATTTTCAGCTAGGAAAACTAACCAGATATTATGCAAAGGTGGCTGTTTTTCAAAGAGACTACCATGGGCTTGTGTGGCACTAAGGCCAGGGCATTTATATGGACTCTCCAATAACTGACCTGATTCCTTAAATGCTTTTATACACTAAGATACTCTCATAAAAGTGCTGTTTTAATCAGATAGCTGACTTAAATATATTCCTGGATTCAGTATTGAATGTGCATGTATTACAAACAATTCAACCAGCATATTTAAATACAAGCAGTGGCTCTTATTCGAGGGCAGCTTTTATGATAATAAGTCAAGGCTATGTATGAACTATGCCATAGCTAAAATATGGTGTTTGTATAGTGGTATGAAATCATACAGATAATTTAAGCACTCTCATATTCCCTTATTCCTTTTTACAGATCTTTCACCATAGCTATTGCTACAAGCTTTGTAATTTTATGAATATTAGTATATGCTAATTAAAGTGCAACCATAGATAGCATATCCATGTCATAATAATTTGTTTTGTTTGGACATTCAGGAAATGAAGTTGTTACGATTTGTCTCAGTCCTATCAACATTAATATTCAGGATCATGCACAAAAGTATCCAATTTATCATGTTTCAGGTGCATATCTTTATGGAAGGGCTGTACTATGCATATGCATACTTTGCGGTCGTCTGCAGTAGTATTTTAATGTAGTGGTGCTTTAATTCTATGTCCTATCTTATGTGGTGTTTATATCACTGACAGTAATATTATTTATCTTCACTATAGGTGGAAATGCCTAGAATTCGTCAGAGAATAGCAAATGAGTTGGCTAACACAAAGTTATTGTTAACTCGTGACACGCTACTAAGTGACTCTGTGCGACTAGGAGAGAAGGATCATTGTTTGCCACTAAAAGAGAAGGATCCTTTTTGCAGTAGTGGTAAAATGTTTATGAAACCAAAGGTGCAACCAGTCAATATCTTAGCACTCAATGACGGCAATAAATCCTTTGTTACAGAACCTGAGGTGCAACCAGTTGAGCTTTTACAACTTGATGAAAGTAGGAAATCAATTGATACAGAACCCAAGATGGAACTAGTTGACGAAACTGCATTTGAGGATAGTTTTAATTGTATTATTACATGGGATGACTTAAATAATGAGTTAAAGGCAATTCTTCCACCAAAATCTACAAGTACAAATATGTCATACACTTATGTCATCGAGAAGTACGAAGATTTGACACAGGAAGCATTTTCTGGTGAACCTAAGGAGTGTTTCAATGTAGAATTTAGAGTTAACTTGCATTCCAAAGAAGAATTTAATGATTGGATTACAGCTTTTTTTCAGTCAAGCCAATGCACATATCGCAAGACCCGCACATACAATCCATCTTTAAAAAGAGTGTTGTATAAGCTGGACATGCATTGCCACCATTATCGAAAACAACTTACAGCAAAGCAGCTAAGCGCTAAAAGCAAGAAGCCTAAAAAGCCAACTATGGTTAGTACCTTACGGAACAAAACAACAAATTGTCCTTCAAGACTCTCTGTTACATTGTTTGCAACAAACAACAAGGCTACTTCCTTACAGCGTAGCCATCCTTTGTATGTCAAACTTCTGTTTCAGCATAACCATCCGATCAAATGCTTTCATACCTTGAGCTTTAAATCAGTATCCCAAGAAACAAAGGATGCATACTTCACACTGTTTGCTCTGGGCCATTCAGCTGCTACTGCAAGACACTATCACGAATCACAACTGCTGGGAGATCCAGATTCAACACAGGCCACACTAGCAGATAGATCAGTCAATCCTAATCCTCAAGATGTAAGCAGATTGTTTGATACATGGAGGAAATCAGAACTGGGACTACAGAATGGAAAATCAATGTTTGAAAAACTCGAAGAAGAAATAAGGTTATATAATGAAAAATATAATTCAATAGGTGGGAAAGCAACTTTACAGTTTTTTGACAGCATGAAGCCCAATGATAAAGGAGAATCCGCTGATGATGGAGAAATTAGTGATTGCAGTGATTCTGGCAAGCCTCCAAAAAGACGTAAATGTGCTATTCAGCCAATGATTGTTACCATTTGTACTCCAATGATGACAAGAGCTCATCAGAACCTCCCACAAGCGGCAGAAGTCATGTACTGTGATTCAACTTCCTGCCTTGATCGCTTCAATACATCTGTCTTTCTTTTTTCAACTAATCATGCAGGAGGATCCATTCCTTTAGGAATTGCATTGACATCAGATGAAAAGGAATCTACATTATGTTCAGCTTTATCAGATTTAAAAAAGGTGTGGCCGCAAGATGCATTTTACAACAGCGGTACAAGTGTTGGACCTAACGTCATACTTACAGATGACAGTGCAGCAGAACAAGCTGCTTTGCAGTCAGTATGGCCTTCTTCAACATTGTTACTTTGCTCATTCCACTTCTTGCAGAGACGATGGACATGGTTATATGATGGTAAAAACAAAATTGTTCAGGGAGATCGTGTGATATTAATTAATTTGCTAAAAAAGCTTTTGTATAGCAAATCTGAGCTATTACTAAATGAGAGCTACAGTGATTTGTTAAAGCACACTACAGCATCCAAGTACCCCCACTTTTGCAATTATGTGAAAGCTCTTTGGACCAAGAGACACCAGTGGGCTCTTTGCTTTCGTGTTTCTTTGCCAGTTCGTGGTAATCACACCAACAATTATTCAGAAGCTGGCATGAAAATTCTCAAAGAATTGATATTTAGTCGTGTCAAAGCCTACAATCTCATTCAAATGTTTCACTTTGTGACAGATGCTTTAGAACTTTACTATCAGAGGAAGCTGCTCAGCATAGCTCATTGCAGGTTTGATCACTACGTATCTATGAAGTTCAAAGGTATCAATGCAAGCAAAATTAAGCTGGAAAACATATACACTACGGACAACAATGATCAGTTTAAGGTTGTAAGCTCAAGGGATACTGGCGATGTGTATACAGTGGATATGTCTGTGGGGTTCTGCACTTGTGTTCTAGGAAGTGATGGGTCTCCATGCAGTCACCAGGCAGCAGTTGCTATCAACTTTCATAAGTCAAGTATAAATTTTATTCCTTCCATGCACCCTGAATCTAGGAAGCTGATGGCATATATAGCATTAGGAGAAAAGGCAGAGGCTGACTTGTCAATGTATGCAGCTGTGTCGCAGGCATCTGATGAAAAAACTTTTTGTGATAGTAAAAGGCAATTCCCTGAGATCGAGGAAGAAGAGAGTGCTGTGATCCCAATTGTTGTTGAGGATGGCACGTGTGAAATCAGTGAAGAGATGCAAATTGAAGAAGATGCAGACGTTGACCAGAATTCTGAAACATTGTCACAGCTAAAAGTTGTAATGGAAGACATGACAAAACACCTGCAACAAAAGGATCAAGATTATAACATGGTCTCAGGAATTGAAAAGTTTGTAAAGAGATATCAAGATATGTGTGCAAGTAGTACCACTGCGAAGCTTGCTTCTGCATTGCATCAATTTGCATGGTCTCCAGGGGAAAAGTTGACTGTTCAACCTGGTTTGTTAAGAAGAGGGTATAGAATCCCAGTGCAGGCAACTGCTGCAGGTCGCCGTCGAAAGGGGACACCTAGGGGTAAAGGAACAGTTACATCAGGGAGACCGCTAAAATTGAATTGTACCGGAGGAAAAGAAAATGACACTAATCGCTACAACATGCCATCAAGAAGAGAGCCCAAGGGTAAACGCCCTCATAACTTTTCTGTCAATGTTTCAAAGGGCCTTCAAAATGCTGGAAAATGGTGAACTCATCATATCACAGTGTGGCCAACTTTTTGCACTCTTGTTAGTCTTGTGGAATTTCAGTACGGCTGTAGTAGTCAGTTATGTACAATGTGTCTTTTTAAATGCATGCAATTATATTTGAACCACTGGGACACTTTGGAACAATTAAGGTCTAGGGACACAATGAATAGCTAACTAGCTAATTGCATGCGTGTCTTAAAAATAGCATTCATTACTAGGAGGGTCCTTCAATGACCTAAGGTGAACGCGCTGACTGTTTAAGCTTAAGCATAACTACGTACAGAGTCTAGCTGTATAGTCTACAGTGTAACTAAAATGATTACGTTCGATTGTGCAGGGTCGAGTAATTGATATCTGTTCACTTTATGGATATTTCCGTAAAACCATTAAATGGAAATATTAAAGTTACAAAACCTCGTACAAAAAAAAAATTCGCCCGGACCGGACCGGACCAGAATTTTATTGTTGAGGAGCGCGTATCCAACTACAATAAATTTAGGTGCGCTTGCTAGGGATACAGGACGTGGACTCTGCTCTTCAATCACAGGAATCATTTGTACTCAGGGCGCTATTCTCCACTGATCGCCAGAGTGATTGATGGTGATTTCGAAGGAAATATACCGGTATGTTTACACGCGAATCTATACTCTCACTGTAGCTAACAGTATTAATGGCGGCGAGATACAAACTAACGCTGATCTACATAAACTAAAATGTTAAGAGCTGGACTGAATAGTCAGTAGAGTTGCCACCCTGGGCATATCACTGCCGTCAGACTGATTAGCTATAAGTTTGTAGCTATTTACACACACTACGCTATTAGTTGGAATTGAACTGAAATGAACTACAAAGCAATATAACCACAAGACCTATAAAATAGCTAAATACTAAATGTTAAACTGTTAGAATACACCAGTTCAGTATATACCCTACTAACTGCTAATAGTGAGGCCAAATTCAGCAGCAACTAACTCCAGGTGATCAGGGGTGAGGTCTTCAATTACATCTGGTGGTACCTGCAGTGTGCTGGGTACAAACAAAGGGTCCGCTTTGACAACACAAGACAACTTGAAATGATAATGGCTGTTTGTTTCTCGTCGAGGAAAACACCAATCTCCGCTACTCCGATCAAAGTATGGTCTTCTTTCAAGACGAGCCACTACAATATCATTCGGCGGATTTGGAATTGTTCCATCTGGTAGCCTTAGACTCTCTCTACATCCCTGGCATGTACGAATATTCCCGCTTATGAAACGGACAAAAAAAGGATGGCTTTGTGGCTGTATGCTGGGACTTGACTGACGTGACACTAAACTCTGTGGCTGGTATACTTGAGGCACAAATGGTGGAGTACTCTGTGATTGATACACCTGAGGTGGAGTATGAAATGCTTGATATCCAACTTGAGAATATGGAGAGAACAAACCCATAGAAAAATTATTTTGCATAGATGTATTGTAACATGACTGTTGGCTCTCAATTGGTGTGTACATCCATGGGTGAGGAGACGGAGGTGCAGTAAATGATGTAGAGCAATCAGTGCTGCTTGAGCTAGCAGATAACATGGGCACATCTGAAATATTTTGGTCTGCACGAGAAATTGTAGCTTGACGGTCCACTAAGGCAAAACAGGTTGCACTTCCCTTCTTTCTCTTTCTTGGTGGCTTATCACCTTTCCTGCCTCTTCCCTTTGGCATGTCTACTTTTGACAACCTACAAAGATTAGGTTTTGACTTTGAACTCTTATACCATGCCAAAAATTCTTCCAGTTGATGAGAATATTCTGCAGCAGCAATGCAGTGTGCACATATTTTGGAAGACTGCCACATCAAACAGGATGACTCACATGAAAACTGCCCAGACTTGCCTTGCTTGATTATATGAGGGCAGTCTGATGAATTGCTGACTACAACATAACACCTTGTGTTTGAGCTTGATGTAGGACCTTCTATAACCTGGCCTTGGGTGCAAAGAAGATTCTCTGCTTTATGCCACATTCCTTCTAAAAGTTTTCTAGGTACAGATGGGATATCCACATCATCCAAGGACAGTGACAATGACACATTATCTGGAGTGGTGGGCAAGCTGGGCAGTGAAATGGCAACATTGGTACATTCATTTTGCTTGAGAGAAGCTGACGAAACTTTTGAGAGATGGTGATTCCGTTGCTGGGGGGTCATCTGGAACCATCGTCTCTGTGTTACAACCAGGTCTTGGTACTGAGGTCTGAATTTAAAATCTCCCATATCGATTACCGCCAGTTCAACCAAACGATAGCTTTCTGTAACTAATTCCTTCATTGACTCATTGAATTCATGCCACTGTGACTTTTTGTATTTTACTTTCTCATGCAGCATACTGTTCAAAGCTTCATTGGCATTGGTGTAGAAAGGAGACGGAGGACTTCCTAAACCAGCAGCCTCCCTCAGTGACAATAGCATACTGCTCTTAATATCTCCAGCTTTCTCTTTCACAAACCAGTTGAAGAATGACGGTACATGATGTGGGTTGACAGATCTTTCATGACTATTCCAAGTACCCTGTAGATCTTGCAATCTGTGATCAAATTCTTCTTCTGTTGAAGAGTCAACCAGACCAATCTCATGTAGCCCATCTGTGGTAGCTCCAAATATATCTTTCATGTAATGATCAACCATATCAGAGGAAACACCAAGAGTTTTTAGCTTGGAAATTACATTGGCACGGAAATGACGAAAGCATCGTAAGTGTACAGCTTCAGGGAACTGAGTTTGAAAGGCTTGGAATAGCTGTGTTTCACCATCAGTACCAAAAGATTTGATATTTCGAAGACTAGGACAGAGACTTATCAGAGTGGAAGCAAAAAAGTGATACGATGAAAATTTCTTCTGCTGGTGAACAAGAAGTGGGCCAAGCATAATAGGTGAATGACCTTCCTTTCTGTGTTCCAGAAGTAGGTAACGAAATGCTATAGGTGTGACATTGAAGTCACCAAAATTAAATGTAGGGTCAATTCCCATCACTGCATGTTGACTTGGATCAGTCAGAAATCTCACCATGTCATTTAATTGACGATTTGTGGCTAGTACTGCCATTGGTTCTGGTGCTGCCACCACGCTTCGTACAAATGCAGCATCAGAATTTGCATCAGTAGACTTGCATTGAAGCATCACAGTAAACAACGAGTCAGTTCCTGATTGTTGTTTATTTTTTGACTGGTGGTACCTCACTTGACTGCGACTCTTCGGAAGACATCCCACACTACGAGCCCCAAGCAATCCTCCACACTTATGCAATGAATCAGCAAGTGCCTGTTTTGGTGTAGCACTAACACTCTGTTTTAATGTGTTGTGTACACTTTTCATGGTACGACAATAAGGCCTTTCTGTTTTACTGTTACCATGTGCTTTAGAAAGTATCTTATGGGGTGGTGTCTTGTCAAAGTAGTATTGCACAAGGCACAAGTGATGTCTGGTTTTGTTGGCATCTGGATAAAAACAATGTTAAAGTTAAAGCAATATGCACAAGTAATACATACACATAACCATTGTAATGCCACATGAAATGTACTATATATAATACACAAGCAAACAAATGTTATTTTAAAAGTGGTCCCTCTATTATCAGAACTTATTGGGCTCTGAGTGCATTCAGATAATCTAAAAGTAAATATTGTTCATATTTACATACAGAACTTCACTAAATTACATGAAAGAATGCACATCCTAGACAAAATACTCAAATAGAACAGTAATTTTCACAGTACCATTGTAATGGATCATTGGGGGCATGTTCTTGTGGGTGACTGGGTGTGTGTGTATACACTAAAATGTATAGGATGTCCAGACTACAAAAGTAACTAGCAATTTTAAACTCACCAAAAATGTGATATAAAATTCTCTTGAAATCCTTGTGTGGGTCATGTATATAATATGTACGGACTAAGCAGTATACTCTACTATTTTCATCTGGTGTTGTTGACTTTCCAATGGAATGCACATCTATTACATTTTCATTTTGAAACTTCACAGCAACATGGATTGATTTGCGACCATTGTGCATCCAATGCCCACAGTCATCACTCTTAATATCATCAGGATCATCGAGCGAATTTAAATCCACAAGAAACATATAATTGTTTTCAACAAGAATAGGCTGTTTCGTACATATCAGACTAGCATCTCCATCTAAAAGCACTCTGACTGCTTCACTGTAGGTACACCCAATATTACGTACATCATAAATAGGGACACATTTGTCGTTGTTTAAATATTTTCTATCAACTTCACTCCTAAAAAATGTGTTGATAACAATATACATTTCAAGTGATAATGTCCTCACATGGTTGGAGAGGAACAATCACTATCACTGCTCAAAGCAGGTTCATCTATTTCATCCTAAACAATAGACTTGTAAAGCTAATACTACATGACATCAAATTGTAACCTCATTATCTATTGCACAAACAAATCCATGTTCCCTGCTTCTAAAATCATTTGGTCTGCTATTAGCATGATCTTTATCTCTGGGGAATACATATATATGCATATGGCTATAAAAATCAGAGCAGAATTACTTACAATAGGAAAACATCACTTTCATTTTCTTTCTTCACATGTCTGTCAGTCTGCATAATATAAAACATGAGTAAATATATTTATGCAGAGGAGCTTGGGACTACTGGAGACTAAAAGTCTACCGATAGGTGTACTCTGCTTTCAGTAAACTGGGTCACATACGGACTACTATTTGGGTCAAGGGGTCTAGCAGGACAGCAGTACTGATCCACTTACAACACTGGCATGCATATATACAGAAGACATTCACCAAGAGGACAACAACAATATGGCCGACATACGGTATAATAATCAAGGAATTACGGTGCCTATTTTTGTTACTATGGAGATGGAATATTTCTATACCCTATTTTCGTTCGAATATTATCCTCCACAACACACATGGTACTAAAAACTGCTGTTACCTTTATTGTGCTACTTCCTTCTCCAACATCATCATCGCTTCGTTCTCCAACTCTTCTACACTCTAGTATTGAACGTCTTTTCGCTTCCTCGATCTCTCTCTCGAAATCAGAATCATCGGAGTCGCAACCACTTATGTTGGACTCAGAGCTAATGACAATCGCCTCCATCTATTATTCTGGTAGAAGAACAGCTTACACACGAGGATAACCTTCCACACGTGGCAACATGCGTGAAATAACACGCAACTACAACTGTGCAACCATAGATAAAAACACGTGATTGTACAACACGCGAATGTATAAGCGCACCTAAATTTATTTTAGTTGGATATGCACTCCTCAACAATAAAATTCTGGTCCGGTCCGGTCCGGTCCGTTCCGGGTTTTAACGAAGGCCTGTTAAACTATCGTATTGGTAACTTGTAGTGTTATTGTGTAAAGGATTAACAGTTTTCTTGTAAGATTTAGGTAGTTTTAAGTGCTGTATTGGTGTTTTGTATCAATATTTCCTTATTTGGCTCTTTGTTCCATTGGTAAACAATGCCATTCGCAGTTATTATGATGTCACGAAAGAGACTGAGTGGCTCCTCAACAGGGTGATAACTAATACATCGTACAGTAGCAGCACCGCTCTGTCTAGCTGTATGGTAGTTATAACCCAGCGTGGTGCTTAGATACTCCCACGCACTGGGGTTTAATCAGTCTTACAAACACTAGTAATGCACTTCAATATTATATAGCAAATGAACTGCTTTTACATGATGTATAGACTGCAGTATACCAAGTACAGTAGCTACTGTAGCATTTTGATACTTACGTAATATTGTACATATATACATTATGTATGTATATTTCACAGATCTGAATCAGGAAAGTTTGCTGTAAGTAGTTATGCTAAATATGCAAACATCCATTGGTACATCTGCCCAAAAAAAGGTTTCTTATTTTGCAAAAATGTATGTACAGTTTCATTTTTCATGTGGTATATAAATAGCTCTAAAACTATTCAATATGTATTAGCAACTAATCTGCCAGCATAGATTAATCAGCAAAAAGTGTGCAGTGGTTTATTTATTGCACATAAAGTTCCAAGCCCTCAACAAGGGTATCTTCATCAGAAAAGGTTTCCAAATGACAATTTCGTACTTCCATATTTTCACCATTCACAGATCTAGCCAGTTGTCGAAAGAACCATGGCATATCAGTACTAGTACAACAGTTATTGTTAGAGCCATGACACTGTTTTCCATCCCATAACACATCTCCACTATAATACGCAGATACATCATAAGATCCTGTGTCACCAGAGTCACAGTAATAATGGTCACCAACAAATGATGGAGGATCAGGACCTGGAATGTGAGCACATGGGCAATTGTAGTGGGGATAGTTTCCATCATCAGTAAATCCCGCAGCATATGTCCATACATGTTTCCGAGGATTACCAAATGTTATTGATATCCCATCAGCATAAACATTATTAATTGATTTACCACCTTTCACTGCAGAATGAAAAGCATCCGTAGAGCCTTTTTGATATCCTCTAACTTTACCACAGATCTTGTTGTAGTTCATACCATGAGTGGAATAGGTGACAGAGTAACAGCCTGCATCATCGGGGGTTCTACACACTTCTTTAGAAGTACCAGGTATTATGATTCTGCTCCACGGTGAAGGACAAGAGTGTCCCTGAGCCATATCAAGATAAGCAATCCTCATCCAGCCTCCTTTTACACCACCACACTCTAGTTCCATATCACAGTAGACTCTAACAAGTGATGTAGTCCTTATCCAATAATATCCCGATCTACCCCTACTAGCTTTACTGATCTGGTAAATATCAGCACATGATTTACCTGGCAAGAAAGATTCAGTCCCAAATTTACTATAGAATGTATAAGAGACTTCACTATCATCACACAGCACTGCCCTCCATGTACACCCTAGCAGTACTATACTAATAAACCAACTGAACATTGTAACTGACTCTAGCTTAGTCCCTCTACTGTCCATCAACAATACTAGACATTATTCGTAGTGATGGTGTAATATGTGGTGTGGTGCGGTATGCTCATCCTAAGTGCTTTCTTACCAAATAAGGAAAATATATTAAAATAATTAGCAAAATATATTAAAATAATTAGCAAGAAAATGATTGAGTACAGGGAAAGCACTGACTGGTACTGTCCAACCATATTAGGGAAAGATATCAAGAAAAGTTGTTAGTAACAGCTACAAGCAGATTTCCAACTGTATCATTAGAAGATGATGTCATAGTTTGGATTCCAAAAGTTCGTAAATAAACAACTTTCTATTTGAATATAGTCTTACAGATAAGTTGTTAATGTTTGCCAAATTAGTTACATATGCACACTCACATGAGATGAAATGGATAGCTATCACTGTGAATCAATCACTGAAGTGATTTTGAATCCCGTTTCAAAAACTTTGATATGTACCCCATGCTAAGCTATGAGGCAGTATTAAAGGGAGAACCTCAAAGGAATTTTGCAGGCCAGGTGAACATTAAGCAACTGTGCCAAATGTATAATCCATGTTGTGCGACAGTGGACTGAATGTAATCATGATGTCATGTGTTGAGGTATCTCATGCATATAGCTACGGTACCGCTCAATGTAGTGTCATCTCGTGTGAGTGTGAGCATAATACTATAAAATACAAGCTAATTGAAGGGTGTGGCAACTGTTTTACTCGCGACCACAACTATATTTAGAGGCACTTTATAAGGACGAAATCGACTTGCACAGGCTAGATAAGTGTCGTTTCCTTCAATTGTTGCTATTACATAAATGCTAAGTATTGCATGTTCACTACTTTTAGTTTTAGCTTCATCAAGTTTATAAGTTCTTTTTAAAGTTACCCAAAAATGGGTGAGGCTCTGGCCTTACTGGTCACACCTACTGCGATGCCCTTAGCAATACCGTATATCCAACCTTTGAATGGAACCTGGAATGGAACCTGGAACCTTTGTCACTTCTACCAGTGCTAGATAATTTAGACATTTAGTTTCTTGTGTTGAAATATAAGGATTTAATAATTCGGTTTTTGACAACATTTTTTTTTTGTAAAATAGCACTCTTATTTGGTTTAGCCACATCACCATCACATTTTACTGTACCTTATCAAGTATAGTTACAGATTTCTGCAGTACTGAAAAGAAAATGACCTCAATTCACATCAAGCAAAACTACTAGGTCCATGTATCTTATCTACGTAATAATATACAGAAGATTATGACAACAGCCAATACACAAGGGCACACCAAGAGTGAGTATATTTTGCTTATGTTGTAAAGGCTTAAAAGCAAACAAACTAATGTCCATTAATTTTGTGGTAACAACTCTAGAGTTTCTATATACAAATTGACAATGAGAAAACACCCTGACTGCCTGGCTGACCCCTGTAAGCATTTGAATGTTAATTGAATGGCTGCAGGTTCAAGGCTGCCCAGGTCCAGTCATGGATTTTTTGCCTTTTTACCTTTTCAAACATACTTTGTATAACGATTTTAAACAGGCTGTAGAAACCTGGTCCTACTGACCTTCAACACTTGTGCTGTAAAGCCTTTGGTTTAATGGCTAGCCACAGGTTTGTTAGTAACTTCAAACATCAAAGGAAATACTGTGTGCTACTAATACAGGTATCGCTCACTGACCCATAGTACAAGAAAGGATTGCAAATTGACAAAGCAAAAAAATAAAAATAATAAATTATACTCAGCTACTGTACATGTCCATATGTGCTGCTGTTGTAAACATGCAGTTTATTTTGATGCTACAAAATACTTGCATTTTTACTACTAACCACTATTATGTATTCAATATTTTCGGTATCATAGTTTTGGTATCAAGGTCCTATTGAAAGTATAGTGGCTTTGTTAACAGCTCAAATATAGGTACATATATCGCAGAACCATAAATGGTGCTATTCACAAGTGTTTGTAAATGAAAGGAAGGATGCAATTTTGAATAAACATAGAACACATTATACAAAAGAATAAGAATAGTGAACAACATGCATTCAGCTTCTTTGTTACATACACTAGCTACATCTTCATCAAATGTAGAACATTTTAAATCCTTACTTAATTTATAACTATAGTGTGCTCTTATACTCTATTTTGAGGTTTTGCACAGTAATAAAATATAATAATACTACATACTGTATACACGACATGCATTATGATCAACAACACAAGCACAATTGGATTACAGAAAAATGAATCTTTTCACTACGTAAACTCCCAACTTGTTTCTAAAAATCATCAAAGGTAATAAGGGGCATGACCGGGAGGCAAAATGGCTGGTGAGCGCTGACCAGCTGAATGCCGTCTGTGCCATCCAACACAGGCCAGGCATGGCAGGCACACAGGTGGGGTCTGGGCCGGACCTGTGTGAGATGACACGGACGCACACACAGCTGGGCAGGGATCACCAGGGCATCCGGGTCTGGTGGTATGGAGGAAGTGGTGAGTGTGGGATGTGGCCACAATACCACACACCACAGCCTCCACACCGCCAGACCCGAAGGCCATCCTAATTGCAAAACCAAAATGTATTTATAACCTAACCAATGGCATTCACAAGTGATTGTGGGATGAAATAAACAATATACAGTGGAACCTGTGTTACGGTCACCTGGATTAAGCGGTCACCTCTGCATAACGGCCATGGACACGAGGTCCCAAATATTTTCCCATACAAATGTATGCATTGTTGTCTGCATTAAGCGGTCACCTGTCTAACGCGTATAACGGCCAACCAAGAATTCGCCTATGAATCACTGTATACATAACTTTCTTCTTCATATAGCGGTCGCTACCTTTTATGGTGGCTTGTTAAGCCAACTGTCTGGCACTACGGCACTGTTTCAATTAATGCACAATTATCACACTTCCTGCCTTTCAATGAATACTATATAATCTATCAGGCTTCATTGCTTAAACGTATTCAATAGCTATAACCAACATTCATAACAAGCTCGAGCTCACCTTGTCCTTTCTGTACTAAAGTATTACTGCATTGCGGTTGGCGCGAGCCTCTTAATAATAATCACTCATTTATAACGGCCATAGCCACTAAAATGCTGCTGACCACCTTATACAGGTTTTCTCTATAACAGCCACCTGTATATAAAGGCCAGATATATCTGGTCCCAAGGTGACCATTATAGACAGGTTCCACTGTATATTATATACATGTATAATGATTTTCATATTTCAACTGGAACATACACGAACCTACAGATGTTGGCAATTGAAACTTGGATGTGCAAACACTGTTAAATGTATTGCACCTGCCACCTTGTCATACTGCCACCTTGTCATACTGCCACCTTGTCATACTGCCACCTTGTCATACTGCCACCTTGTCATACTGCCACCTTGTCATACTGCCACCTTGTCATACTGCCACCTTGTCATACTGCCACCTTGTCATACTGCCCATCAGTACACCTGATCCTCCTGTATAATCAAATAATCCACCAATGAAAATTATATTAAGCATTTTCAAACTGTGTAAAAGTATAAAATTTACACAAACGTACACTATGTAGCTAGCTATACAGTATGTATGCCTTTAAAATTTCAACATTTAAAAATGTGCACAAACCAGGTTGTTATTGCATTAACGTAAGTATATTAACTTTCAGACAGGAATATTATGTTAGTAGCAACTCAGAAAAGCAATTATTATCATTATAGCTTTACAGTGGCTGGCACTGAAGGTCAACATGTGCTGCAGCCTTAGCCTAACAAATAGGAACTAGAACATTACTTAAGTTTATAGTCTATTCCACTTGTATCACTTGCTGCCGTGCATTGACCATTGGATACTGTAAGGATCTGTAGCAACAAAAGTGATCGGTATGAGTAAACAAAATTATAAGCATTATGCAGAAAAACAAGCAATTGCTGTACTTTAGGTAGTCTGTATTGCTAGTTTCCTCAGTTTACATTCACAAAATAAATGTCCCGACACAGTTAAGGGTCATGATTCAGTTAAAAGCACAATAATTATTTCTTGCGCATTGGTAAAATCAGATTGTTGACAAATAGCATCATAATTATAAATACTTTACAAATGCAGAATGCACACACACACACACACACACACACACACACACACACACACACACACACACGCACACGCACACACACACCCTTTAGTACATAAAATGAATGAGCTGGACAAGCTCAATTACCTTGTGAACTTGTATAGCTTTCAGAAGTCAAATATCAATATAACGTGGCGGCTGATTGATGCATTCAGACAAGTGTAACTTGATAATGACTAAGGCCATGGGCATAATTTTTTTACTATTCAATGTTGCTTCAGCCTGACAGGTACCTCCTGACATACTGCAGCATGTACAATGGATTTACCTGTGCCCTTCTTTGTGCCCTTCTTTGTGCCCTTCTTTGTGTCCTATTTACACTGTATCTCTGCTGACAGTGGTCGGTATCGATTTGCACTAATGGCTTCCTTATGTTTGTAATGAAGTTATCCGTTATGACTGGATTGAATGCAGAGGTCCTTCTCGTAGTGTTCTTCACACTGTGTAACGGGCTGAACATAGCTGAAAATCGAAGCGTAGTGGCCACTTTGATATTTCAGTAATTGATAGTTGGGGCATGCATTCAGAAGAAAATATATTTCTGGCAACACTCTTTCTTCTAATACGGTATGCCAGTCATAATAATGATACAAAACAGTAAAAAATAGGTACAAGGAAATTAGGAATTTTAAGTTCAAGTAGAGATCAATGTAGTGATGTGGAGGTTGCCTAAATCTTATTGGACAAAGATCATCAATCCAGCCATCCATTTTACGTCTCAAAAATAGCTGTTCAAAGGCAGGAGTGCCACTTACACCTCCCAAAATGTCCACTAGTAGGTGACCTCCTTTGTTTCACAATTTTGCTTGATCCCTAATTATTGAACTTAAAATTCCTAATTTTCCTTGTACATGTTATTATCAATCCAGTCACCATGAAAAATATGGTCGATTCATGTGCCCCAACTATCACTTACTGATTCGAAAGTAAAGTGGCTATTATGCTTCACTTTCAGCTACGTATGTTCAGCCCGTTACACAGCATTACAAATGAGAACAGTAGGAGAACCTCCTCTGCAATTTATCCAGTCACCAAGGAAAATATGGACGATTCCCATTTACAACTGAACGTAGGGAAGCAATATGCTTCTGCGAATCAACACCTTTGGCTGTCAGCAGAGAAATGGGGACAAACGTAAGTTCATGATGTGTGCATTATATGTACTGCAGTAAGCCAATAAGCTCCTGTCAGGCTGAAGCAACATCAAACAGTGAACTGAGAAATCAAGCCTGTAGACTTTCCCGTTATCGAGTTACGCTTGTCTGAAGGTGTCAAGCATACAGTAAGTCAGTAGAAAATTCCATCAAATAAATAAAATAAAATTTTGTCACAACCTATTGGAAGAATTTAGGGTTGTATTTAAGGTTTGATATACGGTACTGCTCAAATGCAACGTCATCTCGCGAGAGTGTGAGCAATTAAAACACTTGCTAATTAAAAGGCATGGCACCTGCTTCGCTCGTGAGTATTTATCCCTAGTGAAACAGGATGAATACAAGTGAAATGGGTGTTAGTGAGTTGTTTAACTCTCGCGACATGATGCTGCATTTGAGCGGTACTGTACCTAACCAATACTGCCAAGGTGCCAGAGGTATTGCAAAGCTACTTTTTGGGTGGTTTTTTTTTTTGGCCAGACCTCCATGCAGGATCCCTAATATATGTACAGTACAACTGTACTGTATGATAGAAAATGTATATGAAAATCATAAAAGTGTTATGAATGGACCATCTTTATTGACAAGCACAGGATGATCAGATTCACATGTGATCAAGGCTAGGTGGTCAGCAGATTGTAATCTTATGAAGTGCATTGTAAAAGCCACCTCCCTTGTTTTGCTACTTTTTATTTCTATGATCCTAATAATTCTTAATTTTCCTTATACTTTTTGTTTAAAATTGTATATAACATTATTATGACTCTTGAACCCACGCATGCTGCATTAGAACAGAAAGAATGGTACCAGGTTTTGTTTATTCATCTGAACGTATGACCCAATTATATTATCAATTACTAAAATATTGAAGTGGCTATTACACTTGATTTTCAGCTATGTTCAGCCCATTACACAGCATTACAAATGAGGAACACTAAGAGAAGGACCTCTGCAACCAATCCAGATGCAACAGAAACTTGGACAATTCCTGTCAAACGTAGGGAAGCCATCAGATAAATGGGACACAAAAGAGGACAAAGGTAAGTCCATGAAGAATGCATTGTACGTACTGCGGTGTGCCAAAAGGAACCTGTTGTGCTGGAGCAACGTCAAACAGTGAAAAATCAAGCCCACAACCTTAGCCATTATCGAATTACGCTTGTCTGAATCTGAAGCCATCAGTCAGTCAGGCATTCAGTCATAAGAACATTCCACTTAATTAATAAAAATAATAATTTAGTAGCAAGTTTTCGGTAGTGTTTCAGGTTGTACTGAAGGCACTTTTGTGCTTGGTTATACCTAACTAATACTGCTAAGGTGCCATTAAGGTTTGGTGATATTTTTGGCTAGTTAATCCCAAACCTTCAGGATCACTAATATACACTACTATCATACTGTATGATATGATGCATGAAAATAATGAGTCACAAAAAGTACACCACACCTGTGTCAACAGTATATGCTCCTAAGCAGGGATACTGACAAGTGTGATGTACTGGGTTGTGTGTACTGACGAAAACCACAGAGCTGAATGGTGGTATGTCAATCTGCAAGGCCCCACCATGGGGGCCTTGCAGACTGGCATAGGCACCAACCCAGATGGGTAGAGATCGTCAGGGCAGTCTGTAAAGTTGTACGGAGGCTCTGCCATGTGGTTTTGACCACTAGCCACACAACAGAACCTCCATACCACTAGACAGAAGGCCACTCAATTAGCAAAACCAAAATGTATTTATAATCTAACCAGTGGCATTCAGTTGTAATTGTGGGATTTAATTCAATGCATTGATAGGATTCTTTAAAGGCTATTAGCGTAAGTGATGATTGTCTGACTACTATTGAATTATACTCCATGAAACCAATATCATTCAACCCATGGCAAAGCTTATTAGTTTAACATCACTGCAAGTGTAAGTAGAATCTGTGCCTATACTTAACTAACCTTTAATGTGTGGCAAAAATAGTCAAGACAGTTTTCATTTCATTCCCTCGTATCGAAAGTCGACCACGCGTATTTTAACTCAACCATAATAGATTATTCCATAACTTTAAGTTGACCACCCTCGGTTTTTCCCTTTGCCATAGTAACTGCATTTACAGAGTAGATTAGTTATGGATACTATTGGACTCCACAATTCTCAAGATCAATATCCATATATGGTATTTCCTGTAACAACCGCGTGGTAACGAAGTATTCTATAGTCTTCGTGAAATGAAACACGAAGAAGACCTTGTCTAGTGTTGCAACATGGCTCAAACGGACGACAGTGCCATTACTGGCTACCATTTCACTGTTTGTGTATCCAGAGCGTGATTTCAGGTTCGTTCCATAATGTTACAGCATCTTGATCTCCATTTTCCTTATTTGGATATGATAGAGTTCTCACGTATTCCTTGGGGCCTGTTTCACTTCTTGGGATTCTTTCTAGAGTTCTTGTCACCAACTATCCTTACCGTAGTGAATATTCAGGCAGCTCCTCATAATTTCAGTATTCGACTTTAAATACACCCGTGGTCGACAAAAGATACCAGTCGACATTTGATCGCTTACGCTATTGTTGCTAAAAACTATAGTTACATGTAACCAATTTATTATTCACACATGATTCAAAAAACAGTTATTCTCTGTCGCAAACAAAGTGTTAGTCAAATAACACAGCTCTAAAAGAGAGTAAACTAGTAACCTAAAGTAAACATTTTTGTGATGCAGTGCTAAGGTCATCATTGCAAATTAAGAGCATATACGTACACATTAAATGTTCTTATAAAGTAACCCATTGACGGCCGGGGACCACAAGCTGAATTGCTGAATTGCATTATACTAAGTTCATCCAATAAACAGAACTACTTAGTAACCATATAAACACTCGCTATAAACTTAAACTAAGGAGGTTGACTATGTTGCTCACATAACAGTAACTTCAACAAAGTTATCAAACACCAAAGTCTGAGCTTTAGTAAAAACAGCCCAAACAAACAACGTAATCTCAACGAACTATTTTCAAAGATGTGTTGTATTACATTCCATAGAACTCTCTTCTATACAGTTTACTTACAGTGCAATCCTTTGTGATTTGTCCCCCTTTACCTGATGCGCATACGTACAGTATATGCACTTGTATCCACTATGCCACATTTGAGATATATACATTTCTGTAAAGTAACTAGTGAATCTGAAAGCAAGGATAAACATGAACAACGACAATGCAAAAAGGACTGGTGAGTACTGACCAGTTGAATGGCCACATGTGCCAGTCCTCAGGCCAGAACTAATATGCCTGACCTGTGGGATGACACAGATGTACACACAGCTGAGCAGTCATCACCAGGGTATTCAGGTCTAATGGCACAGAGGAAGTGGTGTGTGTGGCATGCATGTGGCCACAATACTGTGCCACAATACTACACACAACCACATCCACATCACCAGGCAAGAACACCATCCTAATAGCAAAACCAAAATGTATTTATAATCTAACCAATGGAATTCACGAGTGATTGTGGGTGAAATAAACAATACACATTTTGCGATTTATAATAATTTTATATAGTTCTGTTACCAATACTCAGCCCCAATCGTACATTCATTCATATAAACACTACTGACTAAATGGACAAAGGCAACTGTTTGCCATTTCACAAGTTTAAGCTAATATCATTTACATGTACATCAAAGCATACTTGGTCCTGACTTTGATAACAAGCACAGATTTCTACCACCATTCGACTACTGGGCCATTTCTTTGCATTAATTTTTTTGTTGGTGTATACAGATATGGTTTACAATTACATTGTATGATAATAAAACTAGGCAGGCAAAACTCTGGCAATCACAATGCAGCCAAAATTTGTGTTGGTGTATATATATGTAAGGCTAGGCAAACTTACATATATTCATCAAATCGTTAAACTGGTCATTCACAATATAACTGTTATGATTACCCTAGAAAATAGATAAAGGCCTATTGTACACACGTGAGTAATGCACCAAGACTGTGCATGTATCTGTACGTAGTGTGTATGATATGCTTGAGCACTAAGGCTGGTTATGGTGGCAAATGTCTATGCCATTATAATCAGGATGAAACACCATGGGTCAGCACCACTGACCTGGTTGGATATGTAGTAATCACAATGAGGACAGGATCTACTTGGATGTGACTTTGTTTTATTAAAACAGCCAAGAAAATTCCGAGCACGACGTTGATGGTTAAAACATTATCAGCAATTTACATATATATATATTAACCTAATTGAGGCTATTCCATAATGTATAAATTTCAAGCTTGTTTGTACACAGTGATGCTAACAGTTCACACGATGTGGCTAGGTAGATTTGAATCAAACCTGGCCTGGGATCAATGTACAACCAGCCAAAGTTTTACCTGTGACTTAGTTTTCCGACCTGTAACTGCTGCAACAAATACAGTGTACCTATACTAAATGATGTTTCTTATTCCTTGCGATTTTTGCCATAATTTATGTACAGAGTATTATGCTGGAATATGATGAAACCTTGTTGCTGCTCAAGGCTTTTACCCTACAAAAATAATGATAATTTACGTGATTTTTAGATTGCATATTAGTGTCACATCTTCTTTCCACCTATATATGTGACCGGGCCTGCGATAATAGGGCATGTGGGCACATGGTTTTTGCCTACTTTTTCACACTTTCATCACTCATAACATTTATTACCATTATGCTATGGTATTGCAATTATCAGCTCTTAGTCAGCATTTAATTGGCATCATGATGCAAGTTACAGACTGCACAAATACCATTCCAGTACTGAGATATGACCTGAAGAGTGATGGGTTGTAGACTGTGCCCACATGCCCTGTTTTCGCAGGCCCAGTCACATATATAGTCTGTATTTATACTAACAGGTCTAGATAGCCTCCATTCAGTGCTATTTAGTAGCGATTTAGATGAGGGGTAGCTAGTTAACGACATGAAATTTCATAGGTTACTTCTGAAATTATTTCTGAAAGATAGAAGCCTGAAATTTTGGACATTTAAAAGATGACAGTTGACAATTGAACGAATGTAAACAGAAGTTTAAATTACGGATTTTCTAATTTTGGAATCACTGAATATTAAAGGTGAAAATGAAATGTTCATGAAATATGGGTACCCGTATGTCTATCTTTGAAATTTCGTGGATGATTTTGGCTTGTTACTTACCCCTTGGGTTTGGATAGCATTGTTTTCTTAAATCAGTTGAGAACAATGAAAAATGACTGCACACAAATCATTTTGTGGACAAGAACAGGTAATCAACTCCCAATGCCTTGTATTTTTGCTCAAACATATAGCTGTAGCCGAGCTAGCTAACTTGCGCACCTATCAACCCCACCCTCCACCTCTGGGGGTCCCCATACACCTACTGGGGATTTGACATCGATACACTTGCCCCACCCCTGGGGCTTTTGATGGCAGCAGTTTGCTGAACCAAAAATTATATGTAATAGGTAAATTAGAAACCCCTCTACTGAGGTGGGGACATAGTGGGGTTTGACAAGCTTCTTAGCCCCAGTTCTAGGGAATTTGACATTAGACTTCGTCAAATCCCCTGAATTCCCCCACCCTAACCCTGGGGGTGGGGCATGACATTGATAGGTGCATAATTTCAGTCAGCTAGCTAGTTTCGTAGCATTCAGCACAAGAATCAGCAGTACACACATAACAATCATTGTACCTTTTGAAAATTCAGATCCTCAGTCACAGTTGTTCAGTATATTGGCCATATAGTCTCGCGTAGCCAGACCCTATATTTCTCCGCACGGCGCTTATCGATTGGAAATTATAAGCGCCGTGCGGAGAAATATAGGGTCTGGCTACGCGAGACTATTGGCCATATGATATGTGATATGGGAGAGGTACCCGCTTGGCGACAAAACCGCCAGTTTAATTGTCGTCTCTACAAGAAAGTAACCATAATGCTCATTACTAACAATTGTATACATACCTTTGAGAATTTAAAATCGTGGTATCGGCAACAACCTCCCAATCGAACAGGATCGAAGAGTTGGTGGTTCTACTTATCACGTGAGGTGTAAGTGGGGCGTGGCTTTTGTAATGGCGAATGCTAATGACGGTGAGAGCACTGTTTTTTGATTGTGCATTATGTCGTGGTGTGAACATCACTTTACTAATCTGTCATTGTAGTGACGTAATAAATCTGTGAAGTAAGTTTTAATGGAGTGTGCACTATTTAGAGTAAAGCGTTAGGCTGCATCTTTAAAATAAAGTGATTGAAGGCAAGGGGGTGCATATAAGTGGGACCATGGACATGTGTTTCGTACACCAAGGCATGTATGTCTTTAGCAGTGTCTGGTCTCACCACTGATCACTTGTCTGAGAGAGGGGTCAGTACTATAGGCCCGTAGGCAAGGGGAGTTCTAAGGGTTCTGAAGAACCCCCCTCTTGAAGAAACAGGTCCACTATTTCAGTTAAAAAGTTACTCAAGTCTAGCAATTCAGTAGCAAAAGTCTAATGTAAATTTTAGTGCCTGAAATGTCACCAAATTCAGCTTTTCAGACTGTATTTTCAAAAAATGTCCTGGTGGCATGTCCCCAGACTCTCAAGCTACATTACACAAAAGGTCCACCTTTACGTCTGAAGAACCTACCCAGATAAAAGTCTGGCTACGGCCCTATACTACTGTCTGTGTGCTCTCCAGTCATTGGTAAAGTTGCTGTTAGACTTGCCATTAAGTGGTCACTGACCTTCAGTGGTTGGCTATGCAACATCTGAGGATGGATTGAGTATAATTTGTTTAGGCCAACAAAGTTGATTCCTGTTCCATGTGCATGCTGCTACAAAAGTTACACTATGTGATACCTCATACGGTCATCGTAAACATTTTCATTATTGTATTAGTGTGTTTTGCTAATGACAATAGCTTGCCTACTTCATTTTAGAAAATGTTTGATGAGGAATCAATTTGGTTTGGCCTTCAGTTTCCTTGGCTTGTGTTCAGTGACGTAAGGCTGCAGTCCTGGAACTGTAGCTCAATCTATCAGCCTAAAGTACAGTTAGCATGCATGGTAGTGAGAGTTAATTGGTAGCTCTGGTATTTGAGTAAGGTTGGCTACACCACTGTGTATGATTAGAGATGTGAAACTAGACAGAATATTGTAACCGATTACTGAACAAATAATATAACTGCCATTTGAATTGAAAGTTATTGTACATTCAGTTATCCATGTGTAACTTAAAATTTATAGTACAGTTCGTCATATTGTCTATACTTGTAGTACAGTTCGTCATATTGTCTATACAAGAACAAAATAATAGGCACAAAGTGTGTAGATGAATTTTATGACTGATATCTTAATATAAAAGTATCTAAATCATGTGAAAATGTTAGAGATTGGTTAACAGGTTCTGCAGCAGAATAACCGATGACTGATTTTATAAAAATATCTGGTCAGTTGATAGGTTTATGTTTCACAGCTTTACTTGTGATACACATATGCATGTTGGAACAGGTCCTATTTTCTGTGTACACAACTTGCCTAATATCTAGTGGGTGGTGTGTGGTGCCATTTAGTTAGTTGTAGATAATTATTCAGTTGTTTTGCTTTGCACAACTGGTACAATTGTGCTATACAAAGAATTTTATATTCAACTTTACCAATTAGGCACTGGAGGGCGAACACAGAAGGCAGAGCCTGTACGAGGTGTTTACCACTAGCCTAGGAACCTAAGCGAAAATATTTGAGTAATGTATCCTAATGTGAAACGGGACAAATACCTAGAAGAGCTGAAAAAAAGCCAACCCATGATTACCCACCATAACTTGATCCACAGGCCACCCGGACGGATTCTGGCCAAACGCCACACACCAACTTGTAATGTCAGTATTTTGTGGGAACATTTGTGTGAGGGTACATAATTTGTCAACAGTGAGCATAGCCACATTGACCATGTTGTTATTCCATACATATATGATGTGTAATGTTGTTATCCTCTCCCCCATTGTTAACTCTTGTTATACTATATATAATTATTTATGGTGTAGATGCAGCCTTGAGGAAACCTGAACTGGCTGAATTGATGGAAAAGGTGTGTCCAGAAGCTGGCGTAAGATGGCATGCCATTGGCCTACAACTTGGAATACCCAATGGTACCCTACAAATGATTGACAATGATGGACGAGGACGTGTACGTGATTGTTGCAGAGAAATGTTTGATGAGTGGTTAAATGTAAACCCCAATGCAACATGGAGACAGTTGATCAATGTACTATGTTCTGCTGCTGTGGGGAAGAATGTATTAGCAATGCAACTATGTGAACAGCTGGGAGCACCACCTCCAGCACCCAGGTGAACATATATGATATACCCAATCTCCTGATATAAATTCAACTTGATCGACGTAAACTTTTCTATGTTTTACACTAACACTGCATGCTGCTTATTGTAATTGCAATTGATTTTAACACAGGGTGGTAATGCTTACATAGAAACAATTTTACTGAGTGGAAATTGAAAATGCTGAATATACTCTAATTGAGCATTCAGCAAGCTCCTGGAGGTTTTAAATAAATTGTGTTTAGCTTAACTACATGCGGACAATATATCTTGTGGACAGCGTAACTGTATGTTATGTTCAAGTTTTACGGGATGTAACTTATTGCCAATTTTGTGGTTGCTTAGCCAGCCTCATCCTTGAAATTTATACCTACCAGTGTTTACTCTATGCAATACATGTATGCAGCAGCCTACAAGTAATCCTCAAAAGTAACAATCGTTCATCTACAAATGTTACTAAAACTTAACACATGCCACTGTGCACTGAACACCTAACCTCTGCACCTAACAACTACTTTAATTTATCAGCAGTACATTATGTCAATTCAATTACTTTAGACAAAGGTTTTGGATATCTCACAAACAGGAGATCTACATTTAGCATCTAACTATAGTATGTACAGTTGAGCTGGATCCTGAAAACAGCTAAAAATTAGAAGTGGATTTTTTCTCAAGAGAGTTAATGTTTCAGCCAACCAGATGATTAGTGGTGACAGCAAAGGTGTCAACAACAGACACGTTTGGTTTGGCTCCATTACAAATTTGGGAAAGGACTGCAATGGAGACTGCACTTTTATGGCTTCATATAGGAAATGTCTTGAAAATTTTAATTGGCTGTAAATATTGTCAGACATTTGAATGAAAAGATTTTGAAATATGTTTTTGCGTATCAAACAGTGCTGCAAATGAACCAAATTTCAAGATCATGTGTAGTTGCATCCATGAGTTATTAAATGTTTTTGCAGATACAGCTCAACGCATACATACTATATACCCTTCCATAATCTATATAGGTAATTCATAATTATGATATTTAATCCATTGTAATACACTCGTATTAATTCACAACAACACATGATACAAAAGCTGATAACTGAGAAACGAAAAGAGTACAAGTATTGAAATACATGTTGTAAAATACAGTAAAATGATGTCATATGCCAATTTATACATTAGTGCAACTCCTATGTATATGCACACACAATCAACAATGCTATACTTCAGTCTCATCAGGTGGGTATGATGAACGTATAACAACAGTCATTGGTAGCTGTTGTCCTAAGTGCTTTCTACTTGTGGGTGACAGCTGTGGCCAGATTCTACCATTGCTGTTTGAGAACCCATTTATGGTACGCTGATGTGCCATTGGGCTTGTAGACAATGGGTTGGTCATCTGTAATCCTTGGTAGCCGGTGTAGTTAAGGTTATTGTCATTATCCCCTATATCTGTTGCGGCAGTTCCTACTGAGCCACTGGTGGAATGTTCTCGTATTGTAACATGTTTGTCTGGTGATGATACCGGATTAACCTGTTCATTAGTTGTCAGTGGGGCTTCTGAGCTGGTGTACCTCATTGGTATGCTTGGTTGAGTGTCTTCTATAGTCACAGATGGCCGGTCAGAAGTATTGTCTGTAATAAGATGACGACAGGGAATCACATTACATGTAAGTAAACTACTGAGGCTTCTGTCTGGTTAAAGTGAGAGTCAAATTATTAATGTTACATGTGGGATCAAAATACATAAGGTGTCATTATACATGGCCTTTATAAAGAGGTAATGAAGTATAAGTGGTCTTTACAAAGAGGTCATTAAGTACAGTACATGTTGACTTTGTATGAACCTGGCCACTATATTGAGGAGTCTATACCATAATGAAGGCCTGATCAGGGTCCATCTTTGAAAGCAGAGGTGACTTTTGTAGTAATAGTATTAAAATATATATTCAGTAGCTAGTTCTGATCAACAGCTGATAACAGTTAAATACTATACAAAGCATCACATTAAACTCTTGATCACACAGTGTGTTGATGCTCACCTTGATCTGTGTTGATCACAGACATATCATCTTGATCAATGTTACTGACATGGTCTGCACCGGGAAATGGTGATGCCATTGGAGCAGTGGCCCACTCTAACAACACTCTCCAGGTAAACCAGATATTAGCTACAGGTAGTCCATCACTATCTATGCACTGTTTTGTATGTGACGGGCTCTGCTGCAGTTTAGGAAGATACTATAAGAAAAACAAAAGGTATTGAAAATACTGAAAATATGCTTGTACAGTAATAGGGCCACTTGTGAAATTATCAATAATGAGATGGCTTTGAAATACTTCTTGGCACTATATGAGGTGAGAGGTCACTTGGTTATGTTGGGACTGAGTTGACATTCTTATTGGGGAAGGGCGAAATTTCACCGTTAATAGAAATTCTTTTACTAAAGTTGGACTGATTTTTCAGCCAGTATCACAGTACGGTAGTACTGTGTATTAGGGATCATATGCATGGAGGCTTGGGTTTTTCTGGCCAAAAATATCACCCAATACTAGCTTCATAAAACATTCAGTATTGGTTAGGTATAATCAAGCCCAAAAGTGCCTTTGTCTTCCTTTGTGTACCACTTCTCCTTGCAGACAGCTCAAAGTACGATTTGCATCGACAATCAAACTTAAAATTCTGATCCCTAATTGAAATTAAAATTCTTAATTTTTCCTTATACTTGTAATTTAGAATGCCAATCTCAATAAGGAATTACCTCATCTTACGTGGTTTGTTATGAAAACCAAGCTATATTTTCTTAGACAAGGAAGCCTCTCAAAATTATAAAAAAACATGTATCAGATTGGCTGCAAAACATCTTTCTGGGTTCCTGAGAAAGAGGAAAGCCTTTATCTCTATGTAACTGTAAGTTCTCCCCATACAAAGGTTCCACATGCATGCAAACATTCCATCAAATAATTATACTGTATCCAAACACCTTTAATAGTACATATATACATATGTACGAACATACCTTCTGTTCAGCAGCTACGGAGACAATTGCAATGATCACGGACAGCAGTAGGATGGGGAACAGCATGCCGTAAATTGCTATAATTATCCTCGACATCACGAAAATGAACTGCTGTGGCTGCTCCGAAATTATACCATCAAAGATCGTAATCACTTCATCACCAAACAGTAGGGAATAGAAGCTCTCAGCACTAATTCGGAATGTGCTAAACTGTTGGAGAAACGAATACATAAATAGATTATTAAAAAGGACAAATTCAGTAGATTATTAAGTCTATTGGAGACACAGATTACAGTTAGTTGTACTCGTACAGTACGTGACTTACGTAAGGATGAAAGAGTCCAATTAACACCCAAGCAAACAACACGAAACCAATGTAAGCAAATGTAGCAACAGTGAGTGCTGCAAGGATGCTACTCGTGGCCTTCGAGTTCACCAGGGATCTAATAGTCACCTACACAAATAATGCACATATATTAAAACAAACACACAAACAAACAAAAAACACATTAGTAGCAGTACCATATACCCTCACATAAAAGTGGCATGCTAAAAAAGGTGTGTGATTAAAGAGAGAATTTTCAAGGAAACAATGTCTGGGATAGTGGTTTCTGCTGGTGCAGCATTGAACTTAAGCGATGTCAAACACATACAGCTAATGTTTCAGGCATCACTTTAAGTGATAGGTGTTCTATTGAGCTTTAACAAATTCCTAAGCTTTCCCCCATTTAATGCTCTACAAATGCTGGAAGGAAGCAAACCTCCAGGCTTCTTCTACATGAGGAAATATGTTACTATACTTAACCCCAAAATAATTTTTCAAGTTTTTAAAATTTTCTTAATAAAAATAATGGTATTACTCACCCCAGCTAGCCTTGAATGGTTCAACAGTCTAAATGACGTACACCAGAAATAAATCGAGCATAGTCCAAACACAAATGAGACAGTGGTGGAGTTACGAATGAGCTGCAAATAGGAACATCAAACATCATACACAATCATGTCAATGGTACACACGAAACACTAAAGGTATTACTATATATGGGAATTGTTTATATACCTACTAAACACTCTTTTACCTATTTCCTGAAGAGGTTAACTACATATAATTTGGTAGCTAAATTAGTCAATGAGTACCAATTTTTTTATTACATAATGCAGTAAAAAAGTACATACATACCTCGTCAGTATCAGAGGAAATCCTTAATAAGGTAAACTGCAGGATCACTCCAACAATGGCTAACATTAAGAACAATGTATCCAATATGTGTATGGGTGGGCAGAATATGACATAGGCCTTCAGTGGTATACGAGGATGCATGTCAGCATATTTGTTAATCTCATCTGGGGACTTCCAGCAAACCCATTGTTGTATTTTTGTGGGAAAACAGCACCATAGTGGCTTGCTGAGCTTCTTCGTGTTAGCATAGTTTCTTACAATCTATAACAAATAACAAGAACTCATGAAAATTTTATAAATTAAAGGGGTTTGACACTAACCTTTCCCACTTTAAGAAATGTCAGCAGTCTTATTGAGTGAAACACAAATCCTACTAAACAAACTCCAACTGTTATAACAGCCGCAGTCACGAAGAACGCAATATTGTTGACAGGAAGGAAGTGTCTATTCTCGTAATTGTCACCACAACTGGTCAGACTTCCCTTAACAAATATCTTGACTGGCCAGAGGTAACGTTGATGGTCATTCTCTATGGAATAGCTAGCCTCAACCTGTATACAAACTGGCTTGTGGCCTTCAATCAAAAAAGTCTCCGTAAACTGAAAGTCCATGGATACAAGCAGAGCACTATAGAAGCTACAAGACAAAAAGGTACGCTGAAACCGAATACATTATTACAACATGTAAACTATGTAAAGATAACAAGAAACACTTGTTTATACCCACTACTCTAGTAAACAAGCCATATTACACTTTATACATATTACCAAGAGTTAAACTCTTGATATTATTATTATGTAGTCAAAAGACTGAATAAGTCCAGGGAGCAGTTGTTAGACTGTGTGTAGTTAACTGTTTACAACAACCACTGAAACTTGTGTCTAGCCAAATTGATGTAAACATCAGCTATTGTAAACGTATATGTATTTGAAACAATAATCAGAATATATATGTAACAAAACTGTGCCCAAACAAAGCAACGATAATATACAAAGCAACGATAATATACGAAACAACTATTTCAAATCTATAAGTTACATCAAGCACACCTACTCTAGTACATAAAAGAAACGAATTGTCTAGCAATTTTCAAGCTTCATTGCCTGTATATATATATAGACTGACCATTGTTACAACACGTACCACACAGTACTACACATAATATGTTAGTAATGTTGTGTACAGTACATTACCACAAGAACACACAAACGGTAACACAAGTAGGAGGGAATTACCTTGAATTGACTGTGTTGACAATATCACTATCATTTCTGACATGTGAACAATCTACAGTGATTGACAACAAGAAGAAAACATCACAACTATTCATCACATTGCTGGAATACAATATTTTACAGGTTAAATGTCAGCTCAAATAAAAGTTACACACATAATATTATTATAATTCTGTATGGTACAGTGTAAAATTAGGGTACATCAAGTGGGGGGAATGCATACTATGTTCATGTAGATATATAACAGCCATGAAATTTAACCAGTACAGTTATTCAATAGAGTACAATACTTACTTCTAATGGCTTTCACTTCATACTCCTTATGAAGGTCTATTGGAGCTCGTCTGTTAACACAGAGCTCAGGATATATTATTGTTCCATTATGGTATCTCCTCTTTGTGATTCTTGCCAGAGAAACGCTATCAACGTTTTCAAACTACAGCAATATACACACCTCTAACATGTTGCCTAGGATACAGATATATATGCATACACTATGAAGTTAGTCTAGAACCCATTTTTCAGTATTGAGTTAACAAGTTACACGACCTACTGAATCAATGACCTTTACTGAGTCAACAGATGTGATGGACAACATGTACAAACATTCAGTGTGTATTTAAAGGGTGTTAAATAAAAAACTATAGCAGAAATCAAGGATACAGAAAAACGGTGACATTTGACTACAATGTTATTTTTGGTGACTGCTGCACAGTAGGGTATTCATGAAGTTTATGAGCCTCCCTCATTCCTCTCCGTTTAGCCTAAGTTAACACATCAGCTCATTCCTCAACTACTTTATTTGATATTATAATATAACCACTTTCTAATTGCACTAATCAGTAAACAAAACTGATATGTACAGCTGGGAAGTGATGGAACCTGGCAAGCCAGCCGATCTCATCTTTTAGTATTTGGGTGACATTGTTTAACTGGTTCACACTGTCACTTATTTATTACATTGAGAACAAATGAACTCAAAGTTCTAACATACAGCACTACACAAAAGTACTTTAATTTGACGAGTATAGCTGTGTTTACACAGACATGATGTCACTTGATCACCTAACAAGTACATAACTAAGGGGAATTTCAAATCAGCCACATTATCACAAACACTACCTAGTTATCCATCATCAAGACAAACATAATTTGATTTCTGCAATTTGATCGCCACCATATGTAACCCTACATACTGTCAAAACACTGTGGATGAATTCTGTTCCATACATGAGGTGTGCTGTAATATATACCCCACCCACTACGTATGGATGCATAATTCAATATGTCTCTTACCTGCTGAAATGCATATGAAAGATGATCCAAGACTTCTTCTTGGCTTGATACTAGTTGTAACCATGAGGTGTAGACAAACTTTTGGTCAGCAAACACTTCTGGTGAGTAATCCTTTAACAGTAGTGAGAAATACCCTTTCTGTAAATCAATCCAAAAGTCTCGAAAATTCTGTTTTTCACTAGCCAGGTTGGCAGTCTGCAAACGTTATTATTTAGATGTGTAAATAATGGTACGTACATGGTTGATAAACAAGTAACATGTTAATTGGTTCACATATTCAACACACACAGTGACAAGATGGTGATAATTTAATATTTTAGCACCCTAAGCCCCTACACTGTAAAGGAGAAACACGAGCCAACACTACACAGAAATAAAAATCCAACAGCAGATTTTAAATAGGACCAGAGGGACCATTTTCCCATCTATCGATCATGATTTAGTTGCCAAAGCCACACAGAGCATACAGATTTGAAATATGATATTTTTGAAGGAGCAACTTATCCCAGATCTTATAACCAAACAAATCATAAGAAATTCCCCTTGCTGGCTCACCGTGATTGTCACGAAGATCAGTACGATTAGATGGATGCATGAATCAACAACAAAAAGTCTTGTCAATTTCTTATGTGACTTCAAGAGCACGTTACATTTTTTCCACAATTCTGCATCAGAGCCGGTCACATGTGTGTGCTTTGACATTGTTGATCTATTCCTGCCATAGTCCTGCCGCACATGCTGACTAGGGAAATCTTCCACCATGGCATTACCATTGTACGAGTAATATGAAGAATGCCTTGCCATTTCGTTATAGTTTGACTGTATATCCATAAGACAGACTTCGCTTGAGAAACGGTTCACTTGGTTACCCAGGAGCTAATTTAAAAACTGGATTATACAGTACGCAGTAGAAGATCTATGGTATGAAATATGAACATTACAAAAATGTACTATACATTGCAGCAAACACACTAACACTGTTTGGTAACACACTAACAAAGTTTAATATAAACGTCAACATTGTACATGTCAAATACAGCCCAAATACCCTCGAAAATTCCTTCCTTTCGGTGCCATTCACACTGCCCGTCAACAAATAAAATACTACATCAGCATACCCCGTACACTACTTCAGACAAAGATCACTTCTTACTACTAGAAATCCAGATCGGGTGAAGACGTGTAAAGCACGTGCACGCGACGAATAAGGTGTTTAAAAAATGTTAATCAGCAATGAATTAACACATAGACTTGACTTGTATTAATGCCATCGGTCGTATTTATAGAAACGCTGTCAGCTGAGATAGCTTACCTCACGTCCTCTTAAAAACATGAGTGCGACATTCCCAAGTTGTTAATAGCTACGTTATTCCCAAGGACCACAAAAAGATTCCCCTCCGTCCTGTCTACATATCACTGGCGCGCATTACCATAATATACGGAACATAGACTGGTCTATAACGTGTACGGAATGGACTGAAACCCACTGATTGTGAGTTTCCAGTTGCCCTCGACAGGCTGAAGATAGTCTGAGTGACAGGACCTATGATGCTGGGTATGTTTCTGTAAAACTTGTGTAGTTCTCTTACTGCATAAAATCGTACCCGCTATCGTTTAGTGCCCATTCCACCAATCATGCTAATGATTCTGATGTAGTGAAATTTCAACATGAGGTTCCTAAGATAATTAATTACCAAAGGTGCAGCTGTTTGATGGTTCTCATATTAAAATAAAATGGTTTTGGAAATTTTACATGCACAGTATACTGAAGTTTAACTTTAAACATCAATTATCATGAAGTATGCCGCATTCAATTGAAAACTAATCAAGCTTGTTCTCAATGATCAGTTGTCAACAGCCATTGTTTCTTGCCCTATAGAAAATACACGTGTTTATGTTAGATAAAAATTGTACGTACCCATTAGAATCCATAATTTACCTGACAAACACAGCCCTTGAATTTCTCTACTAATAATGGCATCCAGATTTTTGTTGTTGGCCATAGTAAGGGTTCCACACCATTAGAAATTCATTGTCTTACGCTAACCTCAAATTTGTGCTAATTAAGTTTCCCGAATTTCAGCACTGAACTTAGTATCATTCTACAGTGTGAGTTGGAGTGTAAGAATCCACGCAGACATAGACATATCACAAAACATACTATTAATTTTATACCTGGATGCATAAGTTTGCCATACAAGGCTCTTTCCTCTCTTTTACATTGGTTGCTACACAAAAGGTTGTACATCACGTGACTCACATTTCATCAAGGATTCTAATACACTAAACCTTATCTCTAAATTAAAGTACGTATGTGGAAGTTACGATGCGTTGTTTGAAACATGGTGATATTTTCTGTAATTTGTAAAAGTTTTAATGTAGAGTTAACACATTTTTGATATGTATTCAATTTCTACCCTCTCGCTTAAGCCTGGAGTTGCTGTCACGATACACTATAAATTTAGAAGTGCATACTGACAGTATATGCCTCCATAGTATTGGTGTACAGAAGTATGAACATAATGCTAAGTGTTCATGCATCAGTATTAACCTTTGTAGCTAGTTTTGAGTTAAAAATTGTGAGGTGTTGCCATGACAATTTTGGTATATGAAATTTCAGAACCAGCTCAGATTTTAATATGTTGGCAAGAGACAGTGTGGTCATTCATAGCTCTTGTTAACATCTGATGTTTGCGAATTCATTATTGTGTAGTCTACATGCATGGAATTGTGGAATGTGTTTACCTATAATGTGGTAACATGTTTACACGTAATGTTTAGATAGGCTTGCCTGAGTTTGCTGACCTAAACCATAAAACCATTAGATCAGCAGTAAGCACTCAGTGGGAAAAGTGAGTAATTACAACTGTAATAACAGGAACTCACTTGTCATTAAATGATGAAAGGGCATCTGATTCCCCATACCTATATATACTGCCTTAGCAGTGTTGTTGATTTGTTTGTAGTCAGTTCAACCAGTACATATGTGTCATGGTGTACAGCTATCAGTGTAGCAACTGTATGTTTGCAACTTGCAAATGTCAGTTGGCACTTTTATCAGGAGCTTCCTTTTTGGGAACTTTAAGAATTTATGGTGGTAATAAGATTAATTGCAGAAGAGGTTAGTCATGCCTCCTGGAATTGATACTGATAATTTGAAATCCTTTAATTGTCACGTTCACAACCAATTATGGGTAACATAGAGCTTGCTTCTTAGGGGTATGGCTACACAATTTTGTGGGAGTGATAATGGCTCTGGATGGTGTTATGCATGGATCTACAATTTGGAGTAGTTACTGAAGATGTATTGGGTGAACAGTTTGATGACACAAATCTACTACATACAGTATAGTTATAGTGACTTTAGTGCTATAAACAAACTGATAGACAAGCTTCAAGAGGCTGTTAAAGAGTTGATGGTCCTTGATTTGTATTATGCCACAAAAAGCACTGTAGAGTGTGTCAGATAAATCACTCTGTGTAATCTTAAGGTTTCTTATACGATCTTAAAGTTATAATAGCTGTTTACATCAGTAGCAAAAGGAGCAGAAAACCTCCTTATCTTCAAAGTAGTGTTGTAGCTAATTCTGTGGTACAGTATTTGACCATAGCACAATTTGTTTTGGATTAATGGTGTCTTTCTTTTATCCTTGTAAGCACTGTATACATGAACTATTTTGTAGTATCTGTTAATGCTCGTCTGTGCGTACACAAGAACATCATATTCTGTCCAAATTTTACTTGATCTGATTGGCTATATATTTCATGTTTTGTACTTATACTCAAACTGTGTTTTTGTAGAGTGCAAGCAAAACAGCCACAAGTAGTGCTATTATGTGTACACATGCAATAATATGTGTTGTGGAGTAATAGTGGCTGTGCAATGCATTGTTTAGCCTCAAGCCTTGTGAATGTGGTAGGCAAGGAGACCAAAAATCGATTTTATTGAAATTCAATATTTGGCCTTCGGTGTTGTCTTGTTTATTTGAATGTGCTATAGAACTCTTCTTTAAAGGTGCTATTTGTTGCATGTGATTTATTATTTCCTGCTTTTTTATTAATACAAACTGCTACATTAAGTTATAAAATCATAAATTTCATTATATGTACAGTACCACTCAAACGCACGTCGTCTCATGAGAATGTGAGCAATTTAAAAACTAAGGACATATACAGGTGTATGGCACCTGTTTCGCTCGCAAGTGTTTATCCAAAATGAAACAGGACGGATACTCACAAGTGATATTATTGTGTGGCAGCTGTTGTTCTTTACAGTACCTGGCTTGTATAACTTTTTCATACAGCATGTAGTTCTTCACATGCATTGATAGAATTGATATTAGCATGTAGAATGTGTCAATTCTAAAATTAGATATGAAAAAGTTATGCAAGCCAAATAAAGAGCAATACAGCTCCCACACAATAGTTAAAAAACCCAGTGCAACCTATTATTGCATACACTGAGTGTTTTCAGGATGCTTGTGAATGAACGGCAGTGCTTCCGATAAGAATTCTTTTTTTTTAAAATTATTTATTTATTAAGGCTTTACAGCACAAGTGCTGAAGGTCTGTAGGACACCTGGTCTTACAGCATGTTTAAAGTTGTTATACATTAAGTGTGTTTGAAAAGGTGGAGAAAGGAGAAAAAATCTATGACTGGACCTAAACACTTAAATTCCAGCACAAAATGTCCTGATAAATTTAAACTTGTCTGGACAAATTTATATTTTGTATGGACACAAGTGACCTATAACACTGCCTGTAGTAAGCATTCTCTGATGTAAGGCACTCTGGCTGTAGGCATTGCTGAGGATAGACATTCTTTTATGTGCTGAGATACTATGACAAGTGATTTTGTGAGGTTTCTATACAGCAGAGGGGTTGGCATTGGTAATTAGTGGTCACTCTCTTGTGTGGCTTGAATGTTTAATTTCCTAGCAACCAAGAGACAGCTATTAGTAGTAGAGTACACAGTAAACCAAATATGCACACCCTGATCTTTTTGGGCTCCTTTGATAGGACATTATGTCCTGCCAAATGCAATTATGGTTAGTGTTGCATCAATAATCAGATCGAAAAACCATATATCGGCTGTGTTTTTTGTATATCAGTATCGGATCGGCACCAAGATGAAAAAAGCAGCAGATACAGATATATGCTCATGTACACCAAATGATATTTATAAACACATTGAGTTGCCTTTTCCTACATTACAACATTGTTATATACTGCTTCAGTGTACTATCAACTGTTGTTGTAGCAATACTGCCACTATAAACAAGCTAAATTGGTCCTTCACAATCAAATTTCTAGTAAAAATTGTTACAAAATAGACATGCTGTACTATATTGGATCGGCTACATTTATCGGTTTGAAACTATTATCCAATATCGGTTATTGGAATATTGGCAAAATTTCATATCGGTGCAACACTAATTATGGTCAGACATTGGTTAATTTGTCCGGAAATTGTCCGGTGTCCGACCATTATCAGGAGCACTGGAACAGCATAGCCTTAGAATTTTGCATGTATGAATATGCAAAGCATCATGACAAATATATTGTATATACATGTACAGTAGATACATCATTGATAATCATGTAGTCCCCATTTTGTTACTGTGGGGTGAATCCAGGGCTGGGAATTATTTTAATACTTATTACATGGGCAGTGTGTAGCAACACCATAGGGACAACAGTATGAGTATATACCATATTTACTTGGTTAAATGCCGCACCTTTAATAGTACTGTAGCTGCACTCGAGTGGTGCAACAATCAATTTTGAAGATAAGGGCTTCAACTTCTTTTTGGGACATTGAGTGGTGGTCAACTTCAAATAGTCATATCACATTGATCATCGGAACTAAGATAATAAAATTTAACCAAGTAAATACGGTATTATAGCCATGCAGAAAGGTGCTGTTTGATGCACTGTTTGCAACAGTCTTCTTTCTGTTAAAATGCTTCGCCACAAACTTTTGACTGTTTTGTATAATTTATATAAAATTTTAATCACTTCAACCATTGGATGGATAAAAAGACCAGACATAGACTTTTCAAAATATGTTTTAAATTTGGTCAACAGTTGCTTGTACAGTATGCTCATGTTGTTTGGAATACCAGTCTTGACTTCCAGACCAGACATTGTCTTCACATACCGCTTATCTATTAACATGTAAGCAAGAGTATATAATAGTAACCAAGTGTATTGGACAATGCATTACCCCATGATTAATGATTACATAGAGTAACATGGATTTTCAGTTCATTTACGTGAAATAGTAACTTGAAATGTGTATGTGGCAACAGGTCTTTGCTCACCAATTTTTCATGTTATTCAACCAAGTATTCAACAGTTGTTGTACAAGTAAGTGCCCAAGATAACTCCAGTTCACTCTTGAAGGCAATTAAATAAACAAGCGTGTTGCTATGCTTTAAGGATTTGATTGGCATTGCCAGAACTTTAACAAGTTTAGTCATTTTGCTTGTAGTGGCCAAGTTGGACTAAATACAGCAGCTATTAATTAACAGCAACATAAACGAACAATTACTAAAATATATGTTACTCTATGCAATCATTAATCACGGGGTAATGTGCTGTTCAATACTCTATGTGACCAGGCTTGCAAAAATAGGGCATGTGGGTGCAAACTACATCCCGTCACACTTTCAGTCATATCTCAGTATTGAAATACAATATTGCATTCTGTAACCTTTATCATATTGGTAATTAAATGTTTAATAAGTGCTGAAAATTGCATGGCCATAGCATGTTGCCATGAAATGTTATAAGTTATGAAAGTTTGAAAGGTAGGCAATTTTTATGTGCCCACATGCCCTATTTTCATAGGCCCAGTCACAAATAATATTATACTCACGATATACGTAAATGCCATCTGTGTGAACACATGTGCAAAGAGAGTGCCACCAGTCATAAGAGCTATAGATTCAGTGTAATCTTGCAGGCCAGCACATATATGGCTTCATTGCAAGCACTTTTCATTGAGGGGTTTATGCTCTAGCATTCTAATTGCAGTGTTAAACAAGTAATTTGAGTCATAGGGGTAAACCCAGCTCTGTCTCATAGGTCTCTGCACATGCACTCTTGCACTAATTAAATAGAATGGTCATATGTGGAGACAGCAAACTGTGTCTGGAAGTCTATAGTAGTGCACAAACAATGATATAAAAGTTAACTGTTATGCCAATGTAAAAGCGTACTTTAAAAGAATATACCCATGTGTGCACACTCAACCTACCATGTCTGTCTTTTCCAACTACTCTTTAACACATACAAGTACATAAACCCTTCATGATATAACAATCACTTCTACTCAACTATTGTGATTATTATATCATTCCTTAGAGTTGTTTACCATTGAGAATCATATTTCAGTAATACACATGTGATCATATTATAGTATTTTGGTTAACGTTGTGCTTGTAATTTAATGTTAAGCCTAAGGATAAAGAAATATTAACCATATGTAAGTTAAAAACTTGTAACTCTATTGTAATTGATAAGAATTCGATTCTAGGAAAGTAGAAGGGATGGAAATGACCTATAATAAATTGCTGGTATCGGTTACATCATCAAGGACGTTACTGCATAGCTGCATGTGTTTCTCTGCTGTGCTACTCTAATTGAACAATCGCACACTAAAAATTATTCTAATAAAACAGTCAAGTATTTGGCAGACCATGTATATATTATGTGACTGAATTTTGGAAATCACCCACATGGGCACATTGTTGATTCACAGAAAACAATTTATTTAGTATTTTAAAGCATTGTAACTCACCAGCCCTGGTAGCTATGCATATAGATTTTTCACAAATGATGACCTTTAAGAGCATCTATAGTTCCTTGTAGAGTTGTAGATAGGTTTTTTACCAGTATGAGTAGGCGAAAGACAGACTGCAAATGGACGGCAATGATAATTGAAGGCACCAGACCACAAAACAGCCGACAAAATAGGCTGACATCTCACAAAACAGACATACACCACACATTCAGTTCCCGGCTTGTCTGTCCAGTGTGTTTAAACCCTGTACAGCGCATCCCTGGTGTTCACAGACCTGTACACGTCTGGTGGGGTTATACAGACTACCAGATAACCATCTTCCAAAAGCAGACCAGACAAGTTGAAGACAAATTTTGATGTGGGAATTGTTAGCCTGTATGCAGCAACTTCATACTGGTGTTATCTCAGTCTAGGCTTTCGTGTCCGTATGGTTGATTTTGCTAAATATGCAAAACAGTGGGCCAGCCACTTACTGTATTGAATGGATGTCTGCCAGAATAAAAATAGAATTATTTAATTACAGCTGTATTATAATTAATGTATAAAGCTCAATCATGAGTAATTTCATACATACATATTTGTGCAAACTTAGTTATGTCCTGTCTAAAAGTACCTATATCTGTTGTCATACTTGAATGTTCAGGGAGGTGATTTCAAATTTTTACTGTGTAGTGAGTTAATGTAGGTTTAGTCATGTAGTTGAATACTGAGAATACAACCTACATGTACAGTAAGTACAACTAAATGCACACAGCTACACATAAAGCCAGCTGCAACCATGTATGCACATGTAATAGTTATATCATGGCTGCGAGGGATTTTGCTGATATATACACCCAAAGCACGAGGGCCGCAGGCCCGAGGGCTGCGGGTGTATATGTCAGCAAAATCCCAAGCAGCCATGGTACAAGTGATATATATCACTTGGGGCACACTCACCTAATAGGTGAAAGAACTAACGAGAACTCATCCCATTTGTTTTATACAGTAGCATCTGAAGATCGATTGTGGTTTTAATAGCGTGGGCTAATAGCCATCAAAACGTTGTCCATACGTTAAAACGTCATTAATACGTTACTATGCTTCAACACGCAGTGTTAGAAAACTTGCGATTGTGGGATGGAGTTTATATTGTTATCAATTTTGTACTAAGTTAAGCCAACTGACTTCGCTATTGGGACAGTAAGTAAGTTATTATATTAAGTTAAGTACTTAGAACTGTAAGTTACTAACCTATTTCAACTTAGCAGTAGTAGCTTTGCTGTTCCGTGGTCTGTTCAAAGGCTGATACGCGGTGGGTAGAAATACGCATCCACAATCGCCCAAACAATTATTTTGTGCCTTCATTATCCTTTAGTAACAATCAACTACTCTATCTTAGCCTATGTACTAAGCTTAGCAACCTCTACAAAACCGAGTCCTACAATACAAAGCTCTATGTCGCTCAATATAACGAGTCAAAGCGCATCGATTCTTTGAACTGGCTGGGTATTAAAGTCATTGGCAAACCGCTTTCCCATGATATTGCCCCGGGCAATATGCGAGTTAAACACCGAGCGACGCCTTTGAACGCCCACGCTAAAGTGGTATATATTATGTTAACTAATTCTACAACTACAAAAGTCTTGTAAACTACAGGAATGAAATCCCACCCATAACCGTTCATGTTATGCATTAATAGTCTTATTGCAATATAGCCTGAGAGGAGTACGTACTGCTTCAGTCCTCATTATGCAACAACTGAGGCTGTGGGTGCACCTCCTATACAAGCATCATTAATTAAGTAGTCCAAAGTCTCCAACAAAGAAGATTATACACTCTGTAGTTATGTGACTGGCTGAGCAATAACTAGTCTAATTTTGTGCATTCCTCGAATTCCATTCTATTGATTTTATGTTATCTATAGTAACAAAAGAGTGAACAGCCAAAGTTTTAGTCTTTTATGATAAATAGTCGTGGAGTTATGGCACTAGGCAGTTGGAACAGTCAATTTCTCCAGCAACAATACAGCGAATAAATCACAGGCACTTATTTAATCTATCATAACTTGTGATGGTATGAATTGGCTCAATCTATTCACCATGAACTGGTAAATCCATCAAGGTGTAGTTCATACCAAAGTGATTAAAACATGCATAAGTTTATTTTTGCCAGTTTATTCTGATACATTTTATAGCAAAATAGAATTATGCTAAAAGGTTTCTGCTCAGCTAGTCACGTATCAGTGAGACTATTGTAATGACATGTTTTTTTTTAATGTAAATGATTTAATGTTTTTGTCCTCATGATTTTTGTAACTAATTTGCATCACAATAACAAACCAATGAGTACACTTATACTACGTACATTAGTAAAACGTTTATTGGGACTCTTTATTGTGAGGACAGGCCTTTTGTTTTGGTATGATGATAATCCACTTCAGCTGATTATACCACTATGTGTAAGGAAGTTGTGAATTTCAAAAGACGTTGGACAAGCTGAAAGATGCATGCACTGTTGTGCTGAATCTCCATGATACTGAAGAACTCAGATACTACAGTAATTAGTTGTATGTATCATTATATTCATGTATATGATCACAATTAAACCATTCTTGTGTGTAGTGTGATGTAATTGTCTGCTGTGACTTTATATCATGATGAAAGTAATATGGATTGTTGGATACCATCTCAACAATTCTTGTTTGTGCTAACAAATAAACTATTAGATCTACAACCATGACACAAAAATCTGATTCATAATATGGATACTGAATATACGCAGACGTTAATAGTTGTGTTTGTATAGTATGGCGGCCTAATCTCTTATTAGCCTAGCATAGGGTAGCCTATACAATATCTTGTTTTAAATAGTTACATGTATTTCAAATAATTCTGAGTGGTACTATGTATGCATGCAAGCTAAGCAGCTACTGAAAGGAAGGAAATCAGTTGGGCAGTCAATAGAAGCTGTACATATACAGGAAACAGTTACCATAATTGCGTTCATTAATATTAATGAAAATCACCTTTTATTCACTGGAAAGAGGAAGCGCTTACTGAACTCCCAAAATTCTATTTTAATTTCTAACAAGTGTAGACTATATTATTACATGTAAGGAAATTTTGTATTTGAGTGGGGATCATAAAATAAAAGCAAGGAAACATCTACTATAAATTCCCATACTTCAGTCATATATAGAATACTGTACATGTATAGCCTAAATATTTTGAGGGGCTAAATTTTCAAGGTTGAACAATGTTACCTAATTTATTTATTTTTACAGATTTGCAAACAATCTCAAATGCATTAGACTATATGGAGGTCTAAATATTTCAAGGATAAAAAATTTGCTGTTAACCCCCAAAACCTTGAAATCAGCAAAAATTTTCTCCCTTAAAATATTTAGTGTGTACATTTTAGCTACCCATGACTGAAGTAGGGATTAAATGTCCACTAGTATTGCTGCAGGTGTAGATGACCTCCTTTATTTCTGATCACTGTCTCTTATTTTTGTGATTCCTACTCAAATATAATATTTATTAATTTTCCTTACACTTGTTCTTTAACTTTTTGGTGACCGGAGAAGCAACGCAAGGAATCAAAGGAAAGGCCAGACAATATAAAAATTGATTGAGCAACTTAACATGTGTCCCAACCATGAAAGTGATATGGCCATTCCACTTCGTTTTCAGCCCAGTCACTACAGAAATTGTGAAATGCCTTATATGCCCTGTCTGTCAAGTGGTCATTCTGCTTCATTTTCAGGTATGTTGTACCCGCTATACAGCATTACAGATGAAGAACAGTACAAGTACCACCTTTGCAATCAATCCAAAATCACAGGCAATTACATGATATCCAGCTGCAGAGGCCATATTGCATCAACACCTATGTGGTAGTGAAAACACAAAGAAAGAAAAGGGTAAGTCCATGATTCATTGCTGCAGGTGGTGAAAAGGCACATTTAATTTCAGGCTGAGACGACGTTGAACAATGAAGAGTCAAACACATAGCCTTAATCATATTTTAGTTATGTTTGGCTGTATATAGGCATCATTTGATCAGTCAGCAGAAAATTTAATTCCATAGAAACTTGTTGGACAGGGTAGAGGGTTACTCTGAAGGGTTTAATTATGTCTAGCCAATGCTAGAGTATATGTACTTGAAGGAGAGCTGTTTTAAAGATTTTTTGTTTTATTAAATAAAACACATGTAATTGCTTTAGTTGATCTTTTTAAAATGGAAACATTATTACAGTATACTCTCCTACAACGTACGTATTCTCATGTTTTTAAAAGGTCTCATCACTGTCAGAGATCTAATGGCTTATTAATGGGGATTTGTACTATGTGAGCCAATGCACACAATAATTGCCTAATATAGCACTTCCCCACTTTAGACTTTCTGAAGACTTCTACATTGTTGTGTCAGTGAACCAATTACTACTTGTTACATCGTGTTATGATAATTCTGTAAGGTTTGGATGTATGTACTGCCTAGTTTAGTGATCTTTGTGAGTCTGCTGCTGCTCAGTGATTCTTGCCATCTTATCTATCTGCTCATCTAGCTAGCTATGTATGTAGTAACCTGTCTATATTAATTTGTAACCGGATTTGCAAACAGTATCTTTTTCACACACAAAATTTGAGTTTCATCATTGCATATAATTGCCTGAAATTTTCTGTGAATGCAGCTACAGTATCTGGCTGCATTTTGAAACTAAAAGAAAGTTATACCATGTAAGTTGTATAAAAGGGTGCGGCCTTCAAAAAAATCTGGGTGAAAGAAGTTGTGAAAACAAAGGTGGCAGCCATGAAATGGCTGTTAATGATAATAAATTTTACTAATGGTTTGTCATCCACATCATTGCAGCCATTTCATGGCCGCCACCTTTTTTTCACAACTTTTTTCACTCAGACTTTTTTTTGAAAGCCACACCCTTTTATATGTTTTTTTGCATGGATTTCACTCTTTGTATTTTAAGTATGTATCCAAAAGCCAACCATAAACTGGCTTTGAGGTTGTTTTTACACAAATCATTGTTCTTCTTATCTACATATGCAATGATGATGATATAAGAAACTACTGCTCTACCAATACAGAAAAATACCTACCAATCCCTAAAAAGCCAATTTATATCAATATAATTTTGTGCTTGCTTGCTATGTAAAGTTGTAATATATATGTAGTGCCTGTATTTATTTGCAATAGTTTTTATAACAAAGTAAATTCTAGGTATAGCTACTATTTGTCTGCTTAGATTTTGCAGTTACTGTTCTATTAGAGTATCTGAATTTTTTTTGCAAAATATTGTTAGTTGCAGTTGCTCATTTTTTACAAAGCAAATCCTACACCTTTTATGCTAGAATACAGTTTACAACCTGTTGTCACAAGTTTAGCACGTATTGTGATGATTTTGATGATGACAGTTGGCACGAATAGGTCTTAATAGTAGTGTCTTACCCCATCACTCTGTACCAAAATGGCTGTAATATTGGCTTTGGTTCGATGGAATACTAGAGAAGCTGTAAAAGTATTGTATTACAGAGTTTATTTGATTACTTTTGTAATACTCTAATAGAGTACACAGGAATTTTTTTGAGGATTTCTAATAGAACACACATAGAATGTTCTAGAACAACCTAGATTTTCCATTGGTAGGTCTATGAAGTTTATATATTTTAGAAATTTTCATTTATAAAGTATAAATAAAGTGAGGTAATCAGATAGATAGATATTCTTTAACCCTTAAACCCGCATAATGCAGAAAACTGGATTTGATAAAACTCCACACAATTGGCTAAAACCTTTCTTCCTTGCAGGAGACATTACAATACATACATACATACATACATACATACATACATACATACATACATACATACATACATACATACATACATACATACATACATACATACATACATACATACATACATACATACATACATACATACAATATAACAACAAAAACAAGCATTACAGTTAGCTACAGTTATAAACAAGGCAATACATACACAAAATGTAATCATTCCAAAAACTATCATATGCATGGTGTCTGTTACTGATATTGTGGAGGGAAGCTGGTATACTGTTCCACGGGATGCTTTATATCTAAAGAACCACTGTGAGAAGGTAAAATTGTATTGATATGAAGGCACAAAAAATGGCTTAACCCTTGTATGATAATGAGTTTGGGTGCTTGCAAAGCGAATGGGTGGCTCTAAGGGAATACATTTTGCTAGTCTGGTGGAACATTACACAAACAGATAGGGACCCGCCGATTATGCTGACATAATTATGAGCATAATAGGTGTCTGAAAGCATTGAGCATAATGCTAGCATAATAGGTAGAATATTTGTGTAATAGTATGAATTCTTGCTTATCAAAATAGCTATCACAGAAAGATCGATATACTCTAATAGAACAGTCAGTAACTCTAATAGAACAATCATATAGCTGACTGTTCTATTAGAGTATATCGATCTTTTCTGTGATATGCATTTTGACAAGTAAGTTTGTGCTTCAGCCACTTATTATTTATCCATAAATTGGAAATTATTAGCAGAGCATGAGAACTGAGGCATAAATAATTGGGCATAATTTGAGCATAATGGGTAAGTAAATTTAAGCATAATAGGTAAATTTTTGAGCAGTGCAGCATAGCATAATAGGTAAAATTATGAGCATAATCGGCGGGTCCCTACAAACAGAACGAAATTGAATGAGATATTGAAATCAATGGCAGCCACTGCAAATGCTGGTAATACTGCAATAAATGATCATGATCTCGGGGATTTAAATGCATTGTCAGACGAATGGCTCTATTCTAGAGACACAGCAGATGTTGTGATAACTGTTGAGTCAGAGAGGGACCCCACACAGGTAGAACATAATAAAGGTGAGAAAATACAAGAGGATCAATTAAAAGTTTAATCAATTGAGTGCTCAGAGTCCGTTTGTGTGAAATGATCAGGTGAAGATAGTATGCTATCTTTTTACAAACATTGGATACCTGATTAGCCCAGGAAAGGGTGGGTAAGTTTTTGACGTTTTCATGCACCTTTTACCCCACGGTAACTGTTCTATTAGAATGTTTCGACCCCATGATTTACAGTTGTTTGGTTTTTGCCTTGTAATTCTACAGCTGTCAATGCGATTTCACAAAAGGTTTGAGCTATGATGGTTAACCTATACGCATACCAATTTCCCATAAGTGGTTTACCCTGTAGGTGTGAAAACAAGTTGGCCTTTTTAATGCAAATAATCATCCATAGCTCTAAAACTGTAATCAGATTTCCACCAAACTTGATATGTGATTGTGCTGCAATACATTCTTAAAGTGTACCAAAGCTCAAGAAAATCAAGGTATGCATTTGCATTTTATAATGCTTTTGTAAAGTGTCCGAAAAGAATAATCTAAGCACTATAAGGGAAGAAGAAGAGACTGAGAGAAAAAAGCCGAATTTTGAAGGCTTGTATTTCATGATTACGTTAGGCAATCTTGCTCAACTTTGGTATGTGGGGTGTTGAAAGTGGAGGGCATTTGCAGTATTAAAATGATCCCAATTCAAAAAAGAGCACAGAGCTACATATTTGTGAAAAAAAAATCGTGTTTTGTTTCTTCCTGTAAATATAGTCATGGTGTGGCATGCCGGCTTTCTTGGCCACACAACACTAACGTGTGTCTTGGTAATGAGTCAAGTGTTACATCATGTTGCTTACTGGTATGTAAAATATGTGATCTTTTTGCAAATCCGGTCACACTAAATCACATTTTGTCATGAAGTCTTTTACTAGAAGATTCAGCATCGCCAGCCCAGCATAGCTTGGATTTATGGTAATTACATGGATAAACTACATAGCGATACTTTTAATATTATGTGCATGATAGTGGTAATACTAGTATGGCTACAGTAAGGCCTGGCACAATTCATTGTTACCACTTCAATGGTATTTTCATATTATTTAATCATGTGATTATGTGTAGTATGCAAGGACTATAACACATAGGAATACTAGTGTTATGAACCAGCATGAAAAACTGGTTTATTTAACCGGTATTGTGGTTTTCCCATCCACCTAGTGAACCATAAAATTACCCCTGCTGACAAGTACATGTATTAACATCATAACATAACTTCAAAGTATGTGTGTGATATGTGATTGTAATAACTGCTATTGTAAGCCAGGATGTCGATGGTGTCTTACCACACTCCGGCTTGCATTTGGCATGTTCAGTACCTGTTATAATTTATGATAACCGGCAGTATCTATTCATTCACCTTTTATGATCAATAGTCAGTTTTAGTATAAACTATGTAGGTCCACAGCACTAAATAGTACATATAATTGAAACACTTAGATTCTCTTTCAATTCATAAAATCAAGATCAGGACCAGCCTATTATGCTCAATATTTATATTATTTTACTTGCCTTATTTTATTCTGCTGATTTATGATATCATACAGTCGCTTATTAAAAGTTGTCTTGCTCAAATCAAGTCACAGAACTAGAGCTCCAGTTTATACAAGATGGCTTTAAAGGGTAATCAAAGCAATTCATTTAAAGCAATTACTTTATTGGTGTCAATTAAAGTTGAGTGAAACTTGCAAAATGTTAACAAGTCTATGCAAGGTATCCGATTGCTTTATTAGAATATTCTTTAGAGTGTGCATTGGGAAATTCATTAGTCACATGTGTATATACTGACTAAATTTTATGAAAAACTGAGATCATTCTGACTATTATGCTAGCATTATGCTTGATGCTTTCTGGTACTTAATATGCTCAAAATTATGTTGGCGTAATAGGCTGGTCCTTAATCGGGATGCTATTAATCCAACAGTCAAATACTCTAATAAAACATTCCAGCAGCACAGGCTGAGTCAGACTACAGCAATGTGCTACAACCTTCTTATTGAACTAGATAATATCTGAGATAAGTGGTGGAGTCTTTATGACCTACTCTTTATCTAAAACCATCTGTAAAATGTTGGTCAACTTTTATGATTCATATGCAAAAATGATAAAGCTATGTCATTGCCAGATGTAGTTTAATTATAGAATATAGTAGCTCAGCAATGACTTCTTTTAATCTCCATGATCCATAATTAAAGGTAAAAAGTAACCTCCTGCCCCATGCTTTTAGAAAATTGTCTAATAATAAACTATGAATTGACCTTGCCTGCATGCCCTAATAAGCATGTTGGTGACCTATAAGGACTACCAGAGTAAGTAGCTATAGGCAAGAGCGTAATTGGATTTTGGTAGTAATATACGGCAAATACAATATTAGAGCATGTTATCAAATAAATTGTGCATGCAATTATGGAAGTTGTACTGTTAATAGCAATGCTAAGTAATTGAACTAGCACACTTGTACAAAGCCTATCTTCTAGGTTTTACTTAACTCTTGTGCTTTGTACTATAGTACATACATACAGCATATTATATGTATGTCAACACACTTTGTGTTATCAAGAGAGGAGTGTTAAACATTTGTATATTGTATTACAATGGTTTTGCTTCCTGTACTGAACAAACAGCACAACTAATTGTTCAAGCTGACATTGAAGCTGTTAAAGTGTGCGAATGTCTACTGTGACAGGTTGCCGATAACATAGTATGTTACTTAACTTGTAATACTAATAATATTATGTTGATGTCTAAAATGCTAGCAATTGAGGGAACTTCTTGAATGGTAGAGTAGAGTATGTTGCTAAGAGGGTACCCATCATTTGTAAGCAAAAGTGGCCTTTGTAACTTGATGAGTGGTCACTGTTATATAGCTACTTCTTCCTGTTGGAAAACAAGAAATACATGTGATGACTGTTATTACAATTGTTAACTTCTGTAGTGTAGCAAGTTTAATAGAACAATCACTAATACAGTACACCCTCAGTTATCCGATCTTCATTTATCCAGAGTGGATCTGACTGTTCTATTAGAGTATTTTTAGTATATTTGTTTAATTTGAGTATTTCAACCAAGCTCTGTATGGGCTCTAGTTATCTGAACAATTCACTTATATCTGAACACTTTACCATTGCCTGGGAACATTGGGTTCGGATAATCGAGAGTCAACTGTATATGCATACATACATGTTTTTTTTTAAATAATAACCTCTCAAAGCATTGTTTTGAACATACTTTTCCTATCTTAATAAAAGTGATAATCTCATAACAAATTGGAATACACAACTGATGACTGAGACACATTGACAAATGCAGCTGGTACAATCAGAGTACTGTTTCCAATAGGTAAGAAGACCTAGGCTATCTGTGATTTGAAAGGGTCAGTCTTCCTTTATCATATTATCCTGACAGACCACAAGTGCATTTCAAATGGATGTATAAAATTGTGAGTAAGGTATATATGCATGTAGTGAGTGTCAACTGTAGAGAAATAAGCTGAGTAAGTGGGACTTAACTCAAATGTACACTGTAGTTGCAAATTCTATGCATGTGTATAGATATAATGATTATTATCATCAACAGTTGAATAGTATGTGGATTGATTTAATTTGTGGTAGTTATTCGCTATACAGTATGTATGACATAATATGTGACCTGGTCTACGAAAAGGGGTCTTATACCTTTCCAAATTGTCAGGTTTGACCAATCATAACTCCTCATGTTTTCAACCTATCACCTTCATATTGCACCAAGCCATAGGGCTACATTAGGAGTATAAGGGGACTAAATTTCAGGGTGATACCACATTCACAAGTTAAGTTACAGGTTGCCAAGTACATGCAATTGAAAAGACTATAAGACTCCTTTTCGCAGACCGGGTCACATATTCTACCTTTGATCACAAAGTCATTATAGTTATAGCAAGATCTGCATGACTGAGGTAATTCACTTGACTGTTCTATTAGAGAATGCCAACATACTACATGCACTAGTTGAATGACCCACAATGTGGGATGACTGTCAGACTAATGCTGGATGGGGGAGTCAGAGGCTGTACATAACACAGAGTCAGAAATGCGCTAGGGTTGCAGCCAGAGCATGTCGAACAAGTGCAGATCAAGACATTCGGGTGAGACGCCACAGCAATCCAAACATGGCTATTATTTTCCTTAATTTCTGATTTGTTAAGATCAAGATTGAATAACACCAGTGCATGGTCACTGATTTTAATACATTCTCACTACCCTCTTGAAAACAGGTCCCTTTAACTTCTAGCAGTGCTCTAGAGACATCAAACAAAGTTACAAGTTTAAGAACACAAGACACGCAACAGATACTGCTGCAGCTAATTAATTGTACATGGTCACTCACAATGACAGGGAATGATATTTGCAACACTATGTAGCTACAATGGATACTTTAACAATCATGCAGTGATGTCGAACAGTAAACAAAGCTGTAACAAACACAGTAATTACTGTACACTTACTCACTCACCTCTTGAAACTAAAAAAATAATTTTGACGCACGTACACTATGTATTTACATACAAAATTCAGCTTTGTACTGCGACTCACCAAGGAACTATAATGCACATGTACTGTCTGAAAGATGCAGTTAAACATATCTCTTAAAATTGTAGCAGCTATGTATTTATAGGTGTATAGTACAATAGTACAGCCAATTATTGTACCAGTATTCTTGAAAGGCAGCTACATACTTTAAAACATATACACTGTTTGAAGTTTCTTAGTTTACTAGAGTGGTATATCCCCAGTATATGGAACAGTTAATAGTTTACTCTTTTAGTAGCTTTCCAGTGAAGCCGCATTTACTGATGTTTTACTGAGAGTTTAAAAATTGGTTAAATAATATTCTCCATATAAAAAAGTTACTATCAGTATAACTGGGTACAACTACAATAAAGCAGGTTAACAAATTAGTAAACTAAGAACTGTAAATAGTGTGAATAATCTGATTAACAGCAAAATGAGGAGCAGCGTCACACTTTGATTGCTAACACAACTGAAGTATTGAGACCATACAATAGTGTTTTCCACATTATATGATAAACACTAATGATTTTAAATTATAGTCGCACACTATATATATCTATATTTATAATAATCTTGTTTATTGTCCTCCTTCTTGTTACTATGACTGAACAACTACTACTAAGGCCCTCCTAGCTGGCTCATGCTTTACATACTGCAGAGTATGCACCAGTGGTTTCTACTAGTCCTGAGAAACTATCAAACTAATACTAGAATAAAGTTTTGTGGCCTAAAGCAGAGAGCCAGAGCATTGACCTTAACTCTAAAGAGTAATAGATTTTCAATTTGCAGTTATTTGTGATAGTTTCATCTTTCTCGCCATGATAGTGCTTAAGGCTCCATTTAATTAGGACCCTTATCAATTATTTGCTATATATCTGCTGTTATCTCTCCTACATGATGATGTTGCTAAAATTGCAACTTGCCTGAGCTTAGGCCAGACAAACATGATACTTGTTTTTCATCTACAAAAATTCGAATATCCATATAATGTCATTTTTCATTATTCATTATTAAAAGTACTCCAAATCCAGCTATCTGTTACTAGCTATAAAGGTTAGCTAAAGCGGTTTAAGAACTGTATATAGTACTTATGTTTTACCACCGTTTCTGAGGTGCAAGTGATATTTGCTGTGCTATAAAATAACAGTCAGCTTTCTTAGCATCAAATATGTGTGCTCATAATTGATAACAGCAATAATGAAATTAGAATCGGTGGGGTAAAAAGGATCCGGATGCTGAGAAACAATTAATTAAGTTTCCTGGCCTTAGTGGGAAAATGTATTTGAATACATCCAAATGTGCATATCTTCACCTGCTCAGCCATTATAGTTCATTGAACAGTCATAATATATGTGGGCCTCATCTGCTAAGCTAGTATTTGTACCTTGGTGTTGTTGTGCACACTAAGCTTGTGGAATAATCATGTTATGTACTTATAACTAAAGCTACTGATTTAAACTGTCTTCGTCATCATCATTATGTATACAGTCATGATCATGTGGAGCTCCCTCAAAGCACAAGGCATTTATCTTACCTGTTCTTGATTATGCTATAGCATGCATTGTCTGGAATCCACTTGTGCAGAAAAAGATTTCTGCACTTGACAATATCAAAATCATGCTGTTCATTATATAGGTTTGTTGGAGAAGAATCAACCTTAACATTTTCAAATGGTCAAATTCATGGTGTGAAGAGCTACAATGACCATCACTTTCTGGCTAGCTACTCACTAGCCACCTGGAAATATTTGCACCATGTATGACATGCTTCATCATTAAATTTCCCTGTATTTTCTATGCTTTCTCCTATAGATCCAACTCACTCTCCTTTTGTGTAAACAGTCCTTTACAACCTTGGTTCTCTCCTTTTTTGCTATTTTCTTTTTGGAACTCTATTCCATTTACTGTATAGCTACCCTGCTGTGCCACATTTATACACTAGCTCTTTGTGATAAAGTAGCTATATATATTTTTTTCTTTCTATACTTTTTGTAGCTAACTAGCATCTTTATAACATAATATTGTTAATTTTTTTTGTTGCTGTTAGTGTTACAATGTAGCTACCTTGTTTTTTTTTGTAGGCGCATGGTAGCTACCCTCATATAATAAGCTTAGTCACCTTCTTACGTTTATAGGATGTTGCCAGTCATGTGAATAAAAAATAATTTCTACCTTTTATGTGTCCAAGTGGAGTAACTTCTATATATTGAAGACAAAGGTGAAGAGGAAACCAAAGTTGAACCCGACCCTAACCTAACCCTAACCTTAGGTTTGCCTGTGAACTACTTGCCATGTGCCCTAAAGTACAAGATCCAAGGCAAACTACTGGTCATGTGCCCTAAAGTATAAAGGCAAATTACTGGTTGCGTGCCCTAAATTTCAATACTCGGGGCATACTACTAGACGCATGTAAACCCCTAGCTCGAGTATGTGTTTGATAGTGAGAGAAATCTAGTGGACTGCTGGAACAATAGCAATTTTAAAAGTAAGGGTCAGTTAAAGATTTTAAATTGATAAGTGCAATCGCTATGATCCCTACTTATTTGTGTAATCACAATATTATTATTATTTTTATTATAGTGTAAAAGTAATTTAAAAAATTAAAACATGGGAATAGAGATCGCTGAAAAAGAGTAAAGAAACAAGAGTAAAGAAACAAGAGCCAAACAAGCTTATACAGAAGCATTCTCAGTACTTATCTGCCCCTGATTTATGGAGAAACTACTGTTTTTTACCTTAGTTTCTACCATATCCATTCAGTCCAAATAGAGATCTCTGTGTGTTTAACATGCTGGCTTGTTTGACTCTTGTTTCTTTACTTTTTTCAGCGATCTCTATTCCCATGTTTAAATTTTTAAAATTACTAGTTTGTTTACTTTATATAAATCCATTTATGGATAGCTAACATGATAATAAGATGTGCTAGTGGTGCTTGATATTACACAGTACTAAACATTTATATCAAAGTCAGTCATGATCATGTACAGTAGCTGTTAAGTAGTCAGTTAATATTATTTGAGTTAGCAAACACCAGTGTATTGCTTCCTTACTACTGAATGTACTTTATACTATATAGCTCTGACATATCCAACTATAGGCAGTGTATAGCATGCTGTGGTCAGCAATAGTATGGCTTCAGATTTATCATATAGGCATGCATACTTGTGCAGTTATGTGATCACAGTAAGTCAAGTACGCTGTGGTACACGACAACATGGTATGAACTTAATATACTGCAGTTAAACATAGGTAATGATATAAGGTTTCCAAATGAATGCATTAACATGAATAGATTGGATACTTATTAACACAATTAACACGTTGATTACCTCTGCAGAGACCAAGTCAGAAGCAATGGCAAAGTGAACCTACAAGAAGCAAATTTGCTTGAGAATGTGTTATCATTGTAATATGCATTTAAAAATAGGTCATGAACGTGAAGAAAGACATAGGAAGGAAAGTTATGTAGTTTTTATCTCCAAAAAGTACTCACATTTTGCTCTAGCCTTGTGGGAAAAAAATAATGAGATGAATAAATTGGCTGAAAATGGCAGATTTCAGTTCTTTAAAAAGTACTTTTGTCAAGTCCTTTTGACTTCATCTTTGCTAGTGGATCTAAACTTCTCCCAAATTAACTTCTAAGGCTTCTTTTGAGGTTGGAAAAGGTTTCTAAGGTGGTGGTTAGTTGAGTGTTCTATTGGATTTTGAAAAACATAGGTGATCTCTGTTATAAACCACTACCGTGGTTCATGATTATAATGTCTGTCAAAAGACAAAAGTTGCACAAAAGGCAGATCCTGCAATTGTGCTCCCACAAAAACAAACAAACAATGCAAAAATACAGGGACAGGCCTGTACAGGGACTATACACTATTACAAAGGCAACGCAAAATAACACAAACAACGTGTAAGTACAAGTCATCAGAATCAAAAGAGAAAGCAGCTGAGGGCTACACAGGAGGGGTTCATTGTTGGTGATCTGAAGGATATTGGTAGGTAGATTATTCCAGAGAAATGGCGAACTAGTGAAAAACGAATAATGATAAGAATTCGTGATTGTTGATACAGATGTATCTAGTGCAAATAGGTTTGATGGATGTCTGTAATTGCTGAGTGATGATTTATGATGTTATGTAGTTGGCAGATAGTGAAATAATCTCGTCTCTGATGTAAAGTTGGCCATTTCAGTTGATTAATACAACTTAACGGTCTGATGATTTGGACCAACGCCTGTGAGCAGAACTCCATCGACTTCCACAAACCCATCTGGCAGCTCTATTTTGGATGGATACCTTCCAGCTTCTTGACATCACCGGGTAAATGAAAGTACCATATTTTCCAGTATGGGACGTACAATACATTTATATTATACTGCATCTTTGACAGAAAGAGGGGCATGTGTAAAGTGAATGCCACCAAACATTTAGAGATCTAGTTGCCTTATAGCAGTGATATGCTTGATGTGATCTGACCATTTAGGGTGAGAGTTTATAAATACGTCTAAGCATCGAACAGCAGATCTGATTATGGTTATGATTAAATATGGGTAAAGGCATAGCCTGTATACCCGAGCTGGTGGCCAACAGACGGTTATTGTCTTAATTGTTTGTTCTTTTGTAATTTAATACGGTTGTAATAGTTATTTATGTATATTTGTTGAGTGTAGTTTTGTTTGCTGTGTATAGCTATGTGTTGTGTATCATGTGTACTCCAGTACGGAATAACGGCTTTGCCGAGTACTGAGGGTTTAAATAATCAATCAATATCGATCGATCGATCACAATCAATCCATCGACCAATCAATCAATCAATCTATTCAGGAAGTAGTGTGCAGGAGGAGGTGAGCGTTTGTAAGAAATGCACAACTACTGCCGAGTTAGTCTCGTGCCCAGACCCCACCCACTGCGTTGAATAGGGTCTGGTGACTTACGCTATGTTTTTGGGCCCGCCGCCATATTGTTTACGCATTTGTATCCATAGCTGTAGTCGGCCATTTTCCTAGTTCCAGCCTATCAAATCGCGTTGTACCTAAATCAAGGCGTCCGATTGGTCAGAAAAGAAAAATGGCGGAGGGCCCAAAACTCCTGCGAATGTCACCAGACCCTATTCACGCAGTGGGTGGGGTCTGGGCACGAGACTACTGCCGAGTAGTCTGGCTCCGCCCGCCCCTTTCCGAAAAGGCTTACTTTTTGCGAAGGAGCGGGCGGCGCCAGACTAAACTACTGCAACCAGTGCGCCTGCGCGAAATTACCTTTATACACCTACGCAAAAATAACAGCAGTCTCGTGACAAACTCGCCGGTGACAATGGTGACTTACCTGGTCCATTGACCTTCCCTGCAGTTTGAAATTCCCGATTTAGATTGTCTTAGCTCCAGTCAAATGGCTAATGAAACGCGAAGTGATACTGGTAAGCTGCGTGTAGTGATCAGTAGACAAGTTCGTAGATGGGCGTTACCCGATGGAATCCAAAGCACTGAAAGTAATCCTTAGTTTTAGGCCAGGCAAACTTGATTAATTGTTTCTCATCCCCGCCCGCATCCCTTTTTAACCCACCGCCTCTAATTTCATTATTGCTGTTATCAATCACATGCACACGTATCTTGATGCTAAGAAGGCTGGCTGGCTGGCTATCATTTTACCGAGGCATTTTACAGTACAGCAAATGTCTCTTGCACATGGCAAGACGTAAGTACTAGCTCTTACAAGGCTTTAGCTAACCTTTATAGTAACGAAGTGTGTATAATTAGCCGGTCACCGTGCAAAAAGTTAGTTTAGCCGGTCGTTTGTTGTATAGACCTTGTGCGTGCCAAGGCGTGGTCTGGCAAAAACCGGGAAAAAGTTGCTACTGCTCGGTTTTCGCGATAGTTTACGAGAAAAGTGAGGGCAAAAGTATTGAGCGTTCCGGCTATTGCAAAAACCTTCCCTAGGCGGAACATGATAACTCGCCATACAGCAAGTATGTTATATACTTTTACCCAGTAACTTACTTTATACCAGTGCTACTGTATCTTTTAGCACGATTCCTTCGTATTAGCATTAAAAAAAAAATTCGTATGCATAGAATGCGTAGCTACCGTTTTTTGCCCTCAAAAAATGGCGGATGCGTTATTTTGATGATGTAATAAAGTACCACGCCTTGGCGCGCATATGGTCTCATTAGGAAGTGTCACCTATAACTCGAGTATCAAACACACTAGTTGTATGAAGGTAAGTTTTTGGGTGAGTTCGAGGCGAGCTAAAGTTGGAGCAAGGGCGTCGGAACCGGGGGGCCGGGCCCCACACTATTTTCAAAAGCATGTTTTGGCCCCCCACTTTTTGGGTACTAGTAGCCAATCAGCCAAAGTTATATATACACACAGAAATGTATACCTCCATACGAGAAGCCATACAACCATCACGTAAAAGCACTATGGGGTGTGGCATCATCAGTCCACTGCAATCAAGCCATTCATTGTACTGTATGAGGCACTGTATTAAACACAAAAGCGCCTGTAATTTTATTTCTGTTCTGCTTGCACGTGATATTTGTTGTTCAAATATTTCCTGGATCCCATGCAGTGAGAAGTTTGAACAGTAGAAAGAGTGTCATATCCGTGATGTGGGAAAGATTTAACTCGAATTGAGGGTGGTAACAGATCTTAGTCTAAGAGGGCAGTCACACTGTAGTGCGCGAGTGTATGGGAGTTGCTGAATACCGACGATTAAAAACCATACATTATTAAGACGTTGTGGTGAAATTGATTTATGAAGAGAAACAAACAAGGATGTTGAAAATCAAAGTGGCCAACCATGAATGCAGTGTGGTATTCATGTGATCTACACTCGGTTTGGGAACACCTGCTAGAACGGACATCCCAGCTTATAGTTCCTTAAAGGTAACAATGTTTCACTTTGCGGATAACAACTATTAATGCTGTAATCCTTGTGTGAAGTACATAAAGTTCGCATAAAGAAAAGACCTTCATGTGACCATGATTTCTCATGTGATACATACATGCATCAAGCACATGCAGTAGGTGTAGAGGAGCATAGTGGCGGGTGTAGGGAGTGAAGAGATATAGGTATGCAGTATAGGTGTAGGGCTATTAGCTAGTGATAACACACTCCACAACACCTTTATATAACTGCACGTATGAACTGGGTAGTCTACAGAGGAGCCGTATCAATGGGACTCTGTGTGTCTGCATGGGTTTATAGTTAACTGGTCATGGCAATCTTTGGCCCCCCACTCTGAAAATCATTCTTACGCCTTTGGATTGGAGCAAGTCGGCAAAGCGAGCATCCCAGCAAAGCTGGGCCAACTTCAGCTCACCTCGAACTCACCCAAAAACTTACCTTCATACAGACAGTGAAAAGTCATCATTATGTTTAACAGGCAAACGTCAGGTTAAGGTTAGGGTCGGGTTTTGGTTTCTTCTTCACTGGTATGGGTTAGATTATAATATAGTATTTATATTTGTAACGTTTAAATAGTAAAAAAACAAGAGGAGTAGCCAGCAAGCGCCGGTGGTTCATACAGTGGTAGAGCGTGGGTACTCCAAACCTGGATGTGTGGGTTTGAGCCTCAGTCTTGTCACAGTTTTGTCTTTGTCTCATACCTTTTTGTGTCATGATTTTTTCTAAGCTTTTTAAAATAGCAATGACTGGCTAAATATCAACAGCATTATAGTAACAGACAGCTTGATTTGGAGTATTTTCTTTAATAATGAATAATGAAAAATGACATCCTACCTGCATGGAAATCCGAATTTTTGTGGATGAGAAGCAAGTAATCAAGTTTGCCTGGCCTTGGTGATTTTATGTAAATGCTCTGATTACGTGTTTTAGTGGTGACAGTTTTATGCAAGAGTCGGATATACAGGTATATACTGGGGGTATAATTGCAGGCTTCAAAGGCTTTAACTGTTATTTTAATTACTCAGTGGGGGTGGTCTGGGCCAAGCATGCTGTTGAGAATTGCCAACTGAATTGGCTGAAATAAAAATTTACTTACCGTCAGATTTTTACCTTACTTCTTAGTATGTATGTATGTATAGAAACAACTTTGGCCAATAGCTATTGGTGTTTTTTCTGTTTTTCACCAAATGTAGAGTGTGGGCGGGCGAGTCATTAAAATTATCCATTATCATTAGCACTTGCTGCAATATAGCTAGCTAGATAGATTATTATTATTACACCTGATTGAAAAGTTGTTCTTAGATTTTATTTTACAACAAAATGGGTTGGTCGGTAGGCAAAAAAAAGCTAGCTGTAGTTTCAGACATGTTTATGATTCTGGTTACAAGTCATATATATTCCATTTCAAAAATAGATCAGTAAGTCAAACATTTGTAAGAAAGCTGGCGTGCCACACCGTGAGTATATTAACAGGAAGAAAGAAAACAGCTTTTTCACACATTCATAGCTCTATGGTACCTTCTCCAAAGGACACCATTTTTGCATTGTAGCTGTCCGCCAGCAAGGGTAGGCCACACAGCAAATTTGATTAAATTCACAACAGCCACTTATGAGATATGGGTGTTCAAAGTTTCAATTTATTTTCTTTGTTTTTTCTTATTCTATATGGGGCTTTGATTTCTTTTCGCACACTTTGCAAAAATTGCTGTAAAATGTAAACGTGTAATTTGATTGCCTCTATCTTTTGAGCAAATGAAGAGCATAAAAGTGAATTTATGTACCAAGTCTGATGAATATCCAAGGAGTTATGAGTTTTTATTCACATAAAAAAGATCAAACTTTTGTTATGGTTACAGGGTAAACCAAGTATAGGAATAGCTTGAAAAGTGGTGTGTAGATAGCCTGATCATTGTAGCAGTGCCTTTTGATAGTTTGAATAGCAATAGAAATACAGCTGCAACATTATATAAAGCAAAAATCAATCAAGTGTAAAATCATGGGCTTGAGATACTCTAATAGACCAGTCACATTGGGGTAAAAAGGTGCACAGAAATATCAAAAAAAGTTTACGAGATTTCATACCAGGAACCTCCATACCCAGGCTTAACACCCGCATCCTTGACCACTGAACTACTGCTATCTTGGCTGATCACCTCACTTAATTTATGCTTTATAAATGAAAATTTTGGTGCTTCTAAATAATCATTTTAGTGTAATTTCATAGATCTAACAATAGAAGTACTGGACTGTTCTATATAGAACATTCTATGTATGTTCTCTTAGAAGTCCTCAAAATATGTGCACTCTATTAGAGTATTGCAATAATATTTCCAAATATTGAAGTAAATCATGTAATATATATATAACAAGTATAATAAAAAATTAGGAATTTTAAACTAGAGTAGGGATAGTGTATAGTGCTGCAATAAAAAGTACTGGATTGTAGTACGTAACGTCCAAATACTGTATAACAATAAGAAGTGAATATCCCTACTGTGCTACACTCAATGCACAGTATGGATATTCACTTCTTATTGTTTTACAGTATTTGGACATTACATACTACTGCAGTCCAGCTTGTTTCAGTGCTTTTTATTGCAGCGCTATACACTGTCCCTACTCTAATTTAAAATTCCAAATTTTTTTCTTATACTTGTTCGTGAAATTTTTTTGCAAGCTCATGACCATAAATAGCCTGCTTTTCACAAAACCAGTCACAATATTATATAGAGTAAATCATAGCCCTATTGTATTAGATTATGACTCATATAATCACAACTATCAGTGGGTGTGGCCCTGCAGACAATAATGGATATGATTCATGCATACCTACAGACTGATGAATGGGTGTGGCTACCATATGTCTACAGACAGTAATTTACATAAGTGGATGTGGCTCACGAAAGAAGCAGGGCTACGCTATGACGTGGTACTACATGTCCACATCATTACACTAATTAATTTAGCATGTGGGGTCAGACCCGGATAATCTGTGTAGCGGGACCTGAATGACCTGACTCGGTTTAACTTTGTTACTAAACTATATTATTGACTTACACGTTGCTAGTTCGCCGTGAGTTGCTCTCGCTGATTGATATCAACAGCGAGCCACATGTGTTCAAATAGTTTGGTGCAATGGCCACGTGTATTCAAATAGTTTGATGTACTATACACTGGTAGACGGAAGCTGTACTGCAGTCTATTAACATTCAGCAGTAGAACCTTGACTGATGGCCATGGTAAAGAAGGTAAGACAATAGTGCAAGCATTGTATGATTATCAATATACATATACCAAAGTTTTTTTCTTAAGCAAACTAGAAATGTTTCTGCGAAAGAATTAGGGCTGTAGCTGTAGCCAGTTTTCTGCTATGCTTGACTGAAGGCATCAGGCAAGCAGGCAGTAGAAAATTCTGTAGAATAATTGTTTTAAAAAATTCTGTAACAATTTCACAGAAATGTTTCGGGTCGATCTGAAGACACTTTTGAGCTTGATTTTACCCAACCAATACTGTCATGTTGTTGTGAGGAAAAATCGAGGCAGGTTTTTGGGTTATATTATATCGTGGGCCACACCCACACCTTTGATGTCCCTACCATATTGTACTATTATACTTTTTGTAACAGTTAAGTGCTCCTCTGTAACACCATGCAAGTGTCATCACAGCACCTACACAGCAATTCCTAGGATGTTGAATTTAAACAATAATATGGACACCCATAAAGTGTTATGGTGAATTTTAACAGTGTAACAAACTACCTGTATGGTACATTATATATACCACAATTATGACTGGATATTAATATCGACAGTGATATATATATATATATATATATATATATATATATATATATAATGCCTGTAGCTTGGTCTATAACTTCTGAGGGACTATAGATATGTCCACAGACCCCCTGCTACAATATGGCTACTAAATCTGGAGCACATGTATCCCTTATTATTGTTTGTATGTAGGGTTGGGTGATGTTGAATATTTACTTCCACGGTTATTGTGAAGCTTATTATCATGATTATTGCAAATATTACGGTATTGAAATGAACTATAGTAAGTGCTCTCAAAAACAGTTTACACATTATATTAGCATGGGTGAAGTTTGTTTACTACCAGTGTGGAAAAATTAGCCTAACTTGAGGTTCCATGGAATGCATATAAATCTTGAAGGAGGCATAGATCCTATGTATAGCTGACAGATAATTTACAAAGACTTAATTACTAAGCTTTAACTACTTAGTCTCATAATCACAGTAGTGTTGCATCCAGTACATGTGCCTCGTGTGTATTCTAATAATTAGTACATCACTTTGCATAGTAGTGCATGGGTTAGGCTTGTTTGCTAGTACAAGGAGACTGAAATACTGATCGACAAGTACAATATGTGACTGTCTCTGGGAAAACCGTTCTTATCGCCCATTTAAAAGAATCGAGAAACGTTGGTTTTAAATATTCAGAGTGTTGTAGCTGGCCAGTGGTGGTAGCTATGCATACCAAATTTTCACACATTTTATAGCAATTTCTTACCTTCCAGATCATCCACTGAAGGAGTAGCCAACAGCTAAGTTTCCTGCCATTTTAGATAGTTTTATACCGAGGTTGTCTGTATCAGGCGAGCTCCAGAAGGGTGGGAGGCGGGGGCCCTGGAAGGTGGGCAAGATGGTGTTCAAAAATTGAAAAGAAACGTGTTGGGATGAATTAGGCCAAGTTATGGGTCATTCAGGGCTCAGAACAGGCTAAAATGGAAGGAAATTTACAGCACAGGTCATTGTCCAACACCACGGAGCTGCACAGCCACACACAGCCATCTCCTGGTTGGCCAGGGCTCCATCAAGACTCCAGGCCACTCGTATGGCTCGCCACTGTGCTTTAAAAAAGCAGCCAACAAAAGCAGACCACTTTACTCTGGTCGACTGTGACAGTGATATTTGATAGTACATTCATTAAGCTTTGTGTTTGTATAAAAAAATCAAACTTCCTGTCTTTGGTGATAAAAACAGTTTTTGCAGATCCAGTCGCATATGGTGTTGTTAACACGTGTAAGTGTGTAGTTGTAATAAGAAGCAGCAAACCGGTATATCGCAGGGGCGGATCCAGGAGTTGGCAAGGGAAGGGGCACAAACATGCTAAGTTGTAAGTGGTTGGGGAGAGCCAGATTCTCTAGTTCAGTGCTGTTTTTTTGAAGCAGCAAATAATCACCCTTTAGTAGTGTCTGACTGTTTATTTTTGCCATTTTGTCCTTTTCAGATGGTTGTGAAGTCTTTAAAAGGTGTTTAAAAGACTCTGAATGTCTTGAACTGCAATATGATAATTCTTTTTTGAGGCGCTTAATGCACACGAAGGTGCTGGGTGACAATTTCACAGCTAGTTTGAGTTTGGTTCGCTTTGGTTAAGATGAATTTGTAGTAAAATGTGTGTATGTTCATGAATTTCTTGGGATGGCATGAAGTTAGTAGCTATTTTAATCAGAAATGTGCCTGACACAAGGTGAGAGATGGAAGGGGGGGAGCATTTGCCCCAAATGCCCCATCCTAGATCCGCCATTGTATTGCCCAATCCTATATTTGTATGTTGCAGTTGAAGTAATACGTCTACATTCACATAAGAAGAATTTCTCTGCACAAAGAAGCATACTGCATTTCTGAAAGTATAAAACAAGTGTAATAGGTAGAAAATTGGGGAAATGCCAAAAAACATAATAGGAAAATTTTGAAGCATAATACACTCAATGATTTCATTGCACCAATCTTTCACATTCCCTTGGATAAGGTACGTAGCTACTGTATGAGTGCAACAATCTTGAAAACTGAACTGCACATCCTTAATCAAATGAAATAATGGTTAACTCTTTAATAATAGGGAAATACGTGCAGCAGTAAAATTGCATGTGGGCGCTGATTTGCTCGACAGAAGGAGGCACTTTTCAACAGATGGTGTACTTCCCAACAAGTTGGAAATAGTTTTGACAAGCTCAAACAGTTAGTCCTTTTAAAAGAGTTTAAAGGTTGTGTTCCTGTTAAAGCCAAGACTTACTTAGAAGAGCAGTAAGTGGAAGAATTACAAAGGGCAACAACCTTAGCGGATGACTATAAATTCACTCATCAGAGTATAAGTTCTACACCTGAATACAAGAGTGTTACTATCTCTAAGCTCAAGGGCACGACAGCTGTTTTCCCTCCAGCAATTGTGGATAATAATTCTACTCACCCATGAGATCAGGGTCTAACAGAGGTATGATGTTGAGATCTGGACTTGTTTGTGTTTATTGTAAGCGGCAAGGACACCTGTTATCTGAATGTTGGGCTTTGGAGAAGAAGGATAAGAAGAAAGGCAACACCTTGGTGACTACTAGCGGCCATTCCTCCAGAAAGGTTGCAGCTAAGACCCCTGATACATTTAAACCATTTATATCGCAAGGGTCTGTCTCTATTGATGAGAATGGTGTGGAGAAGTCGAAACAGATCCTTTGTGATACAGGAGCCTCTCAATCATTACTAGCTGAAGGAGTTCTTGCGCTACTGGAGAAACTGTTCTAAATCGTGGAGTTGAACTAGGCTTTTCTTGTGTCCCTCTCCACAGAGTATTTTTGAAGTCAGATCTTGTGTCTGGTCCTATTATTGTTGGTGTTCAGCCAACATTGCCTGTGGAAGGAGTGAGCTTGCTCCTGGGTAATGATTTAGCTGGTGCCAAAGTTATGGTTGATCCATGTTTATGTAGTCTTCCTTGTGTGTCTGATAGCACTAATGAAACTACAGGAAATTCCTGGCTTATTCCCTGCTTGCATGGTGACTCATGCAATGGCCAAACAGGCTAAGAAATAGTCTTTATTGTTGGCAGATGATCCTGTCAAAAGCCATTTTGTAAATTATCTGATACTTTTCTTGCTGATGACAATGTTCTATACGATAACTGTTCTACTGATGACCACGAGAATGATGTGAACATGAAGTGTCCTGTTCCTACCAACCAATTAATAGATCGTCAGCAGTCAGGCTCCGAACTGATCCTGCTGCTGCAAGGTGTATTATGTGAATCTGAAGCTGCCAAGGCACCTGTTTGTTTTTATATGAGGTCTGGTGTACTGATGCATAAATGGGCCATGCATATTTGCTGCTGACAAAGAATGGCAGGTGAGTCATCAAATTGTTGTACCCAATTGTTATCGTGAAGATATTTTAAGTCTAGCACATGAGTCGCCCTTGGCAGGGCACTTGAACATTAATAATAAAAAAAGTTTTATCTCATTTTTACTGGCTGGGTCTTCATAAGGATGTAGTAAAATTCTGCAGGTCTTAATTGTCAGACCTGTCAAGTGGTTGGAAAACCCAACCAGAAACCCCCTGTATCTCCTTTAAAACCAATTCCAACTGTAGAGGACACAAGGCACCAACCAACGTTAGAGGAACTGTTTAGTAGAGTGCTTGCTGATTGTGTTGGACCATTACCGAAGACCAAATCAGGAAATAATAGGCCAGTTTCACGTAAGGCCTTAAGAATGCAATCAGTGTTAATTGTCTATTGTGTAACCACTGGATGTTGTGAATGCCCATAAAAATGTATTGAAGCCATTGACAAAACGATGATAGCCAGCAGTAAAACTTTGGTAACTTTCAAAGTATACGGTATGTTCTAATTTTCTGTAGTGGAAAGAAACTACATTGATTTCTCTTTCGTTTCATGGTTGTCTGCTGTGAATAGGGCAAAACATTCCTGAGTTAATAGGGTGGTAAAGTTAGAAATGTTACCAGACAAGGCTTTCCACAGCTGATATTCGTAAGTTCGAAGTCAGAAAATAACGCAGGAACTTCAACAAGTCTTAGCAATAGTCTTTGTTACGAATCACTTTGCAGGCATTCATGACAGCTAATAAATTAACAGCGTGTTCACGAAGATACATCATCCAGGTGATAGTAAAGCTTGCTCTTGTACTGGTTGTCTGGTAAGCAAGGATAACAAGCAGCTGCTTATGTGTTTTGTCTCCAGGAAACATTTTCATCATGCATTTTAAGCATTCTAACGTTTATTGGCTCATAACTTGCTAGTGGCTTAGCGTATTTGCAGCAGACAAACACTACAGGGTGTAGAAATCAATGTAGTTTACAGTACTGCTTTAAACACTCGGATATTTCCATAAGATTCTATGTGACAATCGATTTTGTGTCCATGGTTGTCCGTTTCCCAATAGTTTCTGTATGTTTTTAAGGCTAACCATAGCATCCAGTGGTTGCACAACCACAATTTAAAAAAATCAATTAAAATACTTTCCTTTACATGAAATTGGCCTATTACCTGTTTACTATTATGTGTGTTACCACCAGATTTCCTGAGGCTATTCCCCTTCGGAATATTAAAGCTCGTACTATAAAAAAGCTCTTGTCTGCCTAAACACATTCAATCCAACCAAGGGTCTAAATTTTATGTCGACAACTTCTCAACAGGTGATGCACGAATTGATATTACTCAGCACAGATCTTTGGCTTACCACCCCCAATCCCACGGTGACATAGAATGATTTCATCAAAGAGCTACTGTATGCTGTAATAACTACCATCGTTCTTCTCTTGTTTCACTACTTTTATTGCTTGGATTCCTACTTTATTTTTAAATTTATACTTAAGGAATATCATGCGAAAGATGATAGTTCTGCTGGTAAGTCAGTAGCCCCAGTTGCCTTATTAACAACTGATAAGAGTGTAAGATTGAAGGAGGATGAGGATAACCTGTTTGATTATGTGGGATTGGATTGATCAACTCACAAATTATTTCCAATCTCAAGTCCAAGTTGGGTCATCTCAGTCATTCACAAGCTGCTGAACTAGAGATTTGATACAGAGTAACCTTGTGCTGTTCCCAGATGTCCCTTCAAGAACAGATGTTGTATGTCATGACGTAGATGTGGGAAGTGCTGGCCCAGTTAAACAACATCCTTATAGAGTAAACCCTGAGAAGTGAAGACTACTCAAACAGGAGGTAGAGTACATTGCTGAAGAACAATTTAATTGAACAGAGTCACAGTGCTTGGAGTTCTCCACGCATTTTGGTATCAAAGACTGACAAGACATTTAGATTCTGTACTGACTTTCGTAAAGTCAATGCGCTAACTAAGCCAGATTTATACCCCTTCCTCGGATCGAGAATTGTATTGATTGAATTGGTCAGTCTAAGTATGTCAGCAAATTCGATATGCTGAAAGGCTATTGGCTTAGCAATGGAGATATCAGCATTCGTAACACCTTATGGGCTATTCCAATATAAGGTGATGTCATTTGGCATAAGAAATGCACCTGCGACATTTCAGTGTTTCATTAATCAAGTGACAGCTGAGGTAGAGGGATGTGAAGTGACAATGCAATTATTTACAGTAATAATTGGAGTGACCACGTTAAACAACTGAGAACCTTTTTTTGATCAACTTAAGGAAGCAAAGTTGACTGTTAATATTGTGAAGAGTGAATTTGGTTGTGCACAAGTCAGTTATTTAGGCCATATTGTGAGACAAGCAGAAGTGAAGCCAATAGATGCCAAGGTTGAAGCAATATCAAAGTTTCCCATTCTAAAGAATAAGAAAGAGCTAATGTGATTTCTAGGGATGGCTGGCTAGTATCGTCATTTTTGCAAGAACTTCGCAGTTATTACTGAACTACTGACTAACCTACTGCACCAATGAAGAGAATTCACATGGTCTGAAGAGTGCCAAACTACGTTTGAGAAAGTTAAAGGTGTATTTACTCACTGTCCAGTCTGAGTTGTCCAGTCTGAGTAGCACAAAATTTCACTAAGGAATTCAAGCTACTGTAGCTGCAGACGCTGGTGATGTTGGAGCAGGGGCAGCTACTTCAAGAAGATGATGATAGAAGGATTGATCATCCATTGTGTTACTTTTCCAAGACGTTTACTAACACCCAGAGGAGGTTTTGTACAACTGAGAAAGAACTGCTAGCTTTGGTATTGGCTCTGCAATGTTTCAACATATAATTATGTCATTGCAGCTGAAGGGCCCATTGTTATTTTCACTGACCACAACCCGTACATAAACTCAAAAATAAAAATCAACAGCTTATGTGGTGGAGTTTTCTTTTACAGCAGTACTGCTTAAATATATAACATATAAGGGGCTGAGACAGTATAATTGCAGATGCCTTGTTGAGAACTGGATGATCCCTTTCTTTGAACTTGTATGACTGACATTTGTTCTATTATTAATTATTGATTTTATTCACCCCTATGTTTTTTCTACGTACATTATTTCAGGTAGAAAGCCATGGCTGACTTTCTATTTGTAGGAGGGGTGTGTTACTAGGTGTTGCACTTATGTGCGCATGCATAATATTAATTAGAGTGTGCTAAAATGGGAATTCGGTTGGTACCTCATGTCCTCTCCAATTTGTGTATTTCGGTGTCGTAACAGTTAGTCAGCTTCCCTCAACTAATCTTGCTATCATTCTATGTGTCAACACTTGCTGATTAATAATCTGCCCAAACTAAGTGCTAAACTGGTTATTATACAGAATTATGCTGTGAAACATAGGGGGTTTTCATCTGTATTATTGTGCATACCTAAACATGTAATCTGCAGGAGGTACAAGGCTCTATCCTACTATGAAGTATGGTGGTAGGTCACTCATAAAACACGAGTGCTGATGAAAGCTACAAAATGTGTACTTACTATAGTCTGTCTTAAAGTATTAAAACCATGCGTGTGCATGTATTGTACAAGCCAAAATAATATGAAATGACACCTACCTTTTTTATCGGTCATTTCAAAAACTCCTATATCATTCAAATTGCTATTCCTGGTGAGCCATATTATAATTTAAATATGTGGAGGTTATGGTGCTGTGTTTAATATACTGTGTCATTTTTGTGTATTGTTACTTTATGGATTTTTATAGCATACAATTAAGTTGGCAAATGTTTTGATTTGCATTTTCAGAGTACTTTATTTTATTCTGACCCTTCCAATCTGCTGCATACAACTCAACTCCCACCATAAAATCCTTCCCTTGATGTTTCAAGCATGCAGCAATAACTGACCACGAAGTGTATATGATTGCTAATGTTTGGGAGCAGAATAATGCATACACAATGCACTGCTAAGCAGTAACATGTATTGTGTGTGCATCTAATAGCTAAAGCTGCTATTTATTTTGTGACTGGCTCTGGTAAACTGCTCACGGTTTTATTGCCAATGAAAGCAAGTTTGATTACTACACTTTCAAACTATTGTCTAAATCAGCCAGGGTTATGCGGTCTGTTTTTCGGGCTGCCTTTACCAAGCCCAGTGGCAGATTAGGTGCCTTGTGACCAACCTGCATGGGAATGGCTGTATGTGGCTGTACAAGTTCTTGCGGTGTGGGATAAATACTTGTGGTATGGGATAAATACCTGCATATGCTGTAAATTTCCTTCCACTTGTAGCCAGTTGTGAGCCTTGAATAGACATATCTATATATAAAGCTGAAAAGCTGTCTGTCTACCCGTCTGTCTGCTTAGTGATGCCACTAACTCGACAACCAAAGCACGTATCAATACAGGACTTAAACGAAATTAAGCGCTCATCATCTGGCAACTCCATGTTTGTTGTTACAAATTGCTATGTGCTTCTGTTTATTCTCTATAAAGCATTGAAGACATTGGTGTAAAGGAAAACTTGAGCTGCATTCCTGTCAAAACCAGCCAAAGTGTTAGCACATAGAACTGTTAACCCAAAGGTCCAGGGTTTAATTTCTACCCATGACAACTTTTTTCCTTTTCAATGCCACCTTTTCGTGACACACTTATTCATATGTCAGCTATTAACTATTGCTTGGTAATCTGTGCACGTATCGACATGATTCACATGTGAAAAAAAAAACGCTCACCATCTGGTTATGTCACAAAGTTTATTGCAAACTTCTACATGCGTTCCTTTGTCCGCTACCGCATGTTGAAGGCCGTGATTATTGAGAAAACTTCAGCTGCATTCCATTGCTAACCACATAATAAAAACTCAGCTAGTAAAGCACCTCCTTGCAGTTGTTGCGGTTACTGCTGTGTTGGGTGTGGGTTCGAATCCTGCTAGTGACAAAACTTTTTTTCGTGATATATACCTTTGTGGTGCATACTTTTTTCTAACTCAACTTTTTTTTCTCATAGAAGTTCATAGCATCCTGGTATTGCTTCAAAGCATATAGACTGTTGGAATAGTATACTTGATATTATAGGGCAGGCATGGGCAGTACAATTGGATACATGTTCGTTTGTCTGTGTCTTTGTCCCGTGTGCTCTATTAGTGTAACTCCAAGTCTCTGAGATGTTAACTACTAGCCTAAATTAGAAAACAATTAGCCTGGAAGTGTACACCTGTTTGTTAAACTAATTTTGCTCAAACCTTTACTTGCAGTATTATAATAGCTATAAATAATAAGTACGCAAAAAATGTGGAATTTTCAACTAGAGTAGGGACCATAGCACATTAATACAAAGTACTGAAACAAGCTGGAGTAGTGCACGATATTAAATCACAGTAAAACAATAAGAAGTGTTATATCCCTACACTGTACTCAAGATCATAGTAGGGATATAACACTTCTTATTGTTTTACTGTGATTTAATATCATGCACTAGCATCCTGGTATTGCTTCACTGCATATAGTAGCACATTTGATTGGTATAGGGCAAGTGCCTTCTCTTTTGTAACTCCAATTCTTTGGCAACTTGAAGTGCCTAACTCCAATTCTTTGTGATGTTGACTACTTGCCTAAATTATAGTCGGGAAGTGTATACCTGTGTATTAAGTTAATTTTGCTCAAACCTTTGCTTGCAGTATAGCTACAACTGACCACATTATTACAGTGTCTGCATAATTTGCACATGTCTTGATGGTTTAGCTTACATGCAATTCTGTTGTTTAGTTAACTTCATGTTCACATCACTTTAACTATTAGGCTTGTGTGATGGTGTAATAAGGTTGCAAAGATGTCACCATGCATGCTACATTCAGGACCACCCAGAGAAATTAGGGGGCCCAGGACAAAGAATTAAAGTGGGGCCCTAGGGGCAAGGAGGTTTCCACTGTAAATCACAACTTCACCCAAGCTGTAAGTCAAAGATCAAAAAACAAAGAAAAAAAAAGAAGGTCCTTACATCCTGACAATGACAATAGCTGCCCCTCACCAACCATATTTCCTTATTTATAAGCTTACTAAACTTCTCTTCTGAAGAATACTGTGACTGCTCTATTAGAGTATCTAGATCTGACTGCTCTATTAGAGTATATCGATCTTTTAAACAGGTATTCAAGGGGCCTTTGATGGGGCCTCCTGGGGCCCAGGGCAAAATTCCCCAGTTGCCCCCTGTGGGCGGCCCTGGCTACATTAGCACATGGTCTTGATCGACCCGAAACGCTTTCAACAAGTTGCTATAGAATTTTAAAAATAATTTACTTAATGGAATTTTCTACTGACTGACTGACTGACTGCCTAACTTACTGACTGATTCCTTCAGACAAGCATAACTCGATAATGGCTAAGGCTACGGGCTTGAGTTTTTCACTGTTTGATGTTGCTTTGGCCCGAGAGTTGCCTTTTGGCATACCACAGTATATACAATACATTCTTCATGGACTTACCAGTGTCCTCCTTTGTGTCCCATTCATCTTTGCTAACAGTGAAAAGTATTAATTTGGCGATAGCATGTGATGGCTTTCCTTCATAACGGAAATCATCCATATTTTTCATAGTGGCTGTTTTGATTGCAGAAGTGCTTTTCAAACAGTTCTCCATTTGTACTGCTGTGTAATGGATTGAACACAGCTGACAACAAAGCGTAATGGATACTTCACTATTCAGATGATAATTGATATCTAAGCCAAAACAGCCAAGCTGTAAAAAAAAGAGTACGGCCCCAAAAAAGGCCAGGATGAAAAAAGATGTGGAATCCAAGGTGGCGGCCAAGAAATGGCTGTGATGGTAGGTTAATGGCAAAAACTTTAATTACCACTGTGAAAAAGGTGGGATATAAGATGGTATTTCCAGTGGCTTATTGAATACAAATAAGCCTTAATATAAACCCTGTATTATACTCATGTTATACTTTAGTATAATGCATACTATACTATTACATATATGGTTTCAGTTTATTTACCACATTACCTAAAATAGCTTATATCAAATATAATGTCCACACTATACCATCACATATATGGTTTCAGTATGTTTAACACATTAATTAAAGCCTTACATGAGATTGTTAGTATAATACAGGTTATATCAAGCTTTTTTGTATTCAATAAGCCACTGGAAATACCATCTTATATCCCTCTTTTTTCACAGTGTACGACAATTCAGGTGAAAATTTGCGTTGCCTCCTCCACTAGGAAACGGCACCAAATTCATCTGAATTGTCGTAATTAAATTTTTTGCCATTAACCTACCATCACAGCCATTTCTTGGCCGCCACCTTGGATTTCACATCTTTTTTCATCCTGGCCTTTTTGGGGGCTGCACTCTTTTTTTACAGCTTGGCTGTTTTGGCTTAGATATTACTTCTTTTTGTATTGCAAGCCACAAAGCCAGCCATTAACTGGTTTTGGTGCTTCCTTCTAACTTGTTTTTTTTTCTTTTCTGTAGGAATTGTGGAACAAAGGAAGAAATGTTGTGTACAGTTTTTTGTGTGATTAAAAATATTTGTATATTAAAGAATGAAAGATAATCATACTGTAGGTAATAAGGTCACTTCTTATACATACCTGAACTGTAGCTGAATCTCCCATTGTTTGTAGTTAAACTCTTTAGAGTGACTTGTTTCTAGCTGAATTCTCTACATGGTGATTTGTTTCCAACACATATTTCTACAGGGTGATTTGTTTGTAGCTGATCCCTATAAGGTAACATGTATCTAGCTGATATCTCTACAGGGTGACTTGTTTGTAGCTGATCTCTCTACAGGGTGATTTGTTTGTAGCTGAACTCTCTACATGATGGTTTCTTTGTAGCTGAACTCTCTACAAGGTAACTTCTTCTAGCTGATCTTTCTACAGGGTGACTTGTTTGCAGCTGAACTCTCTATACATGATGGTTTCTTTGTAGCTGAATTCTCTACAAGGTAACTTCTTCTAGCTGATCTCTCTGCAGGGTGATTTGTTTGTAGTCAAACTTTCTAACATGATGGTTTCTTTGTAGCTGAACTCTCTACAAGGTAACTTCTTCTATCTGATCTTTCTACAGGGCGATTTATTTGTAGCTGAATTCTCTACAGGGTGGTTTGTTTGCAGCTGAACTGTCTACATGGTGGTTTCTTTGTAGCTGAACTCTCTACAAGGTGACTTCTTTTAGCTGAACTATCTACACAGTGATCTTTCTGTGGCTGAACTCTCTACAGGGTGATTTGTTTGTAGCTGAACTCTCTACACTATGATTTGTTTCTAGCTGATCTCTCTATAGGGTAACTTGTTTGTTGCTGAACTTTCTACAGGATGGTTTCTTTGTAGCTGATCTCTCTACAAGGTGACTTATTTATAGCTGAACTCTCTACAAGGTGATTTGTTTGCAGCTGAACTCTCTACAGGGTGGTTTTTGTAGCTGAACTCTCTACAAGGTGACTTCTTCTAGCTGATCTCTCAACAGGGCGATTTGTTTGTAGATGAATTCTCTACAGGGTGATTTGTTTGCAGCTGAACTCTCTACATGATGGTTTCTTTGTAGCCAAACTCTATGCACGGTGATGTGGTTGTAGCTGAACTCTCTACAAGGTGACTTGCTTCTTGCTGAACTGTCTATAAGATTAACTGTTTGCAGCTGAACTCCCTACAGAATAACTTGTAATGCAATAGAATTCTATACTGGAATAAGTTATAAATGTAGCTGAATGCTCTGGTGACTGTTCTATTAGAGTATCTCGATCTCAATTTGCTACGTGTAGTTGGCTTTCAAATCACAACTCAGTGGTTTGTAATCCGATTCTTCTGTACTACTGCAAGGACTTTCTATGAAGATTATTCCAGCTATACACCGATTTTCAGCTCATTGTTCTAAGCGGTTTGCCTAATAGGCGTAAAAACTAATACTTTTTTATTTATAAAAATCGATAACGTAATTGTGACACAGGTTGGGTTTTGTGTCATATCTCCATGGTCTTTATCTCGATTCCTTTCAAATCACCAAAAGGCACTCCTACGATGGTTACCCATCTACATAGCAATTTTCAACTCATTCCATGAAGCGGTTTACCCTGTAGGCGTGACAACAATCTATCTTGTTTTACGTGAATAGTCGGTCATAACTCTCGAACCATTCATCGGATTTGCACCAAAGTTGATGCTAGTATTCAGGGGCGGAGGAAGTAGTTGATATGAGGGGGGGGGGCTGGACTGACCCAGGCTTATCTCTAGTTTGATAAGGTGAGACCCAAAAAAAGGTCACAACCAACTAACAATAGCTTTCCACCTCACCAGCTACCATTTCTAGCTGATAAACTACATAAAAATCCTTACATAGCTCGCTACACAGTGACTACTTTATTAGAGTGACTGCTCTATTAGAGTATCTTTATCTTTATCACGGTTTTCAGTCCCACTCCAAGAAAGATAATTTCGGTGTGATATCATTCTGAGGGGGGGCTTCAGCCCCTTAGACCCCCCCTTTCCACCGCCTAAGCTAGGATTTACCTTTGGACTCCCTTTCTGTGTGCCAAATGTCAAGGCGATTGGAGTGCCTGTTTGCGTTTTATAGCAATTTTTGCAAGTGTGTGAAAACACAAAGAAAAAAAAACGAAGAAAAAAAATCGAAATTTTAGCAGCTCGCATCTCGGAAATGGCTGGTGCGATTTTCTTCAAATTTGATATGTAGACTCCCCTAGCTGGCGGACAACTCTGTAGCAAATTTGGTTCCAATCGGATAAGGGATCACCGAGACACAAAAGTGTGAAAATGACGTCTTCATTCTTCCTGTCAATATACCCACGGTGTGGCGCTGGCTTCTTGGGCCTTACGACACACTATCGTGTGTCTTGATAACTGGGGTGTGCGGCACCATTTCTTTCAGTATGCATGGATTGCTGAAGTGCTTTTCAAATGGTTCTAGATCTGAAATGATGTGTATCAGGTCAAACATAGCTGACAGCGAAGTGTAATGGATACTTCACTTTTCAGACGATAATTGATGTAGCTAGGGCATGCGGCACCATTTCAGATGTAGTATGCGTGGGTTCACCAGTCATAGTAATAATGTTTACAAATAAGTTAACAAACAGGTACACAGAAAAATTTGAAATTTTCAACTAGACTAGGGACCATAGCACATAGATGAATAATACTGATACAAGCTGGAGTAGTGCATGATATTAAAACAATAAGAAGTGTTATATCCCTACTGTGCTCAAGATACCATAATAAAAATGCACAGTAGGGATATAACACTTCTTATTGTTTTACTGTGATATAATATTGAGTACTACTCCAGCTTGTTTCAGTACTTTTATTGATGTACTATGGTCCCTACTCTAGTTGAAAATTCCTGTGTATTTACACTATTCTAAGGAAAGTGTTGATACAGAAATTAATGCTTTGGTATGGTTTCCTTGCATGTTGAAGAAGACAGTCATGTATTTGAAGATAAAGGGAAAGGCAAAGTGCAGAAGGTTGGAATCAAAGGTCACATCCTACCCATGAGTTTGTTATTGCTGCATGTATTGGTGATTATTTGCTACTTCATTTGGCCTCTAAATTTGCAGCTGTGTTCAAGCTGGCAGACCAAACCCTGTTTTTGTAGCTAGTTTTGGTTGTGAGTAATGATTGATTAATTAAGTGCCTGTAATATTTGTCATATTGTTGCTACGTATACAAATTGAATTTATTGCTGTTCAAACAGTCTAGCACTCTAACTCCAAGACTATTTATCATAAAAGGCTGCAACTTTGACTGTTGACTCTTTTGTTACTGTAGACATCAGAGAAGTAGATTTAAGGAATGTGCTAAAAGACTGGTTTTTGCCGTGTTTATCACATATTACAAATTATTCGTATTGTGTAAATTTAAACTAGAAGTTTTGTAGCAAATTAAATGAGCCGAGTAGCTGACAACAGTGGTTAAGAGAGTGTAGTATGGAGGTTCCTGGTTTGAGCTTTGACAATTTTTTCCAATTAACATATTTGTGCACTTTTGCTACTTGGTGACTATTCTATTAGAATATTGACCTCGTGATGTTATGTAATGTTTGTGACTATGTAGGTGTCACTGTGATTTCTTTTTTAACCACTTGAGCTGTGGTGGTTTACCTATGCACAGACTGATTTTTACGGTGGTTTACCCTGCCGATGTGATAAAAAATGATCTGTTCAACAAAAATAATCTATGAAAAGAACACATTCACACCAAACTTGATATGTGAATATGTCCTTCATGTATGTCAAATTTCATAGCAATCAAGATAAAGCTGTGAAACCTTACCAGTTAAACCAATTATCTGGCCAGTTATCATTTTTTTGCATATCCAGTTAACCAATCTCTGAAGATATTCACACAAACTGGACATTTTTGGTATTCTGTAAGAACATAAAATATAAAGCACTGCACATACATACACTCTTGCACTCATGATTGTAACGCTATACTATGCATTATAATGTGTGATGGTTGTACTATACTTTGTTTTATAGCATATTATCACATGAGAGATAATTGGTTACCTCGTGACAGAATGTTTCCTACGTGGCACTGTGAGCAGTTACAGTCTAGCATGGCGAATTGACCATTGAACAGTCAAGACAATCATCGTTTGTCTAATAACACTGGGGTTAATCCCTGGTACTAGTGTGAGGCACCTGTGATGGTGACATCATAGCATTCATTTTCTTTCCATTGCTCCCCTTTAGTGTCAGCAAAGATACCTTATGTGTTCCAGCTAAGTGATCTACACAAGCTAGACCTCCAACTAGACTGAGGCACAGACTTTGAGGTATAGAAATCCCAGTGAACATTGTACTCAATCCTGAGTGGTGAGTCAGGTGCTTCTAAAGTACAAGCACTAACTCTTTGTTTGTCTCGAAAAGCACTTACAATAGTTAATAACCTTGGTCATAGCAAGGAGGATATATAGAAATAATGCTGATGCTATTACTTCAGCAATTAAATGTTATGTTGACGGAAACATAAATGAGTCTATGGAACATTGTCAATTGTGACACTGAGTACAGCAACCAGGAGAGAGCTTTGATGACTATATATCTACATGTAGTATCACTGATGGAGCTTGCCAAAACATGCAAAACTTCTGCTTTATAGCGTGTGCCTAAAAGAATATCCATGACCCAATTGTTGAAGGGCTTGTGGATGGTGACACTATTGATCACCTACTGGGGCTACAGAATCTAACCCTTGATGCAACCATTACTATGTGCTGTGTATAACAAACCGCTAAAAGGCAACTCAAATATATAGCTGACTACTTGGTCCTATCCATCAGGCAGCCTGCAAACCACTTACCAGCCAGATAATTCCAAAGCCCTACCTAGGATGTGACTTGCATTCCTATCAAAGATTTAGAGTACAATGCTCAGCTTTTAAGCAGTTACATGTATTGCCTCAAAGTTGACCTTTTGCTAGGGATTTCCATAGTCATTAACAGCAGAAGAAATTTTCCAGGTTCTAGAGCCATTTGTGACACAAAAGACACAGACCAGGAGCTTATTGAAACACCACCTGGACTATCCACCAAGCAAGTGTCCACAATAATATGATCCAGCACCAACTGTGCTGGTACACAAATACATCACGGGCCCTAAGTACTCCTAAATTCAGGGGCAGATATATCAGGTGCTGGTGAGGACATCTTGTCGTGACTCAACAAATACAAGGAAAATTTCTTACCGTCAGGGTTCACACCACATGCAGCTAGCCAGGACCAGCTCCCATCCAACTGCAAAGAGCCCATCATGCCACAGCAACTAAGTGCTACACAGACTAGCTAGACATCATCCACATGCAAAAACACTTGCACACAACACTTAGTCCATTCGTTGACTCATCACACAGTCCTTGGCATAGTCTGGTCCAATGGTGAGTTACCTTCAAGCATTTCAATGAATTTGCCATCCAATGAGGATTTGAGCACAAAACAATGTCCTCCCAGACTCTATCACAGCAACCCCAGACCCCACCACAAGAACTCCATAGAACAGAGTGAGCCTGTAGACTACACTAACGGCTGACAGATGATCTCACTTGGTCATGAGATCAGCCTTTAGATTGCACCATGCTTGGTAGGGGTGAGGGGTGGGGTGGTGTAAGAACATTAACTATATAAACTATTATATAGCACTTCACATGTACTCTTGCACTGTAATACTACCATGCATTGCACATGTAATGATTGAATCTTGTTTTATTGCACACTATCACATGAGAGATATCTCATGACAGAATATTTTCTACATAATTATGTACTCTTTTCATGCTTTAACATTGATATCACACTTGTATATAATAGGCTTGTGTTATAGGTATAATCACTTAGTGCCTGTTTCTTTGGCCACTATATGAAATATTGTAGAAAAACTTTGTTCAATTAAGGTAACTGGATATCTGACAGCCATGATCTGCTCAGTAGGTGGTTATAACACTCTGTCTAAGACTCTAAGTTTAACTACTCTAAATTAATTTGCACATTTGCATTTTATATTGGATTTTGTAAGGTGCATGAAAAAGAAGTAAAATTTACTTCATTTTCCCTCTCCCCTCCCCCCTCCAGAAAAAAGAAATTAGGTTTAACTTTGAGGGCTTGTGCATTATTACTTTGCAGAAATTTGGATTGTGAGATACTGAAGATGGCCATCAGCTATATGGCAGAAAATAATTGTGCGCTTTTGAGAAGGGACCAATGGGACTATACATGCATGAAAAATGCATTTTCTTTCTTCCTGCACAATGTGGTGTGCCAGCTTTCTTAATTCAGTACACGATACTGTGTCTTAATATTTTAGGGCAACAAATACATACCAATGCACAAAACTCACTTTCACTTTGTGGTACCGAAATGAAACAAAAGTATTCTGAAAGGACAAATCTGGTGATATATTAGATATTCCATGTTTTACTATTGGTACTAGCTAAAGTGCCATGTTTAAATCCAGATTCTATGAGACAATAATTATTATGTTGTATTAACCTGGGATTTTAGCCTATAATAGATGTAGGTTGAGAGTCAATTACACTGTAATGACTTATGTGTGTATTCTAACAATGTATCTACAGAAAACTAAATCTGTAACAGTATCAAATGTATACGTACATAAACTAATAAAACAGTTACTGTAAACATTTATTTATGTTGGGATACAATTGTGCATGTCTAAGCTGTAACTACACTTAATAAAAGACCTAAGCACGTATGTATATATGAATATTTTTCAAGTGTATTGTTTATTTATATAGATAAAGAGTACCCTGATTTAAAACAGTTAGTAAATGTATTAAAACCTACTACCAGTGGAGTAGCAACTCGATGGTATGATATTGGCATACAGCTCCTGGATAGTGATGTTGGAGTACTGGATGTTATCAAACAAAATAATCCCCAGGACACTGAAGCTTGTTGTAGAGATATGTTAAAGGAATGGTTAAGGAGACAGCCAAATGCTAGTTGGGACCAGCTGGTGCTAGCGCTTGGTAATGTTGATATGAATGTTGTAGCAGATCAAGTCAAAACTGTGTTACACCAAGGTATTACTGCATGTGCTGTATGTACGTATTTAAGCACCTCAAGATTTCAATTGATTTGTGATTTAGTGTATGTGTATGTTATTTATCACTGGGTTGTGTTCATACTACATACAAGTTAGAGAATGTGGTGCTAGGGTTGCTACTCTCAATTTTTATATGCCATATCTATATAGGCAAACACAATGATGCCTGTTTTGTCTGTAAAGTAAGCTAACTGTAAAGACATTAATTTTTGTTTTTGGCTTTGCCATCTTTCTTTTGATAAACAGCCATGGGCTAGACCACAACTTCCTATTAGAAGCCAGCAAATTTTGTACTGGATACTTTATCACCACTGTGATTACAAGTGCCCAAAGCAGCACCACTAATTTTCAGCACTGAGATTCTCATAGATGTACAGAAACATGTTTACCACTGTACTGTGTAGCTACACAGTATGGCACAAAATTATTAAATAGTTTGCCAAGTTGTATGTAAAGTATGACAGTTTTGCCGCTTGGGAACTCATGCATTATAGATACTCTCTCATGTCCATTATTACTTATGCAAGACAGAGTAGATTATCCAACTTTTCTAAAACCATACAATCTTTTCTTGTAGATTCTGCACTTACTGTATCGGTGGCTATTACTAATACTTCATCTGTGATCATGACACCTGGTCAAGCTGCTACTGAGTTTGCTATACTGATGGCCAAACTTATTAAAGAATTACAACACAATGAGCATGAAAACTTGGAGGACATAAAATCTATTTGCTCTTTTCTAACCATTGGTAGAAATTCAGACAAGCCATTGTTTAATGATGATCAACATAAAGCAATAGAAGCATGTAAAGAACTTAAAACACTCTTTAGAAATGCATTTCGTCACTGTTGGAAATGGAATAATATTACTACTTTAAAAATGATTATTCAGTCATTAGACTCAGACAAATGTATGGAGCTAATTGATCAGTATGAAAATAAGATTGATGCTAGGATGAAGCTTGAACATATCTATGAGCATTATAAAAAGGAAGACTTGACCCCTCCTGAAGAATACCATAAGATGGTGGCAATTATTAGCAACAAAGTATTCTCAACCATCACAAAGGAGGAGTATGATGATTTGAGACAGTTTACTGCTGAATACTGTGGAGTATATCCTTGTGTGATGTCTCTATCTAATGTATCACCGTTTAACTCCCTACTACTTGAATGGTTTATTTCTTCAAATGCAGTGCAATATATGGTGGAAATTTCCAAGAGAAATGTGGTTAATTTTACCAATGCAGCATTTGTATTCTTAAAAATATCATCAACAGTGATATTTGATCACAGGAGTAATGTAAGCTATTGGTTAAGTATAAAAACTCTGAATAACCTTACATCATAAAATTGTATAGTTGGATACATTTAAGTGTAATCAAGTCATACAATCAACAATTGTTCTATAATAGTACTGTATAGTAGGGACCACAAAGGAGTAGGCATGGTCTACAACGTAACATCACCCAAAATCCACCCTCAATTTTCCTTGACAACGATGAGGCAGTATTGGTTAGGCAAAACTAAACCCAAACAAGCTTTCAGATCGACCTGAAATGCTTTCAACAAGTTGCTATGGAATTTAAATAATAAAAAAATTATTTAATGGAATTTTTTACTGACTGACTGATTGAGTAACTGATGCCTTCAGACAAGCATAACTTAACAATGGCTAAGATTATGGGCTCGATTTTTTCATTCTTTGATGCCGCTTCAGCCTGAGAGGTGCCTTTTGGCATACCGCAGTACATGCAATGCATTCTAAATGTGACCATATTTTGGAAAAACATACATTTGAGCATATGCAAAATTTGTGGGAATGTACAATTTAAAATTTCAGCAGTTTTTCTAAAATTAACTTTTTTTTGCATATTTTGATAAGGCAATGATTAAGCCTTCTTGCTGTAAAATTTCACACCCATAGTTTCTTTATTCTAGGAGATGTGCTCAATTATATCAGACCATGTAGTAGTTTCACAATGCATGGGACAGCAATTAAATTACAATTTGGGTGAATTATTCATTCTCAAAACCAAACATTTTCTTGTCTTTAGACAATAATACAGGCAATTTAATTTGGGAAAGCACAAAGAACACATGATTAAACTATCAAGGATCTCATTTCATCAATTTTAGATTGTAAGAATAGAGATCTTATCAAAAAAGTGATTTGTCATCAATATGTCACGTTTGATCACTATACCTATCATTGGAATGCTTCAATACATCATCACAAAGTTTTTTCACACAATCTAGATAACCACTTAGTGCCTCATTGTAACTATAAAAAGGAAATGTATGGTTTTCCAAAATAGGGTCATACGTATATGCACTTACAAGTGTCCTCCTTTGTGTCTCATTTATTGTTGCTGGCAATGAAAAGTACTGATTTGACGATAGCACATGATAGCTTTCCATTATAATAGAAATCCTCCGTATTTTTCATAGTGGCTATTTTGATTAAAGAGGTGCTTTTCCATCAGTTCATGATTTGTACTGCTGTGTAATGGGTTGAACATAGCCTACAATGAAGCGTAATGGATACTTGACTTTTTAGACAATAATTGGTATAACTGGGGCGTGCGGCACCATTTATTTCTTTTGGTATGTGTGGATTTCAGAGGTGCTTTTTAAACAGTTCTTGATTCGAAATGCTGTGTAACGGGTTGAATATACGTAGCTGACAACGAAGCATAATGGATGCTGTATTTTTCAGATGATAATCAATATAGCTGTGGAGAATGGTGCAATTTCAGATGCAGTATGCATGGATTCACCAGTCATAATAATTATTTACAAAAAAAGTTAACAAACAAGTACACAAAAAATTTGAATTTTTGTGCAGTAGGTATATAACCCTTCTTATTGTTTTACTGTGATTTAATATCATGCACTACAGTTTGTTTCAGTACTTTTTATCGATTTGCTATGGTCTTGAAAATTCCAAATTTTTTATGCACTTGTAGTTTAATGGTATGTATCTGGAATAATGACTTGATAAAGAGAAGTTTTAACTTTCAACCTTAGGTTATGTCTACAAGTTGGCATACTGCTCAACATAAATACGTAGATATGGGTGGTTCAACAAGTATATGCTCACTATTTTATTGGCGATCTAAAACATCGTAACATGTACAGTTCGGTAAGATCTTTAAGCATTTTATCATTACAGATAAACTGGTGCTGAACTGTCTCAATTTTATTTATAAGTGTCAACGTATATGGAGACCAGACTATCAAGGCAAACTCTACAGTGTTTGGTCTAACTAGTGTTTGGTAATGTTTTTTTTTGAAATAATATTTAAAGTTACAAGCAAGATACCCTTTAGTTTAATTAACTTTGTTAACTATTGCATCCATATGATGTAAAACATGTGAAAATTTGGTACACACACATAGCTTCAATCATTAGCAAGTTACAACACACCAAATACCTAAAAGCGGAATTTCGTGATGCTTTTAAATTAAATAGGCTGGATTTCCCAGACTAGGTTATGTATTTGAGTACATAGTACTGTAGATAACACTAACTTATTAAAAGGAAATCAAAAATGCTACAAACAGTGTGTATTGTTTTGCCGAGACAATTACATACGTATTATACTGTAACACATAAATAAACAAGTGACATGAAGCTCAGTGAGCTTATTTGATCAGTTCAGTGCCACTATTTTACAATGATATACTAGTGTATTGTTAATTGATCGTGCCATGATATTCTGATTGTGCAAACTATCTTATATTCAGTGAGTGCTACATTACACATATCCATCTTTTTCTCATTATGTGTTGAACAACTATATAACACAAACAGACTCTTATCAATGCAGTGACTGCTATAATGTGTTAAGAGAACTTCAATTGCTACTGCAGATGTGGTGCTCATGTTGTTTATGGCTGATAATAATTCCTGTAGGAAGAAGAATGTCAACAACTGTTATCAGCTGCAAGAACAGGTGATACTGTCACTGTTGAGAGATTACTACACATCAGATATGTCAATGTGAATACAAGTGATCCATTGGTTAGTAGCTATGCATATTTTATGTATATGTTAAAGCATAGCCGTGAGTGCTATATGAAAAATAAAGCACGAGGCGTGCGACCGAGATGCTAATAAAGCACAAGGCAAAGTCGAGTGCTTTATTAGCATTAAGGCCAAGCGTCGAGTGCTTTATTTTTCGTATAGCATGAGCAAGGCTATGCTTTAAATGATTTATGGAACTTTCTAGTCGTGTAGCTTCACCGTACACTAGGAGTCGTAATTAACACTGTTGCATGAACTATTAGCTGCCTGAATGCATGCAAACTAGTTTAACAAAATAACTCAAAGTTCACCATAGTTTACCATAGTTTGGCATGGAAAACGTTCATTGTGTATTTTGGCAAGTTTTGCTTGCTTTTAAAGCATAATTAGTTATAGTTACAATGTAACTATTGTAATTAGTTACTATTGTAACTTAGTTACTTTTCAGACAATTACTCCTAGTTACAAGTTACTAGTTACAAAGCAAGTAACTAGTTATATTACTAGTTACTTTAAAAGCAATCAGTTACGTAACTTAGTTACAAAAGTAACTAGTTACCCCCAACTCTGATAGTGGCAATGCAGCACACTTAAACATGTTAACAACTAATTGTCAATCAGTATTTCAGCCTCCTTGTGCTAGCAAACAAGCCTAAACAATGCACTACTATGCAAAGCGATGCACTAATTATTAGACTACACATGAGGCATGTGTGTATCGGATGCAGCACTACTGTGATTGTAGTATAAAAATTCTGGCCTTACATTTATAGTAACCTTTAGTAAATTATCTGCTAGCTATGTATAGGATCTATGCTTCCTTCAACATTTATATGCACTCATGCCATCTCCATAATAAGCGATAAGTTTGCTGGTTATTCCAAACTCCTTGCAGTTGTGGTATGTAGTAGTAGAGAAACTTTGTCCATACCAATATAATTTGTAAAGTGGTTTGGTGTACTTGCTATAGTGCATTTCAGTACCATGATATTTGTACTAATCATGATAATAGGCTACACAATAACCACAGAAGAAAATTTTCAATGTCGCCTAACCCTACTGCTCAATGCCAAAGTAGGAATTATTCCTCTTATGGCTATGTTGTAAAAGCTACCATAATTCATATTTCTTGTTTCACTAGTTTATATTGCTGGCATGCTACTTCATTTTAAAATAGAAGTTTTAATTTCACTTATCAGTAAGTACAGTAGTACTTAATAAGTAGAGATTGGTAAGAAATCATATGGCTCAGACCTGGTAGCGCTAGGTGTATGGCTCCAAAAATTTCAGACTGCCAAGGTAATGACAGTGGATGCATGGATCTGCTGTTTCGATTACGTTTCATCCAGTTTGTCCATTTTCAGTTTGACGGTTCCCTAGTTTGTAGGTCAACTATATTTGAATAACTCATATCCAGTGTAGAGGCCATAAGAGTGGACAACAATTATGCACAAAACAGTGCATTGCACTAGTGCTGGATGATACATACCAGGATACTATGATATTATCACTGAACTGGTCAAAGGTATATTATACTATGAGGGAAGCCAGACATCAGGTCTTTGGCATTTAATTAATTATGTGTTGATGACCACAAGCCCTGCCAAAAAGTGAACTGATTACAATGTAGCACTAGCCTACTATAGCAGTTAGCAAAATACATTTATAACCAAATAACTTTCACTTGTGGTAACTTTCAACTACAGATTAATTGCTGACTGTTTTAAACACGAATAAACATTATCAGCTTGATTTAAAATGTGCATTAGTTGACTACCAGGATATCAGGGTATTATTTTCTCAATACCGGATACAGGGAGCAAAAACGTGATACCACCCAGCACTACATAATACAACACATGTATTATTGCAAGGACATAATGACAGTGTAAAAGTACTAGTAGTACTTAGAAGGCCCAGGTGAGCCAATAAAAAAAAGAAATAAATAAAAAAATAATATATATATATATATATATATATATATATATAACAGTATCTGTAGTTATCACTCAATATTACAGTATTGCAGGTATCGCTTAACACTGGGTACGTACAACTGCTGTATGACATTATCCACTATCATCTTATTGCATACTACAGGGGCGGATCCATGGGGGTTCAAAGGGTTCCATGGAACCCCCCTATTGAAAGAGCCTCTCTTACTCGAGATACTCTAATAAAGCAGTCAAATCGAGATACTCTAATAGAGCAGTCACAGTAGTCTTTTGAGGAGCAGTGTAGCAAGCTATGTATACAGTTATAAATAAGGAAATGTAGTTGGTGAGGGGCAACTATTGTCAGCAGGTGATGACCTTTTTTTTTTTTTGGTCTTCAACTTAGGGGGCATCTCCAAACTGATTTTGTTACGCTTAACGTCATAATGATGCTGACTTCAGACCCCCCCCCCCCCCCTCCTTAACGTCACACTATGAAAACAATTCATTGGCAATAGAAGCACAAAACGTTATATTCTTTACCTGAAAACATAGTTTACAAACAGCATAGCTGTTTAATCCCATCACTTTCTCTTTTGTACACTATAACTGCTTTAATAAAAATTAATAACGTCATGGGCTGAACCCCCTTCCCCCCTTAACGTCATTATGACGTTAAGTGTACCAAAATCAGTTTGGAGATGCCCCCTTACAGTTAGGCTGAAGTTGCAATTCCAAAGTGGAACCCTCCTTTTTAAAAGTCTGGATCCGCCCCTGTACTATTCATACTTGGTCAGCTAACACTGCCAGGGACACGGATTATGAATTAGTGCTATCTTACCCACCCTTCTTTCTCTCTGTGTCCCAAACACATACACACTTGAAGAAAGCTCTCACGTTTGTGGTTATCAATGTTAGTACCACCTAGGTAAAATAAGGAGCTGCCTTGTAGGATTACTATAAAAAATTCTGGAGGCACAGCTACAACCATTATTATGTCTCAGAAATGAAGGCAATCACTCAAAGTCCCACTTGGCTATTGGTGTCAGTGAGCATTCTCTTTCAAACACAGGTTACACTTTGTACGCGTGTGACACATACATTGCATACCCAGAGGGGATGCATGCACATGCAAAGTGTGACTACCATAATCAATGCATGAAGGTCACTTCATATGTACCTACATAAATACCTAACACTGTATGTTGATACCTGCAATCCGACACTGGTAGGAACTGTCCAACATGTTCTCCAAACAATGCACATACATACACTGTTTAAGTACAGATACATGCTCAATAATTGTCACCATTACCAATCTGTGTCACTGACAAGCACTCCAGCTGGTGTGTGTACACTCAATGTTCTGGTGGCAATTGAGTATGTAAAGTATATTTGGTCAACAATTGACACATTATACACTATTGTTTAACACTATGCAATACCAACAGGAATAGGTTATAACACTGCTGCACATAGTTATTGTTAATGAGTATTGTGTAATTGTTTAAGTTTCCATTATTATTCAGACAAACTCAGTTGACAGTAACCACTGCATATATATTTTCTGTAACTGGCTGCTTACTATACCTCTAAATAATGCTACTAAATGCTGGGTTTATACCTCTACCGATATTATCTCAGCAGTCAGTGTACATTGCTACTATATTGTTCTAATGGGTGTACCACATTGATGCAAAGACACACGACATATTTAAGGACTGAACTATACCTGTCTTTGTTTTAGAGATTATTGACAGGGATGCAGGCACATGCAGTATGTGCTAGGGCTGAGCGATACTGCCATTTTTTAGTGTCGCGATCGATACTGGGGCCACTGTTCATGATGCTAAATAGTTCATGATACTTGCGGGTGGGTCAATCATAGCTGGTGCTACGTAGGGTGTTGCTCGGCATTCCTGCAGGAAGTTTTTAAAGGTAACATCACTATCATCCTTGTTTACGGTAGCAGTTGTTGTAAAGCATTTTTGAGGTTGTGTTATGGTGTTCACACCTCTCTGCGGGTTATGACTTACAAGGATTCTGGACCTAGTACTGCATAACAAATGGATTTTAGTAACAGTGGTGTGCAGACATGGTATCATGATGGTTGGTTGCAAAATATTTCGAAATCAATACTTTCAAAATATCACGATATATTGTTAAAATGATAATACCGCTCGGCCCTAGTTTGTGCAGTAAAGACTGTCCACCATTGGGATTGTTAGTACTCCATAGGCTGGAACTCTGTTATGGCACTTTTGGTGGTTATAGTGCACACTGTCAGTTAGTTGGCAGTGCTGAATTTGGCCTCAGCTAGCTGGATGGACTTTTATTATCATAGCCTTCAAGTGGTATGGTTAAGAGGGTTCATATTAGTATTTTAGTAAAAAAAAATGTAATAATATAAAAATAAAAAAAACATGCAGCAAGTTATATTTATTCTTGCATTAAACATAATATATATTGGCCACCATTGTGCAGTGCTTACAACACATTGCACACGATTACATGGACTTCCTATCTTCATTTCATTAACTCTGTCATTAATCTTATTTACCCCCCAAAATGTACAGTAAATGAATAGTTGCAACACTCCCATCTATTGTTTTCTGTTTGTGGCCTAACTAGTTCATGACGCCTCCTTAATAAGGATCGATACTTCATTGCCTACTCTTGGTGGCCTAGTGAAGAATGGACGTTTACTACCTGTAACTCAGGTTCTTGAATCCTCTATCACATCATCTTGCACAATCATTCATTCTTATAGGTTACATCCCATCTCTGCCTTGTTATCAATGCAGGGATCAGTGTTCTGGCTAGTGGTGCAGTGTGGGGTTCCTATGTATGTGTGGCTTGGAGGGAAAGGCTATAGCCTTTCTATGGCCTTAGAAATCCCTGTGGCTTCAAAGTTGGGAACCCCCAGGTATTTTGCCCCAAAACCTCATGCAATTGGGAGCCACAATTTGTGGCTGATCATATCAATGGTCCTATTGAAAAATTGTATAGGAGAACCATGGAACCCTGCACAACTGCCAAAATAACCACCATCATTGGACGGTAGTTGACAAGTGAACAATATCAGCTTGGAACAAAAGGCTGATTGTTTGGGGTTCTCTATTAAATGACCGACATTAAATGAAGTTTAACTTGTTAAACAAAGTTAATGGAGGGAGATAATTTGTGTTTGTATTGGCGGTGTAGCAACACATTGCAGCTAGCCAGCGTTAGATAGGTGTGTAGCACACCTGCATCACAATGCTAGATGTAGTATGGAACAGTAGGTATTAATTGGAAAACACTACGAACGCATGCGCAGGAAAATACCGTGTGTATGGGTCACTTCAAATGTGTAAGCAGGTGGAACAAAAAGTCCCCTCCCATAGCCCACCCTTAGGACTAGGAAACTATATCAGAAATTAGTACATAAACATCCACTGTTGTTAAATAAAAGGATTAAGAAGAGGGGATTAACATTATGGTATTGGATTATTCTAATAGGGGAGGAAATGCACAGACATTAAAAGGGAGTCTTGTGTGGTAGACTCAGTTATTGAAGGGAGTCTTGTGTGGTAGACTCAAGTCCAGTGTTCCCACATTCCAAGAGTAGCTTTTCCATCCCAAGACTAGCTTGGGGTGTGATAGTGCAGGGTTTCATTAGGATTGTTAGGATGGCCTTAGAAATCCCTGTGGCTTCAAAGTTGGGAACCCCCAGGTATTTGGCCCCCAAGCCTCATGCAATTGGGAGCCACAATTTGTGGCTGATCATATCAATGGTCCTATTGAAAAATTGTATAGGAGAACCATGGAACCCTGCACAACTACCAAAACAACCACCATCATTGGATGGCGGTTGACAAGTGAACAATATCAGCTTGGAACAAAAGGCTGATTGTTTGGGGTTCTCTATTAAACGGCCGACATTAACATTTCATTCAACCAGGTGATTAGTGGTGACAGTAATAGTGTCAACAACAGACATGTGTGGTTCAGCTCCATCACAAGTATGGGAACAGGTTGTAATAGAAATTGCACTATTATGGCTTTCTTATGTATAGTGAAAATTTTGAATGGCCATAAATATTGCATCACGAATTTGAACGAAACTATTTTGAATTAGACTATGGTACAGCTTATTTACATGGTTACTATAGTAAATCACTTAGTCAATTGACATGCTCATTTAGTCATCTACACATGTTCATTTAGTAACCCACCCTCAAGCAATTTTGTACATGATAAATAATTAATTATAACATGAAAGGTACACTGGAGTATTTGATAATACTGTAATACAATTCTTCTCCATGTTCTGCAAATAATTCTGGACAAGTAGTAGACTAAGTGGTGTACCTACTGTAGCTCTAGCTGTTACTCTGGTTACTGGTTGAATAATCATTTTTGTGGGTGGTGTAAAGATTTCAGGAAGAAACGTTCTGCATTGTTCTTTCACCCCATCCTAATGTTCTAGCTATAAAAGGTATGTACTTTAAACCATAGTCTAAATAAGTTAGACACCGCACCCAATGGAAACTAAGCGATTTAGTAACCCCTCTGGCCCTTAGTAGTGCCCTCTCTGCACTCGGGATGCTACAGCCTCAGGCCATCGGGGTTACTAAATTGCTTAGTTCCCTTGGTCTTGTTGTGTAACTATTATCTAATCAAAAACAGCCAAGCTGTAAAAAAAGGTGCGGCCCCTTAAAAGGCCATGGTGAAAAAAGATGTGAAATCCAAGGTGGCGGCCAAGAAATGGCTGTGATGGTAGGTTAATGGTAAAAATTTTAATAACGACAATTCAGGTGAATTTGGTGCCAACATCTTTTTTCACTATGGCCTTTTGGGGTGCCGCACCTTTTTTTACAGCTTGGCTGTTTTTGATTAGATATCACTTATTTTTGTATTTGTATATTGCAAAGCCAGCCTATGGCTGGCTTTGGGGCTTTTTTAACCCATGTGTTTTTTTAGTTACCACAGGAAGAAGAAAATAACTTACAGAAGACTTTTAATACTTCAATTAGTTTTGATTTTATTAGTAATTATACAAATTATATACATATATTTATTACATGCCCATTATTCCCCACAGGATATTTTTTAGTAGCTGATCTCTCTACTGGGTGACTTAAAATATAGCTGAACTATATACAGGATGGTTTCTTTGTAGCTGAACTCTCTACAAGGTGACCTCTTCTAGCTGATTTCTCTACAGGGTGATTTGTTTCTAGCTGAACTCTCTACAGGTTATTTGTTTGCAGCTAAACTCTCTACATCCATGGTGGTTTCTTTGTAGCTGAACTCTCTACATGATGGTTTCTTTGTAGCTGAACTCTCTACAAGGTGACTTCTTCCAGCTGAACTCTCTACAGGGTGATTTCTTTGTAGTTGAACTCTCTACATGATGGTTTCTTTGTAGCTGAACTTTCTACAAGGTGACTTCTTTTAGCTGATCCCTCTACAGGGTGATTTGTTTGCAGCTGAATTCTTTACGTGGTGATTTCTTTGTAGCTGAACTCTCTCCAAGGTAACCTCTTCTAGCTGATCTCTCTATAGGGTGATTTGTTTCTAGCTGAACTCTCTACAGGTGATTTGTTTGCAGCTAAACTCTCTACATGGTGCTTTCTTTGTAGCTGAACTCTCTACATGATGGTTTCTTTGTAGCTGAACTCTCTACAAGGTAACTTCTTCTAGCTGATCCCTCTGCAGGGCGATTTGTTTGTAGTTGAATTCTCTACATGGTAATTTGTTTGAGGCTGAACTCTCTTCATGGCGGTTTCTTTGTAGCTGAACTCTCTACAAGGTGACTTTTTCTAGCTGAACTCTCTACAGAGTGATTTGTTTGCAGCTGAACTCTCTACATGATGGTTTCTTTGTAGCTGAACTCACTGTAAGGTGACCTCTTCTAGCTGAACTCCTTACATTGTGTCTAGTTTTTAGCTGATCTCTCTACAGGGTGACTTGTTTGTAGCTGAACTCCTTACATTGTGTCTAGTTTCTAGCTGATCTCTTTACAGGATGATTTGTATGTAGCTGATCTCTCTACAAGTTGATTTGTGTGTAGCTGATCTCTCTGCAGGTTAATTTGTTTGTAGCCGATCTCTCTACAGGGTAATTTGTTTGTAGCTGAACTATCTATAAGGTGATTTGTTTGTACCTGATCTCTCTGCAGGTTGATTTGTTTTAGCTGAACTCTCTACAGGGTGATTTGCTCATAGCTGAACTCCTTACATTGTGTCTAGTTTCTAGCTGATCTCCACAGGGTGATTTGTTTGTAGCTGATCTCTCTACAAGTTGATTTGTGTGTAGCTGATCTCTCTGCAGGTTGATTTGTTTGTAACTGATCTCCCTACAGGGCAATTTGTTTGTAGCTGAACTCTCTATAAGGTGATTTGATCTCTCTGCAGGTTGATTTGTTTGTAACTGAACTCTCTAAAGGGTGATTTGATTGTAGCTGAACTCCTTACATTGTGTCTAGTTTCTAGCTGATCTCTCTGCAGGTTGATTTGTTTGTAGCTGAACTCTCTACAGGGTGATTTGTTTCTAGCTGATCTTCTCTACAGGGTGATTTTTGTAGCTGACCTCTCTTCAGGGTGATTTGTTTCTAGTTGAACGCTCTACAGGTTGATTTGTTTGTAGCTGAAATCTCAACAGGGTGTATTGCTTGTAGCTGAACTCCTTACATTGTGTCCAGTTTCTAGCTGATCTCTCTACCGGGTGATTTGTTTGTAGTTGATCTCTCTGCACATTGATTTGTTTGCAGCTGAACTCTCTACAGGGTGATTTGTTTCTAGCTAATCTCTCTACAAGTTGATTTGTGTGTAGCTGATCTATCTGCAACTTGATTTGTTTGTAGTCAATCTCTCTACAGGGTAATTTGTTTGTAGCTGAACTGTCTATAAGGTGATTTGTTTGTAGCTGATCTCTCTGCAGGTTGATTTGTTTTAGCTTATCTCTGTACAGGTTGAATTGTGTGTAACTGATCTCTCTACAAGCTGATTTGTTTGTAGCTGATCTCTCTGCAGGTTGATTTGTTTCTAGCTGATCTCTCTATACGTTGATTTGTTTGTTGCTGATCACTCTAAAGGTTGATTTGTTTGTAGCTGAACTCTCTGCAAAGTGTTTTGTTTGTAGCTGATCTCTCTATATTGTAATTTGTTTGTAGCTGAACTCTCTCCACAGTGACTTGTGTGTAGCTGAATTCTCTAGAGAGTGATTTAATTGTAGGTGAACTTTCTACAGGGTGCATGACTTGTTTATAGCTGAACTCTCTTCAGTGTGACTTGTAATGTTCTGAATCTCTACAGTGATATATTTGTAGCTTAACTCTCCACAGGGTGACTTGCTTCTTGCTGAACTGTCTATAAGATTAACTGTTTGCAGCTGAAGTCCCTACAGAATAACTTGTAATGTAATATAATTCTATAATGGAGTAAATAAATTAGCTGAATGCTCTATTAGGGTGACTGTTCTATTAGAGTATCTCGATCTCGCATTTGCTACACGGAGTTGGGTTTCGAATCATAACTCAGTGGTTTGTAATCCAATTCTTCTATACCACTGCAAGGACTTTCTATGAAGATTATTCCAGCTATACACCGATTGTCAGCTCATTGCTTTTAGCGGTTTGCCTAGTAGGCGTAAAAACTAATACTTTTTTATTGCTAAAAATCGATCGCGTAATTGTGGCACAGGTTGGATTTTGTGTCATATCTCCGTAGTCTTAATCTTGATTCCTTTCAAACCACCAAAAGGCACTCCTACGATGGTTACTCCATCTACATAGCAATTTTCAACTCATTCCATGAAGCGGTTTACCTGTAGGCTTGACAACAAATCCATCTTATTTTACGCGAATAATCGGTCATAACTCCTGGACCATTCATCGGATTTGCACCATATTTGATGCTAGGATTCGCCTTTGGAATTCCTTTCTGTGTGCCAAATTTCAAGGCGATCGGAGCACGCTTTTGCGTTTTATAGCAATTTTTGCAAGTGTGCAAAAAGATAAAGAAGAAAAAAAAAACGAAGAAAAAAGAAACTTTGGCCGCTTACATCTCGGAAATGGCTTAAGTGATTTATTTCAAATTTGGCATGTAGACTCACCTAGCTGGCAGGCAACTCTGCTGAAATTTTGGTTTCAATCGGATAAGGTATCATCGAGATACAAAAGTGTGAAAATGACGTTTTCTTTCTTCCTGTTAATATACTCACGGTGTGGCGCGCCGGCTTCTTGGGCAGCACGGCACACTACCATGTGTTTAAATATATGTTTAGTGGGTCAAGCAGTGCTACACATGAGTCAAATTTCAAGTTCTTGCATAATTGAATGAATGATTTATTAATGTTTTTGAGGATCCAGCTCAAAGTGTACATTCTATATGAGGGGTGGACATGTTTCATGTGCTTCATAAAATTATTGCTTAAATTACATAGCTTTACATGATATTTCCATATATGTTTTGGTTCCAATAATGGAAGGACATTGTGGTCCTGTTTTCATCCACTTTTAAAGATTTTCACTAGTATGTAATTTCAATTCAAAAATGGATGGAAATGACACATTTCTTCTAGCTACAGTGTGTATAGTGACCAAAATGAGTAATAATCATCTAAATGAGGATTCTTCTAGTCATCCAATATTGGATGATACTGTAATTTTATCATAAATTGATATTTCATGTGAGCCTCAGTAGTTACATTACAAAATAAGCAAATAGTGGGGCCAGTTGTTTCAATAATTAAATCAAGCTTCATGTATACCTTACTGTGGTGCACTTAGTTTTCAAACCTTAAGTTGAAGGTGGTAATCAAGACACACGGTAATGTGTCGTGTGGCCCAAGAAGCCGGCGTGCACAACATCCGTGAGTTGACAGGAAGAAAGAAAATGCAATTTTCGCACCTCCGTAGCTCTGTGCTGCCTTGACGAAACAAGACGATGTTTGCTGTGGACACTCCCTACCACTTCAGTACTCCACATTCCAAATTTGAGCGAAATCGCTTCAGGCGTTCCCGAGATATGCGACTTCAAAAATTGGCTTAGTTTCTTGGTTTTTTTTTCTTCTTATTTTCTTCTTCTTGTCGCACACTTACAAAAACTGCTATAAAACACGAACGCCATATCTGATTGCCTTGAATTTGGCACACAGAAGGGGGGTATAAAGGTGCATCTCAGTACCAACTTTGGCTGGAATACGATAAACAGGCAAAGAGATATGAGTGATTATTCACGAAAATTAACACCAATATGTTGGCACGCCTACAGGGTAAACCGCGTAAGGGAAGAAGCTGAAAATCGGTGGGTGAATAGGTTAACTTTGAACCTCAAACCTTTTGTGGTTTGAAAGAAATCGAGCTAAAACCAGGACGATACAACGAAAAAACCAACAGTGTGTAACAATTATGCAATCGAGATTAGCTAATAAAAAAACGACTGCTTGCCACGCCTACCAGATAAACCGCTTGGGGTGATGCTTTGAAAATCGTTGTACAGATGGAGTAATCATCTTAGAAAGGATCATCAATGGTGAAGAAGAATCAGACTTAAAGCCACGGAGTTATAACACGAAATCCAACTTGGTGCAGCAAGTGCGAGATCGAGATACTCTAATAGAGCAGTCATCCTAATAGAGCAGTCACCCGAAGAGAATTCAAGAGATCAGCTAAAAACAAGTAACCTGTATAGAGATCAGCTACAATCAAGTCACCCTGTAGAGAGATCAGCTACAAACAATTCACCCTGTAGAGAGATCAGATAGAAGAAGTTACCTTGTAGGGAGTTCATGCAACTATGGAAAGAGATAGTTCAGCTAGAAGAAATCACCTTGTAGAGTTCAGCTACAAAGAAACCACCATGTAGAGAGTTTAGCTACAAACAAATCTCCCTGTAGAGAGATCAGCTAGAAGAAGTTACCTTGTAGAGACTTCAGCTACAAAGAAACCATCATGTAGAGAGTTCAGCTGCAAACAAATCACCTGTAGAGAGAGCATCTAGAAGAAGTCACCTTGTAGAGTGTTCAGTTACAAAGAAACCACCATGGAGATTTCTGTAATCAATATATGTATTATATATATATATATATATATATATATAATTTGTACATTTACTGATAAAATATTTAAAGTACATCTACTTCATCTTTTCTTCTTCCTGTGGTAAAGAAAAAAAGATAGGTTTAAAAGTCCCAAAGCCGGCCTATGGCCGGCTTTGGGGTATACAAATACAAAAAAAAATGAAATCTAATCCAAAACAGCCAAGCTGTATAAAAAGTGTGCGGCCCTCAAAAAGGCTATGGTGAAAAAAGATGTGAAATTGAAGGTGGCGGCCAAGAAATGGCTGTGATGGTAGGTTAATGGTAAAAATTTTAATAATGACAATTCAGGTGAATTTTGTGCCAAGACCAAGCGGCACAAAAATTCACCTGAATTGTCGTTATTAAAATTTTTACCATTAACCTACCATCACAGCCATTTCTTGGCCGCCACCTTGGATTTCACATCTTTTTTCACCATAGCCTTTTTGAGGGCCGCACACTTTTTTTACAGCTTGGCTGTTTTGGATTAGATAATAATTATGTGATGTGCCATAGTGTACAATTGCTCTAGCTTTTCGTTGTTCAACAATAAACATTGCTTTCAAATATCTTTCTTTGTAATATTGTAATTCTACATATGAATGAACATTTGTGCAATATATTTTAGTAGCACTTGAATTGTATTGACCTATCTCTAAAGAGATATTACACAAGCAGAAATGTTTAGTTAAAATTGAATGCATTATCATAATCATTTTGTGAACAGATTTGTAGAATCGCCATTTTGAAAAGTCAGTGTTGTACCAAACAGTATCATCAAATAGTTGTTGTTTACTGATTACCCTGTCACTGTAGAATTGACACACTCCTTTACATGACTAATACATATATCCAAAAATCAAAACACTTGGTCTTGTTATATAGTATCTAATCCAAAACAGCCAAGCTGTAAAAAAGGGTACGGCCCCCAAAAAGGCCATGGTGAAAAAAGATGTGAAATCCAAGGTGGTGGCCAAGAAATGGCTGTGATGGTAGCTTAATGGTAAAATTTTTAATAGCAACAATTCAGGTGAATTTGGTGCCACTTGGTCTTAGTCCAAAATTCACTTGTAGCACCATAAAGTATAGTCTATATCATTATTGTTTTTGTGAATTGTCAAACATTCTTTATTGGACAATTGGAATAAATTAGAAGTTGTGCACTAAAACTTCTGGTACTTTTGAGATGGCTTGACATGGTGCTTAAACAATCAGAACACACCACCACACCCTTAATGTACAGAATTGCATCACCACACCCCTTAATTGTCTAACAGTAGAAAACAGGACATGGTAACCATGCCTTTTTATCTTATGTGCAGCTCACTCTTGATAAACAGTGAGGTTTAGACACTCTAATAAAGCAGTCACAGCCACACATAACAGAAAAGTTAACAAACTAGCTATTTTAAAACTTTTTAAAAATTAAAATGAAGTAGGGATCATAAGGAAACAAGGTCAATAATGTTACAGCTGAGATGAGAAACGATCCACATAACAAAAAGTAAAGAAATAAGATTAGATGGCTACTTGCTAAACGAGACACATTTCATTACCTACTTTTGGTGAACATCTTGAAACGAGACTATCAAATTAGCAAAAAGTAGAGATTAAAATGTGTCTCAGTTTAGCAAGTAGCGATCTAATCTTGTTTCCTTACTTTTTGTTACGTGGATTGTTTCTCATCCCGACTGTAACATTTTTGACCTTGTTTCCTTATGATCCCTATTTCCTTTTAAATGTTTTAAACTTTTAAATTACTGGTTTGCTTACTTTTTATGTCCAGCTAACTAGCTAGCTATACATTACACTCCTACATAGTACAAATATCACTCATTTTCATACGTGATAAGCTCCTCTAATGATAATAATTATTGTCTTTGTTTTTAAAATTATCACAGCTGCAGTTAAAAGCTTCAACTACATTGCTAAGAGCCTAAATGGTACGATTAAACAGTGAAACATTGCTGGAGAGTTTACCATTAAGAATGGAACCCCTTTTAGAAGACTGTATCCATCCCTGAAAGACACGTTTACCTCGCAAATACCTAAACAAGTAAGACTATAAAATGACCATGCAGCATTAATAAATGCTAGGGATGACTCCTTGACTACTAACTGGTCTTACGGCACACTTTGTTAAAATCACATGTTCAGGAAGTGATACACACCGCAACTATCAAGCACTGCAACTATCAATTATCCTTCATGAAGAACAAGAGAGGTTTGAATGATGAACAGTATGGTGCAGTGGACGAAACATAATCGAAACAACAGGTTCATGAATCTACTGTCTTTACCTTGGCTGTCTGAAATTTCTAGAATCGTACACCTAGCACTACCAGGTCTTACAGCAGGCAAATGAAATGCAGGTGAATTTCAAAATTTTTAAACTTTTTGCTTTGTTTAACCAAGGTACAGTATCATTACAGCAGTACTAATGCATTCCAGGTGGTTTTTTTGGGTAAAATGTGTTGCAAGGTTGTTTTTTTAAAGTGACAAAAAAATTACAAAGCCGTATGATTTCTTACCGATTCCTACTTATTAAGTACTACCGTAATTAATGATAAGTGCTAGTAAAGCTTTTATTTTAAAGGTGAAGTAGCATTCCAACAATATAAACTAGTGAAACAAGAAGTATGAATTATGGTAGCTTTTACAACATAGCCATAAGAGGAATAATTCCTACTTTGGCATTGAGCAGTAGGGTTGGGCGACATAGAAAATTTCCTTCTGTGGTTATTGTGTAGCATATTATCATGTTTACTGCAAATATCACAGTGCTATAGCAAGTAAACCAAACCACTTTACACATTACATTGATATGGGTGGAGTTTCTTTACTACCACTTACCATAACTGCAAGGAGTTTGGAAAAACCAGCTAACTTATCACTTATGAAGATGCCATAGTGCATATAAATGTTGAAGGAGGCATAGATCCTATACATAGCTAGCAAATAATTTACTAAGGGTTACTATAAGTGTAAGAACAGAATTTTTATACCACAATCACAGTAGTGCTGCATCCAGTACACACATGCTTGATGTGCATTCTAATAATTAGTGCATCGCTTTGCATAGTAGTGCATTATTTAGGCTTGTTTGCTAGTACAAGGAGGCTGAAATACCGATTGACAAGTACAATGTGGTGTTGTTAACATGTGTAATTGCATAGTTGTCACAAGAAGTAGCTGTATTGCCACTGTGATATTGCAATAATCATTTGTGCCAGTATCATAATGGAGATTTTTAAAAAAAAACAAGGCAGTATCAGTCATTGCCAGCTGTACTATTACCTTTTTACTGTTATACCAGTACATCACCCAACTGTATTGAGAAGATGGCATAATGATGTTTAAGGTAAGCCTATGCAGTAAAGCGTATTAATGAAGTGTGAAGTTTCTTCAAATTTTAGTAGAGGTACGGTACTGCCCAAGCACAATGTTGCACTCGCTCGCACATGTAACTTTGCTCAAGATTTAAAAAAATGCTAATTAAGGGGTGGGGCAACTGTTTCACTCGTGATTCTTGTGAACGAAGCAGCTTCCACATTGTCTTGCCAGTGAAACAGTTGCCATGCCCCTTTATTAGCGACCTTTTAAATGTCAAGCAAAGTTGCATGAGTGCAACGTTAGCTTGGGCAGTACCAATGTTGAGCTGGTTTCTGAAAAACAACTAAAAACAAAAAGTGGGTTTTTCTGAAGAGAATTAACATTTCAGCTAACCAGGTGATTAGTGGTGACAGTAAAAATATCAACAACAGACATGTGTGGTTCAGCTCCATCACAAGTTTGGGAACAGATTGTAATAGAAACTGCACTATTATGGCTTTCTTAGGTATACTGAAAATTTTGATTGGCCATAAATATTGCATCACGAATTTGAACGAAAATATCATACGGTACTATCGTACTGTATATTAGGGATATCGAAGGTGTAGGAGCGATCCATGATGTAATATAACCCAAAAACCTGCCACGATTTTTCCTCACGATGACATGACAGTATTGGTTGGGTAAAACCAAGCCCAAAAGTGTCTTCAGATCTACCCGAAATGTTTGTGTCAAGTTGCTACAGAATTTTGAAAAAAAAATTATTCAACAGAATTTTCTATGCCTGCCTGCCTGCCTGCCTGCCTGACTCCTTCAGTCAAGCGTAGCGGAAAAGTGGCTACAGCTACAGCCCAAATTTTTTCACAGAAACGTTTCTAGTTCGCTTAAGAAAAAAACCTTTGGTATATTGATAAGCATACAATGCTTGTGCTATTGTCTTACCTTTTATCCTTCTTTACCATGGCCATCAGTCAAGGTTCTACCGCTGACTGTTAATAGACTACAGTACGACTTCTATACCAGTGTATATTGCATCAAACTATTCGAATATATGTGGTCGCCGGTTGCACCAAAACACACACGCGTACGTGACTTGCTGTTGATATCGATCAGAGAGAGCAACTCATGGCAAACTATATAGCAATGTGTAAGTCTTTGTTTAGTAACAATGTTAAACCGAGTCGGGTTGTCCAGGTCCTGCTTTACAGATTATTCAGGTATGACCCCACGTGCTAAATTAAAAGTGGATGTGTTACTACACGTCATAGCATAGCTCTGCTTGTTTCATGAACCACGCCCCCTTACGTAAATTACAGTCTGTAGACATGGTAGCCACGTCCATTCATCAGTGTGTAGGTATGCATGAATCCACGCCCACTTACGTAAATTACTATCTGTAGACATATGGTAGACATGCCCATTCATCAGTCTGTAGGTATGCACGAATCCACGTCCATTATTGTCTGCAGGCTTATGCAGAGCCACGCCCACTGATCAGTTGTTATTGTATATGTCATAATCTAGTATAATAGTGCTGTGAGTAACTCTGCAGATATTTAGTGGTCATGCATGAGCTTGCAAAACAACTTCACAAACAAGTATAAGAAAAAAATTTGGAATTTTAAATTAGATTAGGGACAGTGTATAATACTGCTGTAAAAAGTACTGAAACAAGCTGGATCGGAGTGGTACATAATGTCCAAATACTGTAAAACAATAAGAAGTGAATATCCCTACTGTGCTACAAATAATCTAATTTAAAATTCCAAATTTTTTCTTATACTTGTTTGAATTATGTTTACATGAGTCAAATTTCAAGTTCTTGTGTAATTGAATGAATGATTCTATTAAGATTTTGAGAATCCAGCTCAAAGTGTACATACTATAAGAGGGGTGGACATGTTTCATTTGCTTCATATATAAAATTATTGCTTAAATTACATATTATATAGCTTTGCATGATATTTCCATATATGTTTCAGTTCCAACAATGGAAGGAAACTGTGGACCTATTTTCATCCACTTTTGAAAGATTTTCACTAGCAAGTATTTTCAATCCAAAAATGGAGTCATCTACGTAATATTGGATAATACTGTAATTTTATCATAAATTATTGATATTTCACATGAGCCTCAGTAGTTACATTATAAAACTAGCAAATAGTGGGGCCGGTTGTTTCGATAACTAAATCAAGTTTCATGTGTACCTTACTGTGGTACACTTAGTATTCAAACCTTAGGTTGAAGTTGGTAATAATAATCCACCCCAAAAACACCTTCGCTGTAAAAAAGGCGCTCCCAAGAAACTACAAGTACCTGGAATCCAATGTAAAAACAAAAAGAGAAAACAGTTCAGCTGAAGTGAAAAGTAACTGGTAACTTAAAGAGCTGATATCTGAAGCGGCCAAGAATACAATTACTAAAGTTTAATCCATGCAAGAACACCTTGGCTATAAAACAGGTGTGTACATGACAGTAACTGGCAACTGAAATGGCTGATATCTGAAGCGGCCAAGAATGAATGGTCATATGCAACTAATTCAAAAATTTAACACTGATCCTTTATAATTCAGCTGTGTTCTATATTCACTGTTGCTGCATCGTAAAGTAATTTCTTTTAACTCTAATTGGCTGGTAATTTGGCTGCCTTTTTTAATAGTCAGTGTAATAGAGCAAAAAAAAGGCGGCCAAATTACCAGCCAATTAGAGTTAAAAGAAATTACTTTGCGATGCAGCAAGAGTGAATATAGAACACAGCTGAATTATAAAGGTTCATTGTTAAATTTTTGAATTAGTTGTATATGACCATTCATTCTTGGCTGCTTCAGATATCAGCCATTTCAGTTGCCAGTTACTTTCATGTACACACCTATTTTATAGCCAAGGTGTTCTTGCATGGATTAAACTTTAGTAATTGTATTCTTGGCCGCTTCAGATATCAGCTCTTTAAGTTACCAGTTACTTTTCACTTCAGCTGAGCTGTTTTTTCTTTTTGTTTTTTACATTGGGTTCCAGGTACTTGTAGTTTCTTGGGTGCGCCTTTTTTACAGCGAAGGTTTTTTGGGGTGGATATCACTCATTTTTGTCAGTGATAGATTCTACATTTGGTTTAAAAGGTAATTTTTTTTTGGAAATGAGCAATTAACATTATTGCAGAATATTATCTTGGAGAGTCAGTAAAGTCCATACATAATAATGATTGTTTCATAACACCGTAAATTCGGAAGTATGAATTTACGGTGTAGTATGACTGTTCTATTAGAGTAAATCTATCTTTACTGCCTGCATGTGACGAATATATCTCATATCTGTGCATGTTAAATGCTTCAGACACCTAATTAAACTTGCAAGTGCCTAATTAGTTCACAGTTGCTACACAGCTATAAATACATTTGTAATTGTTATCATCATAATCATTTATCATGTTATAACCATTTTTTAATATTTTGGTCACAACTTCAGGATTAGAGCAGCAGAGAAAGGAATAGAGGACTCAACCATCAAGACTTGTATATGGGAGATGGACCAGTATTGCGATGGACAATGCCGGTACTAACCCCTCAAGGGTGTTGCAGTACAGTATAGATGCAAGACCAGAGCCTCGATCATCACCTTTTGACTGTGGTCACAACTTCAGGATTGGAGCAGCAGAGAAAGGAGTGGAGGACTCAATCATCAAGACTCGGGGAGATGGAATAGTATTGCCATGGACAATGCCAGCACTAACCCCTCAAGGATGTCACAGTGCAGTATCGATACAACCACTCCAACCAGTGCATAAGACCAGAGCCTCAATCATCACCTTTTCACTGAAATTTTTATACTTGATGAAGCAATTAAAACAAAAAAGTTGTAGTACTTACACTTTCCTGAGGGAGCATGCCCCCAGAGTCTCAGACTCCCTTGCCTGTTCAGCAGAATAATAGGATTGAGCCTTACTACCACTTTCACCTTTATTCTTGGCCCGGATGTACATATCAGCAACATAATACAGTAGCTGTAGATAATGCTAGTTAATGCCCCTAGGCAGAGCTATAGGGGTGGGAACTTTTCCCTACTATCACACTATCACAGTAGTTCTTCTCGCAGTTCTTTGCCTGGCCATCATCAACTGCTGTCAAAACATTAGTCTCATCCCCCAGACCCTTCCTCAAGCATGCTTATCACACAAAAATAACTTAGTTTAGCAGTGCACAAACAATTATTGACAGCTTATACTACATTAAAGTACACTTACCGCATTGTTGAACCATGTATACCACCAGAATCCACCGGATTGACAACTAACACATGATCTATTTAGGGGAAATCTCGTGGAAAGTCCCTAATTACCTTAAGCGGACACTCGTGATACGTGGTTTTAAATTGAATGGTTTAAGAATGTAACTGGATGGTAAGGCGTACTTTAATCGGCTCAACTTTAATGAAAAACTCGAGCCCCTCGTGAGAAACTACATCGCTTGAGCAACACTCGAAGAAGTAAGAGTCAAGAATACTGAGGTACTCTATGATATATGCCAGTCTTGAATGCTAACGAAACGAGGAGTGAAGTTTGTGCAACGTGTCACATCGCCACACACTGATTCACCGTGTTTGTGCAATAGGGTTTTTGGACCTGTCCACCAGATGTTGAAAGGAAATTCATTCCACCACATGTTGAAAGGAAATTCATTCCACCACATGTTGAAAGGAAATTCATTCCAACTTGTGAAGTTATTGATATACTCATTGTTGGGGTCCACGGGGACATCGATGATCATTTACCAGTCAGCTGTAAGTAATGTCACAACAGAGGGAAAGGAACCATTTCCATACCCGTATGGCATACTGATTTTCCAGGTCAGTTTATGTACACTCAACCACAGAATGTAGAACTTTGGTTGCAGGTGGAAAATAAACACCTTTTTACTCAGTTACAAGAGATTCACCCAGCTGGGATAAAATGTTGAAGTGAATGTCATTAGTACCAACTTGTTCATCAGGTATTGGACAATTCCAAGTGTCCAGATTATGCAGTTGTCTTCATGTTCAAGTTTATACATTTAGGCAAGTTCCACAACATCCTATAATCTATTACTATATCAGTGTGGAATAATGCTTATATAATATTTTTCATATTCCAGGCTTTAGGTGTATTGTATTTAACACCTGCTTGTTGGTTTTTGCAGGCCATCTGGTCATACTGGTTTATCCACTAGCAGTTGAATGTGATCACGATACATATGTAAGTTGAGACCATGCAAGAACAAAGATACATGCAGGTGTCATGAATTTCAGGTCAGTTAACGTTCAGAGGAATTGTATTATTGCAATTGTTCTTTTTGTAGTTATCAATTATCAGTGACCAGTTTGTGATAGCGTACTTTTGTTTGACTAATGACCTAATGTTCTGGTTTACATGCTTACCCAACAGTTATGTTACTCACTTAACCTGCATATGGGATATATATTTTTTAGTTCATTTTGATTATCCATCCTTTATTGGTACAGCCTGGCATATTGATTTTTTGCACATTCTCTTTTTATTCAGTGCCTGCTGGATTGTTTCGTTAGATATCGAAACAGGTGTCTTTGGTGTTGTGACCGATATGTTCCAGGTCAGTTTGCATGTGTGTTTAACTTAAGGTTGACTTCAGTGCCTGCTTATTCTTTTACAGGTCTTGGTATCAAGTGTCATGAATTTCAGGTCAGTTGACGTACTGAAGAATTGTATTATTGCAATTGTTGTTTTTGTAGTTATCAATTATCACTGTATACTAGTGATGTGAATTGCAGGTCAGTCTACTTAGATGTATCGGGCATAGTGTTAATGGATTCAAACAAATATGCAGTGTAGACTGTAGTGGCATCAAGGGTGTTAATTTCCAGGTCAGTTTACATGTTGTGATGTTAGTGATTTTTTCCTTGTACCCAGATGTTAAGTGTGTTGTATTTAATGCCCACCTGTTATGTTTTTAAATTATGGTATATCAGTTTAGACAGTGCAACAGTAAGCCTTCTGTGTTGCAGTAACTATTTGTTTGATAATTATACTATTGTCCTGGAATGGCACAATTTTTGGGCAACCAGTGTGAAGTCCAGTGGTACAAACATTGTATTATGACCAAGTTGTGATAGCGTACTTTTGTTTGACTAATGTCCTAATGTTCAGGTTTGACATGCTTACCCAACAGTTATGTTATTCATTCACTTAGCTTGGGATATAATTTTTGTTCATTTTGATTATCCATGCTATTATTGATACAGCCCGGCATATTGATTTTTTGTACATTCTCTTTTAATTCAGTGCCTGCTGGATTGTGTCATCAGATATCGAAACAAGTGTTGTTGGTGCTGCGACCGATGTTCCAGGTCAGTTGCATGAGTGTTTAATTTAAGGTTAACTTCAGTGCCTGCTTATTCTTTTACAGGTCTCAGTATCGTCATGCTGACATACAAGAAATCATCACTATTGTTGGAACTATTTTTAGTCAAGTCTTGATGTGATTTTGATTAACGTTGTTACACATTGTTGTATGTTTACCATATGGCAAGAAATTTTCATGGCCATCATGAAATTTGAATATTGTGCAAGTTGTGTGGAACAACCCCAACTCATACATGGTCACTGGCAAACCACGAACCACATTCGAGCCACAACACCACCAACCACATTCGAGCAATCCATTACAAAATTTTGTTCACCATTTGTGTGTGCATAACACTTAATGAAAGCCACAACACAAGCTACATGGTACACACACTACATAGAGGTGGTAACCCCTAAAGGCTTGTTACCTTTTGTATTCACCTTACCGGCCTTTGTGGTTAATCTATTAAAAATTACATGTAAATAGAGAATTGAAGAGTATGCTTAAAGCACCTTTGCTAGTGATTTTGTTCTTCACACCATAAGACAACTGGCGATTTATAAACGCTTGCATGGGGTGTGGCACTAAATGGAATTTAAAAGATTTCTGCTTAAAACGCCATCCCTAGGGAACTTACGGTTCAGCACTCTGTCACAACTTGTTTATCAGGCATTAGAGTTTGTGTCCACGTCGTGTCTTTAAAAGTTATTGTAGGGATTAGAGGTTTGATTGAAGAAAATACGCGTATAGGCAAACCAGGATTGGATAATGTCAGTGCTAGATGGACTATACAAACACGGCTATGTTGACTGGTATAACATGACAGTAGTTGTAACATAAGGTAGAGAAATAAAGTGAAATACGGCTATTTTTTATTTTGCGATGGTTACTTTTTTATTTTAGCGAAGTCGCAAGAAAACTATGATGATGACAGCTCCTAAAGATTTTTTAATCACGTAATGCAATACAAATCTATTGAGAGATGTTGCATAATCTAGGACTAATATTGTGAAACCGGCCCTACACGTAAATAACTCACAGTAGTGGCCGCGCGTCTTTTAATTGGGCGTGCGCTTTGTAGTTTCTTGGCTGCGTGACTCACTACCATGAGTCTTGATTATGTGATGTGCCATAGTGTACAGTTGCTAGGTCTTTGTTGCTCAACAGTAAACATTGCTTTGAAATGTCTTTCTTTGCAGTACTATGAATGAAACATTTGTGTAATATATTTTATTATAGAACTTTGCATGGGCGAGACCAAAAGAAAGTGTGCTTTAAATTTCATAAAGTACACTTTAGGGCAAACAGTGCTTTATTGCCCACAAAGAGTGCTTTATTGAAATAAAGCACTCTTTGTGGTGTAATAAAGCACTCTTTGTGGGAAATAGAGCACAGTTTTCCATTTGCCTTAGTGCAGGCTAACAGCCTACAGGGCTCACGCCATTACGATTAATCACCCAAGCTTGTGAAGGCTGATAGCCTCACCGTTCTGAGTGATCAATCTCCCCAGCCTATTGACTGGATTGCTTTTATAGACATAAATAAATGGTTTGATAATGGGTGGGAGAAGGTAACATTACAGTTGTGTTTGTTAATGTAAACGGACAAGTCCTGGAGATATCATGGAAATACTTCACCATGTGTCACAATAGAATCGATTGTGGGTTACGACCCAAACCTGCCAAATTACACGATGAACGTCTACGATGCCAAACTATGGTGAAATACGCGTGAGTTGCTTTTTAAAACTAGTTTGTGTGCATTCAGGCTGCTAATAGTTCGTGCAATGCGTGTTAGCTAATTACAAGTCCTAGTTCCCGGTATGGTGAAGCTACATGACTAGAAAGTTCCATAAATCATTTAAAGCATAGCCTTGCTCATGCTATATGAAAAATAAACCACTTGGCGCTTGGCCTCAATGCTAATAAAGCACTCGGCTTCGCTTCTTGCTTTATTAGCATCTTGGCCGGGCACCTCGTGCTTTTTTTTTCCATATAGCACTCGCAGCTATGCTTTAACATATACGTAGCACTTGATTATCGTATTGAACTATCTCTAAAGAGATATTACACAAGCAGAAATGTTTAGTTAAAATTGAGTGGATTAGCATAATCATTTTGTGAACAGGTTTGTTAAACCACTATTTTGAAAAGGCAGTGTTGTACCCAACAGTATCATCAAATAGTTGTTGTTTACTGATTACCTTGTCACTGTAGAATTGACGCACTCCTTTACATGACTAATACATATATCCAAAGATCAAAACACTTGGTCTGGTTATATAATCAAGACTCACGGTAGTGAGTCGCGCGGCCAGTAAAGCAGAAACGTGCGCCGCAGACAATAAATGACGCGACCACTATGTGAGGATTTTACAAGAACGAACGTTGTCAAATTCGGCCTTCCTGTAATCCACCCGTCACTTACGCTATCCCTCTGAAACTCTGGAGTTGAACTCATCGTGTCACTAGTAACTACCACACAAGCAGTGAAGCAAATCCTTGCCGATTGTTTCGTGATCGAGGTTGCCGACATCAAAGGGGAAGTTTCATTTTTTATTTATTTTTATCGCATGCGGTTAGACGCAACCGCAGATGTATGCCTTGTGTTCCTTTGTGCATTCCGAACATTGATCGCCCTGTTATCGCTCAGTATTCACTCAATCACCTCAAGATTCACATCATCGATTTCACCATACATGATTACCCTACAGTCGTGATTTCAGCACCAAACAAAGTTTCAGTTGTCCTCAGTCGACCTAGAGGCCAAATACAAATCCCAGATTGTTGTTTTCCGCAATACTTGCTTGGCATGTAGGGCAATGTGTCTTTAAACTGTTCTGAAAGTTTCGTTCAGATTGAAACATTTGTTTTCGAGAATGGCTAGTTTGAAATTTGAATTTAGTCGCCCCCACGTCATTTGCTGTCTAAGAATTTTACTCGGAATTTAAAGAATGACGCAGAGCACAACTGCGGTCACTGGGTATTGATGAACTGGCGCTCTATGTAGTTAATCAGTACATATAGCCACCAAGAAGTGTGCTGCCATAGATTATAATCCATAGATATAATCTATGGTGCTGCATACCATCCTTGGTTTTGAAATTAGTCGCCCCCACATAATTTGTCCTCTAAGGGCGCGGCTTAAAGAATAACACAAGAGTACAACTGCGGTTACCAGTTGTTGACACAAGCTGTGAGTAATTAGCACATGTAGCTAGCTTAAAAGGAAGTGTGCAAAATCGCCTAATACAATTGTCACCATGCATTATTGCATTTTATAGCACCCCCACACAAAATTACACATGTAATTACAACATACAGAGGAGACACATGAATACCAAACACTTTTCACAACAATAATGTAAGAATTGTACAATAATGACTGTAATATAACTGCTATGCAAATGTTTTCCAGTGGCCCGCCATGGTAGCAAGTCTCACATGACAGCATGTATATTCATCCAAACACAATGGGAGTAACGAGTAAGTATGATGACAACAAGTTGGTACGACTCCATTTGTAGAATCCAGATGAGTGGGTGTGGCTCCAGTATGTCTAAACAGTTAACAAACATTCCTGTTATAAATACGTCCTAGAGTTGCAATATAATAGTATAGTATTTAAATGCAATAATACATAGTCTCCATTGCATCACTATCAAACGACACTAAGTGGAGGATATTGTTGCATCTCTAGTATGTACACTCTATCAGTACAACCTATCTTAATGGCCACTAGTATAGAAAGACAACCACTCTTGAAAAGCCAATTCCAATTGAGAATTTATACACTGTTACCTGCTGAGTGAGTGAAGGTGGCAATAAACAAGTTCCACCGTAATTTATACACGTGGTCTGATCCTGTATATTCTGTCAGTGGATGAGATCCACTTGGCCAGGACAAAATGTGACTCATGTGCCCTGGATGATCCATACTCAACCAACTTATGACCCAGTGGCACAATGGAACTGACTATTTATAGAGAATACAATTATATTTATTTCTAAGATGTGTGGATGTGTGGACACATTACAACATATTACATGTACATACAAGACATGCTACGTACTGTTTTAGCATTTCAAGTCACCACATTATACACATACCAGTCAACAATGCTTCATAGTGCCCATCAGTAAACCTGAAGAAAAGTTACGAAAAATAAAAATTCACATAAGTACAATGAAACCTCATTAATATGGCAGGCTGTGGGACCAAAAAATTTGGCCTGAATAACAAGGTGGCCTTATTAATGAGGTCATAAGTAATGCTTAGCTATATTTGGGACCTACTAGAGGTGGCCAATATAATGAGGTGGTCTTATTAAAGAGGTGGCCACTAAGTGAGGTTTCACTGTACATATAGTTCACAATATTGTGAACAATATTAATGGTTAACAACATACACTGAAACCTGCAGGTCACTTCTTGTGGAAGATTGCTCTCTACACAAAATGACACATTCAGAGATTGTATTTAGATGGATGATACAGTAACGCATTGTGACTTCAATACTCGTGATGTGTCACTGCTAGGCAGCAACCATATACATGGTACTGCCACATCGCACTTGCTCGCACACACAATTTTGCTAAAGATTTTACAAATTGATAATTAAGGGGTGTGGCAACTAGCTGTTTCGCTCGCAAGACTGTGTGGCAGCTGTTTCCCTTCTGTACAAGTGGCCACCAAGACAGGTCCACTGTGGATGAAAGCCAGGCATTAGATATTTGGTATTTCATGTGTTGAAGACATTCCAGGGCTTCTGGTAGTCTCAAATCTCACCACAGTTTAACTCAGGCAGTGTTGTGGTCACCACTAAACTACTGGAATGCTGTGTTATGTTCATCTTATGCTTGGCTACTATATTGTAGAACTGAAATGGATACTCTGAAAAATATATCCTATGGATAATGACTTCATCACTTTCTTCATCAGGAGCTTATAAGGACCAATAGTGAAACTTTTTACACTTGGGGCTGACAGTCAACTGCCTATGTCTGAAGCAGTGCTTTTGGTGCTCTAACAGATTGGCTGCCCCCTTGCTGCCAGCACTCACTGTTTCATACGCTGTCATACACTAAATCCATCTCTATAGCCAGTTAGAACAGCATGCTTCTTACCTTTTTTAAGGCCGCATAATGCAGCCACCTCTTTAAAAGGCAAGGTTAGAAAATTTTGTCCCTACGGCCTGAATAATGACCAGTTTTCACTGTACTATTAGTGATTAGTGATCATGGGGGATTATTTATTAAGATACTAAGATATACAAATGCTACAACCTCTAAATATAGCAGTAAATTTTTTACCCTAGTCCAATGTCTCGTAATAATCGTGACTTCGTGAGAGACTCTACTGTGACAAATACATGTTTATCATGATATGTGCTAATTGCCTTTTTACAATTAAGTTTTACAACACAAATACATGTATAGTTAAACTCACCAATTGCGACTAAATCCCTTCAACACGAAAAGACAAGTAATCAGACAACTATGGAGACAACAGCCACACAAGCCTATTCTGGTGCGTTTATTTAGTAGTAATATAAATTTTAAAGGCGTTTATTTACAACAGGACATAATTACGCGCCCCTCTATTGTCTCTGTACATACTTGCCTTTTCTTTACTATTCTCATTTCATTTCACAAGATCTCTTGGCAGGGGCATAGCTTCTTCACTTGAATTAGTCAATGCTTGAAGTAGATCGAGATACTCTAATAGAACAGTCACATTTCTACAAGTGCCATAGTTTTATATTGTAAAATCTGTAAGTAGCTAGTAATTTAAACTATACAATCCGATGCTAAGCAGAAGTTGTAACTATTGATTGCTGTGTTACAGCTGTTTTGTGACTGCTCTAATAGAGTATCTTGATCGTTTCAATGCAGTACAAGATGAAAGGCAAAGTGTTGTTAAGGGTTTACTAGTTAAAATGGGTGTTAGTTGACTGCAGTTGCATGCCACTAACAGGGCCGTCCAGAGAAATTAGAGGGTCCAGGGAAAAGAGTTAAAGAGGGGCCCAAGGGCAAGGAAGGGTCTAGATCCTGACTTCTCTATTAGAGTATATCGATCTTTCTTTAAACAGGTATTCAAGTGGCCCCTTTCGGGCTGTGGTAGGGGGCAAAATACCCCAGTTACCCCCAATGTGGGCGGCCCTGGCCACTAAAATTACAGTTATATTTTAATATTCTGTCACTGTAATCTGGGGTTTCTGTCAAAACCATGGAAACTCACCTACTGTTATCAACAGTGCATTGCTTATTCTAACAAAAAGTATTGAAATCCCATCCAAAAACAGCTTATAGCTGTAAAAAAAGTGCGCGTCCAAGTAAAGCAGAGTTAACTGCGACAAAAAGTAATGATATCATAATGCGGCCATGTGCGAGGTGTGCAAGTTGTAAAATTAATATTAGCTAATCAGATAATACAATGTTATTGTTAAAGTGTTAATGAGAACTATGTGATGCTGCTAGTTTTTAAGTGTGTGAGCATCTTCATAAATGCCACATAAATTTAATTCTCAATAAAGCAATGTGTATAGATTCTCTGATAGCAATAAATAGTTTGAGTTTGGCCGCCTTTCCTTTGTTCGTAGCATTGCCGCATACAGGAAAGACGGCCAAACTCAAACTATTTATTGCTATCAGAAAATCTATACACATTGCTTTATTGAGAATTAAATTTATGTGGCATTTATGAAGATGCTCACACACTTAAAAACTAGCAGCATCACATAGTTCTCATTAACACTTTAACAATAACATTGTATTATCTGATTAGCTAATATTAATTTTACAACTTGCACCCCTCGCACATGGCCGCATTATGATATCATTACTTTTTGTCGCAGTTAACTCTGCTTTACTTGGACGCGCACTTTTTTTACAGCTATAAGCTGTTTTTGGATGGGTATATCTATACCAAAACAGCCAAGGTGGGAAGAAAGGTATGGCCCCCAAAAAGCCATGATGAAAAAAAAGTGAAATCAAAGATGGTGGCCAAGAAATGACTGTGATGGTCAAATATTTTAATAATGACAATTGAGGTGAATTTGTGTTGCTTTCTAGGATTTGGCACCAAATTCATTTGAATTGTCATCATTAAAATTTTTGCCATTAACCTACCATCACAGTCATTACTTGGCTGCCACCTTTGATTTCAAATTTTTTCATCCTGGATTTTTGAGGGCTGTATCCTTTTTTTACAGCTTGCCTGTTTTGGTGTAGATATCACTTCCTTTTGTATTGTATACTTCAAAGCCATGTGGCCAACCTTACAGTTTCTTTTACTTGTCTTTGCTTTACTGCAGAAAGGGAGAAGATATCAAGAGCTGAGTTCTGTGGATATTTTTTAGTTATTTACAAAAACTAATATTTTATGAAAATTATCACATGTCCTCTTTCCCTACAGGTATGCTAGTTTGTAGCATATAAAAATTTCTACAAGCAACTTGTTTGTATACACAGTGACTTCCAATGTAGCTGGACTCTCTTCAGAGTGACTTGTTGTAGCCGCACTATTTGCAAGGTGACTTGTTTGTAGATGAGCTGATTTGTTTGAGCTGAACTCTCTACAGGGTGACTTGTTTGTAACTGAACTCTCCACAGGGTGATTTGTTTGCAGCTAAACTCTCTACCGGGCAACTTGTTTATAGCTGAATTCTTCATAGAGTGACTTGTTTGCAACTGAATCCTTTGTAATTTATTATAACTGAACTCTCTATAGAGTGACATATTTGTAGCTGAACTCTCTACAGAGTTATTTTATTATAGATGAAATGCCTTCAGGATGACTTGTTTAACACTGAATTCTCCACAGGTTGTGCTTTCTACAGGGTGACTTGTTGGTACAGTAGCTGAATACTGTAGCAGGTGACTTGTGTATTAAACTCTCTACAGGGTAACTTGTTTGTGGCTGAATATAATTAATTCTCCACAGGGTGATTTCTTTGTAGCTGAACCCTACGCAGGGTTACTTTTTTTTATATATGATCTCTCCACAGTGTGATTTGTTTGTAGTTGAACTCTCCACAGGTTACTTGTTTGTATCTGATCTCTCCACAGGGTGATTTGTCTGTAGCTAAACTCTCTTCAGGGTGACCTGTTTGTGTGAATTGTTTGTAGGTGAATTCTCTACAGGGTAACTTGTTTGTGGCTGAGCCTTCCACACAACTCTTTACAGGGTGATTTGCTTGTAGCGGAACTCTACTGGGTGACTTTTTAAGTTCACCTTGACAAGTGACTTGTTTGTGGCTGACCTTTCAACAGCATGACTTAATTATTGATGGCTGAACTCTCTACAGCAATGGCAGATCTAGATGGGTTTCTGTGGTTTCGACAGAAGCCCCTTTGAATATTAATTTGCTCTGTGACAGTCTAACTAGCTTCATTATTGTTGTATTTACAATTATTCATAGCAAACCACTGCATTCGGTAGCATGCATGCAATTACACTTAAGTAACTCCATTTATAGCTATTAAATCCTCCACGTTTCACCTCCCAATACAGTGCAAAAGATCAAGATACTCTAATAGAGCAGTCACGTAACTACTCTAATAGAGCAGTCAAACTACAGCTTATAATGTAGTCACAATTTTTGCCCTATAGTTAGCTATATGTATTTAGCTACAGTTTAAAACATTGGGTTTATTGTAATTGCTAACTAAAACTAGTATAAAATGCAATCTCACAGCTTCTAAAATCTCAAAAATTTCTGGGTAAATGTCTAGAGATGCATACCTTATTTTCCAGCTGTATCAATTTTCAGAAACCCCCTTTAAAAATTCTAGATCTGCCACTGTACAGGGTGATTTGTTTGTGGCTGTACTCTCCACAGGGTGACTTGTTTGCAGCTGAACTCTCTATAGGGTGACTTTTTTTGCAACTGAACTCTCTTTAGGATGACTTGTGTGTAGTTGAACTCTCTACAGGGTGACATATTTGTAGCTGAACTCTCTAGAGGGCGATTAGTTTGTTGTTGAACTATCTACAGAGTGACCTGATTGTAGTTGAACTCTGTTTTGGGTAACTTGCTGTTAGCTGAACTCTTTACATGGTGACCTGAACAGTCTAATAGAGAGACTTATTACACCGCTGAATGTTCTATTAGGGTGACTGCACTATCAAGACACACTATCATGTGTCATATGGCAAAGTATGGGCACGCAACAGACAAGTGTGTATTTTACAGGAACCAAGAAAATGCTGTTTTCGGGCATGTGTAGTTCGATAGTTCCTGACCAGAAATTAACCATTTTTACGTTGATAATGCCCTCATGGTGGGACACCTCCTGTTTCAAATTTGAGCTGAATCTGCCTAGCCATCACTGAGATATATGTCTTCAAAGTGTGTCTTAGTTTCTCCACATTATCTTTAGGCTTAAGTCTATTATGCTTCAAAATCTTCCTATTATTCTTTCTGGCACTTCTTTTTTTATTCACCTATTATGCTCATATTTATTCCTGAGTCTGCCTATTATATTATCCCCAAATATGTGTGCCAAATTAGTATTTTTGTTAGGGTTTTTAAACAAGTGACTGCTCTATTAGAATTATGGACTCGAAGTTTACTGCTCTATTAGAGTAAGTGACTGCTCTATTAGAGTATCTTGATTGTTTTCACCGTTTTTATGCTTGCACTGTTTTGGTAGTAAATCTAAAAAGATTTTTACACCACATCACAACAAAAACTTATAATTTTGTACCAATTATTCTTAGAATTCATTCGATTATTCCGGAATATTCCCCAATGCTTTTCAGTACCTATTATTCCTGAAATTATGCCGGCATAATAGACTCATGCCTAATTATCTTCTTCTTTTTGCAACACTTAGAAAAATCGCTATAACTTGCACATGTTATAGTTGATTTTCTTCAAATTTGGAGGGCAGTAGGAACATGATACAGCACAGTTACAGTCCAACTTTCAATCACATCAGGTAAAGAACAAGTGAGATATGTGTAATGCTCAAACGAACAGTGGTTTACTGTATTCAAATATTCGCTCATCTCTAATGAAATTAGTCGAATAATCGGGGTAAGGTTTCAGTAATTAAGATGGCCACTACCAAGAAGCCTACAAATAACCACAAACAACTTTGTGGCTTTGTATGAATAACTTTACTAATAAAGAGATGCCATAATGCCCTTTCTGAAAGGATTATCACAGCGATACTGTGATAGAAAGTGATTGTAACAAAGTAGAAGTACCTGGAGTAAGCCACAAATCCGTATGAAGTCTTGCATTTATGGTGATTTACAGTGGAATTAGTACATCTTCACCAATTAGTGGTTGCCTAATTCTATTACTACTCTTTGCTTTATCACCATAGTCCTTTCTTTTTGTTACTTTCGTTAGCATCCCATTCCGCTTCGTTAATTACTGACAGCTAATCACGTGTCACCACATAAATGATCACGTGTGAATAATCGTTTGTTAATTTTATTATTCGGCTACAAAGCAAACGAATATTAATCCGAATATTCGGCTAATCATTTGAGCCTTAGTTATGTGTGATTTTCCAAAATTGCAATAGCAATTTATTGTCAAGGGAACAGGGTAAATGCTTAAAGGAATGATTTAAAAATCGATTTGTATGTGGAGTGACTATTGTAGCGCAAACCTTTTGTGGTTAGATAGAAATCGCATTAACAGTCATGGAGTTATAACAAAAATGCCAACTATGTGTAAAAAGTGCATGGTCGAGTTAATAAAAAGTATTACTTTTCACACCTACCAGGCAAACTAGTTTACGTAATCAACTGAAGTAGATAGAGAAGTAGATTAATTGTTTTAGAACTAGCTTTCAGTAGTTTATAAGGAATCAGATAAAAAACCACTGAATTGCACTACAAAAGTCAACTAGGTGTAACAAGTGCACGATTGAGATACTCTAATAGTGCAGTCTCGTAATAGAACATTCAGCTCACTCTATTAGAACATTCAGCTACAATCAAGTCACTGCATAGAGAGTTCAGTTAACAACAAATCACCCAAAAGAAAGTCCAACTATAACCATTCAAGTCATTAGTTCAACAACAAACAAATCACCCTGTAGAGTATTCAGTTACAAACAAATCACCCTGTAAAGAGTCAGTAAGTCACAATGTAGAAATTTCAGCTTCACCCTGTGGAGAGTTGAGCCACAAACAAGTCATCCTGTAGAGAGTTCAGCCACAGTCATGGATTTTTTCTCCTTTTTCCACCTTTTCAAACACAATTTCTGTAACAACTTTAATCAGGCTGTAGGACCAGGTGTCCTACAGACCTTCAGCACTTGTGCTGTAAAGCCTTAATAAATAAAAAATAAACAAACAAGTCACTCGGTAGAGAGTTCAACTACAAACAATTCACACAAACAGGTCACCCTGAAGAGAGTTCAGTTACAAACAAATCACCCTGTGTGGAGTTCAGCTACAAAAAAAATCACCTTTGGAGAATTCACCAAGTAACTCTGTAGAGAGTTTAGTAAAAAAGTTAATCCCCAGGGTATTCAGCTACGAACAAGTCACTTGGTGCAGAGTTCAGCTACAAACAAATAACCCTGTGGTAAGTTCAGTCAAGAAATAAATCACCATGTAAAGAGTTCAGCTGGCCCTGTAGAGAGTATAGCTATAAACAAGTCACCTGGTGGAGAGTTTAGATACAAACAAGCTACCCTGCACAGGAAAAAAAGTGGCATTTCCTGTAGCAGGATATGTGCAGGAAATTTACAGGACAGGTGACATTTCCAGCACATATCCGGGAGATGGAAATGTACAGGAAATTTGCAAATTTCCTGTACATTTCCTACTACATGATAGGGCACAATTTCCTGCAGATTTCCTGCACTGGACATATGAAATTTCCTACAGATTTCTTCTATAAGGTATTTATGAAATTTCCAATACATTTCCCCTATACAGTATCTATGGAATTTCCTATAGATTTCCCCTATACAATATCTATGAAATTTCCTATAGATTTCCTCTATACAATATCTATGAAATTTCCTATAGATTTCCCCTATACAATATCTATGAAATTTCCTATAGATTTCCCCTATATAATATCTATGAAATTTCCTATAGATTTCCCTTATACAATATCTATGACATTTCCAACAGATTTCTCATATACAGTATTAATGAAATTTCAAATACATTTCTTGTATAGTATCAATAAAACTTCTACATGTGGTAAAAACTGTAAACAATAATATCTACTTGGTATTACATTATAATACATGTACACAGTTACAAGGGTATAGTATAGCTACAAGTTAGTCACATAATACAGTACCATATATCAGATTTTGTGACCCATCAGGAAAATTTCTTTTGCTTGGGACAAAGTGTGATCACCTGGGCTGAACCTGTTTAATTGACTACCATCTTTATCATCATATCAGCATGTTTGCTCCTTAAGCTTGAGTTTTAACTTTCATTAGCCCATCGTGTCACTCCTTGCTAGATGTCTCTCTGCTCTCTTGGTGTGTTGATGTCACTTAATATCTTCTTGATTGATAGCTATTTCCACCTTGCCCTTAAGTTCGGCATATTACAGCTGCTCCACTTTATTGAAGATTCTGCAAATTGTATAATGTAAATGAATTCACGGTATAATACACATTAACAAAAAAATGCAACCTACACTACAATATAACTATTTTGTTTTGTTTTTCTTGGACATTTAAGAAAGTTAAACGATGCAAGATTACTGAAAACAGATCCAGTGTAGCCATATGAAAAATGTTTGTGGTCAGGGCCAACAAATATGAAAAACTGAACACATTAATACTATGCATACAAAACACATTAATAGTAGGATCTACTGTATTTCGCAGACTGGACTCGCAGACTGGACTCGCAGACTGAGCTAAACAGCTTCTTAACAGTTATCCAAGCATTATCTAGCTCTTGTACCACTGGAAACACCATTATCAAGCTAAAACTGCTGAAGCTGCTCTTCCTACAAAGTCACAGAGTTCGCGAATGTACTAATTTAATAGAATGTTTACAAAACATGTGAACTTGTGCGTACTAGCAGTGGTGGAAGCTATTGTAGTTGCATAGGATTAATTCCTTTGCTGCTTTACTGCTTAGTACTAGCGGATAGGCTACTGTGAATGGCCAGAAGTAAATACTTAGCGATGTAGTTAGGGGTCATCCATAATTTTCAGCATTTTCGCAAGCGTACAGAGCGTACGCTGGGGGGGAGGGGGTAAATCCAATGCGTACGCTTTTTAATAATGTTGATATTAGTAGCGCTATATAAAAATAATTCTAAATAATTTAGCATGCGCATACAATTTCAGTATCAAGATGGCGAAATGTGAGTTGCAGCTCGAGGCAAGGCAGTTTCTTCTTGAACTCGCTAGGCATCCAGATAGTGTACACAAGTCACCAACTAATCATTACCAGCATTTCGTGAACGCCTTTGTTGTGACGAACGATACGAAAATGAAGAGGGCAGATGCTGTGAAGCTCGCAAATAGAGTGGAAGGAGCGAGTTGTTTACAGCAAAGAGCACTATGTGGCAGCACTGAAAAAAGCTGCGCAACACTTGAAGTGGAGCAGGACAAGGCGTATTGATTCATTTTTCAAGGTACAATATATAAACAGGCTATAAAACCACGTAGCTAGCTGTACATTAGGTATGCAGGTAGCCATGACTAGGCCATGTTAGGTAATAGCCAGGATCGCTTTCAGTAAAAAACTGTTTTCACTGTACTAAAAGCACGTAGCTGTACAGTACTAAATGGCTAGATTGATAGGTTTAGCACTATTTCATACATGCAGGATTGTAGCTTGCCAGATAGCCGGTTTAATTTATAGAAGTAGTGTTTACAAATAGGTGACTTGCACAATGTATTGAACGACAGCTACCTATAACTTGTTTTCTTTGCAGACAAGCACAGTGAATGAAGAAACTGTAGCAGTAGAAGACGATGTCAGTAGTGGTGCTGAAGCTCATGATAATGTACAAAGTGTTGTAACTCAGCAAGTTGGTACAGGTGTTTCAAGCTGTAGTACTGATGATAATTTGATGCATTATATTGAAGACAGCCAATAGATAGCCATTTCTGTGATGTGCACATTTCCGTTATGTTTTTACCAGTGAAGCTGACAAGGAGCGCCACACATGCCTGATACACAGTGGAACTAGGTCACGAGAGGAATCAGAATCTACTTCACAGTCAAAGAAGTCCAAAGTTGAGATAAAATGTCTTGTTTGTGGTGAAATTTATCCTACCAAATACCAGCTTCAGAAACACCAGACTGAGCAAAATTACAAAATGGGAAAGGGAAGACCTAAAAAGAAATAAGTATATGACTGTCACACAAATTCACACATGTAAATAACTTCTTGCGTGATTGATCTGTCTGCATTTCCTACAGTGTAAAAACAGCAACAATAACTCCTAAAAACAATTTCATATGTGACATACACACATACATACATACAACAATTCACGATCGATATCAACATTTTTAATAGTACGCTTTTAGGTGGGGGGAGGGGGTTATGGAAAAGAGTACTCTCTGTACTCTTGTGAAAATGCTGAAAATTATGGATGACCCCTTAGTATTGCGCTATCCGCTTAATGCTGCCCGCTAAGCTAGTTTACACCGATCTACAAATATGTTGTCACTATATAGACTGTGTAGAAAAGGCTACGTGTAGCCTATATCTAAACTATTTATGCACTATTATAACGTCTTGTAAATATTCTAATAAATTAGTGCACATGCGATATTTGTGACTTTGTAGGAAGAGCAGCTTCAGTAGTTTTAGCTTGACATTAGTGTCTACAGTGGTACAAGAACTAGAAAATGCCTGGATAATTGTTAAGAAGCTGTTTCTAGCTTAGTGTGAGTCCACTCCACAAAATACATTAGGCCTATTAGTAGCAGGTTGGCAGCTATTCTTGAAAACTAGCTCCTTAAGTGGCTGAAATACAGCAGAATCAATACCAAAATCTTTGGCTGACTGTTGAAGGCCATCCACCACTGATTCTCATGAAGCGGGTCCTCGTGTCAAAGCCAGAAAAGGTGACTAGAGCCTGACAGGACACCCAGAAAACATAACCTCAAGAAACCAGTTTTGAGCATCAAAATCGCCGGATAGTTTGATAGTGTAGCTACCGACTAGAGGTGGTCGTTCAATTTCCCCTGGTGTATAATCTGGATCACTTTCTAAAATCAAGTTACAAATAATGGTAAAGTACTGTGTTGTATTATGTTCAATCCAAATGCACCTGGGAATGCATACATACTACTCAAGGTACTACTTAGCACAATTACTGTAGGCAAGATATGAGCGATGTAGGATATAAGGTTACACATATTTTGAACAGGATGTCTGTTTGTGGCCTTGTTTAATGATACACCACAGAATAAACACATACTACAAACAAATAAACACATAATTACAAACAAGACTTGTAATCACAAAAGAGAACCTCACCTACAGACCAGGTGACACATCAACGACATATTCAGTAACAGCTCAAACTCAATTGTAGGTTGGCATCCTGAGGTCCGAGTGACTTTTTCAACAGGTGCTATAGTCTTAATGATGTTCACCATCTTGGCAAAGCTTAATACATCTGGTGATACATTCTGCTGACGAGTAACACTATATTTATCTCCAGACACACTATATACTCTATTGATGAGTGCGATTTTGATAATCTGGATATAAAAAATATTTGTGTAATGGACTAGGCGACTCTAAATGATGCCTACCTTGTTTTCCTGCACCGAGTTGTAGTAAGAAGAGCTTGTTTGTTTCCTCACATTAGAAGCAGTGGCAATAATACCATTCCTTTTCACATACGCATATGGAATTATAGCTGTTAAGGTAGGCGGGTGATGTGCGAGTAGCTCGGCGAGTAGTGACTTGAGTCCAGAACCCCTCGAGTTGAGACGGCCGCTTCACTGGCATTTTTTAATTTCACTACTTGCTTGCGGAGTCTTCTCTTTCTCTATGTCACAGAAGAACGCTTCGATTCTCTCCAACTTTCTGCCAGCACCTGCCAACGTCGCCATTTTTAATGTTCCCGTGCAGCATAACAAACTCCTCAACTTTTGTCAGAAAAAATATTAAGTTATGCGCTTAGTAAAATCGAGGTTAAAATCAATCGGTTAAAATTCTTGCTCTTTGCGAACCACCCAACCTTTTACTCTAGAAGAGAAAGAGAGTATCTTCCCTCATGTACAGCTAGCTAAGCTTTATACGTAGCTATACTATAGATTATATAGAGGGCTATAATCTTATGGTTATTACAATTTAAACTCTAGTGCACAGACTAACGTACGAGAAGCCATACAATTGCACGTAAGAGTTTGCTACTTAATATCATTTCAGCCCTTCAGTACACTCAGACTTACTTCAAAGATTCTGTTGAGCAGCCTGCAACTGTCAGCACCCAACTAAATTACGTTTCAGATTGCTGCATCTCTTGAGTGATGATTTTAAAAATTTTCCTGGTGGAGGGGGGCCTGCCCCCAGACCCCCTTGAAAATACGCTACAATTGCTATACCCTCAACTGTGGTGGCCCACCCGACTCTATTTTGCCAGAGCCGGCCCTGCTTGGTAGTCTTGTTCGGTTACACTTTGGTTCACACTTATCAGTTTGATCAATTTAATTGTTCAGGACAAGTAGTGCAATCTGGATCCAGAGGCAGAGATGGTTTCAGTGCCCACGGGTGATTAGTGCTGTGAGCAACTGGCAATCTGGCTCAGTGCCCGAGACATGCTGAAACACGTAGTAGCTGCTGTAATAAATGAAGGAGTTGATTATATAATTAGATACAGAATTTTGCATGTATGATCAGCTTTGGCTACACATCATGTGCAATTCCCACTGAGCCAAACTGGAAATTGACAAATAACTACACCAAAATCTTTTAAGTGCATTCTATGTAAGTAATTATGCATCAGATGCAAAGCAAAGCACACATCACAATGTCGACCCCATTTGATGTAGTGTCAAACTCATACATTATGTAGAGTCGTTTTTCTATGATAAATTGTGTGGGAATACTACCTTAAATAGACATGTACTTCTTGTAGCCAATATAGCTCCTAATGGCATTCAGTCCCCTTCATTGACTCATTGTCAATAATCTCTCAATGGAACACCCTATAGTTTGTGGCTGCTGATAATAAAATATCTGAGTTGAGTTAGCTACATATACGTATGCTGGTGAGAATTTTATACATTTATCCCAGAAATTTTATTGCAGTTGTAGTGGCACAATGGATCCTAGCCACTACTGCTATGATCCAGTAGCAGTAGTGGCTATACTGGATGGTAGCTTCATTGGTTTTGTATACATAATCATGTGTTGACCTGGTTATAGTGGTACTCCTCTGGTAAGAGTAGAAATGTGTGTGCTGAAGCTCCAACAGATACTGTAGAAAATGTATGGGAGATGAGTTTCCCAGTTCGCTGTGTATAGAAAATTGTTCCAGCTCATCGATAGAATGATTTTTTGCTTATTGTGAGATGACACATAACAGCCTATAATATTATTTAGTTTTATGGTGATCCTGTGTAATTCATAATACAAAGTGACGCAATTATGCATAGGTTGCTTGTTTTTGTTTTGTGCCATGGTTACCAATGGGGCTCAATAAAGAGTGTCTGGAAAGCCATCCATTTGTTTGTTTAACTATTACTAGCAATTATAAATTGTGGTAAACCTATTATATCAAACAGCATGTAGCATTTTTCAAGCTGTAATAATTTGTTATTACACATATAGGTATATTGATCATAGGATTAAAGTTTGGTGCATGGGTTAATTTCTATATTCTGCAAGACAACAAAAACTGTGAAGTGTGTGATAGAATTTTCAGTGGATGCAGATATATTCATGTAATAATTCTACCTTTAGCTATACCAGTTAAACTGCATAGTACAAACTGAAAATAAAATTATTGCAAAATTCTACAGTAATTTGAGCTGAAGTGTAACCATATCAATTTAAAATTCCATAGTAACTTCAAATCAATGACAGTAAAAGTGGCATGTGTCAAACCTATATTACATGCCTAACTGCAAACTACCATAACAGGTGATATGTACTAATACAGAAAATGCACCAGAAATGTAAACAAATTACCTTGAAATTTCTGCATAACTGGAAATCACCTGGACAGGTGGTATGTACTAGTACAGGAAATGTTCCAGAAATGTGAACAAAGAACTCCTTGACAAAATTTGGTTGTGGAATTTCCTGCACAACTGGAAATTAGATGGAAGAGTGATATGTACAAGTACAGGAAATGTGTCAGAAATGTAAACCAAAAAATTTCCTTGACATTTCTAGTTCCAGGAAATGTCACATTTCCTGCATGAGTGGAAATTGCCTGGAAAGGTGGCATGTATTAGTGCAGGAAATGTGCCAGAAATATGAACAAAATATTCCTTGACATTTTTGTTAGTGGCATTTCCTGCAAAACTGGAAATCACTTGGAAAGGTGATATGTACAAGTACAGGAAATGTGTCAGAAATTCAAACAGAAAATTTCCTTGACATTTCCTGTACCGATATAACCACCGGAAATGTGGTATTTTTTGCTGTGCTGTAGAGATGTTCAGCTGCTAAAAAATTTCTGTTTGGAAGGATCAGCCACAAACAAGTCACTCCTACAAATAAATAACCCCTATAAACAAATCACCGTGTGGAGAGTTCAGCTACAAAAATCACCCATTAGAGCATTTAGCTTGCAACAAATCACTTTGTAGAAAGTTCAACTACAAACCAATCACCTGTGGAGAATTTGGTATTAAGCAAGTCACCCTGAAGAGATTTCAGCTACAAACAAGTCACACTTTAGGGAGTTCAGCTACAAACAAGTCATCCTGTAGAAAGCTCAACTACAAACATGAGGAGAATTCATTATTAAGCAAGTCAACCTGAAGAGATTTTAGCTACAAAAAGTCAGTCTTTAGAGAGTTCAGCTATGAGCAAATCACTCTGTGGAGAATTCAGCTACAAAAAAGTCACCTTGTAGATAGTTCAGCTGCAACAAGTCATTCTGAAGAGAGTCCAGCTACATAGAGAGATCCACCAGAAACAAATCACACTCTAGAGAGATCAGCTAGAAATAAATCACCATGTAGAGAGGTCAGCTAGAAACAAATCACCATGTAGAGAGATCAGCTAGATCTAAGTCACCCTGCAGAGAGTTCAGCTACATCCAGTAGAGAATTCAGTAGCAACAAGCAGCCTTGTATATAGAAAGATCAGCTAGACGTTACTGTGTAGAGAGAGTTCATTCAGCTATAAGCAAGTCACCATGCATGTAGAGAGATAAGCTGGAATTAAGTCACCCTGAGGAGAGTTCAGCTACAAACAAATCTCAGTAGAGAGATCAGCTAGAAACAAATCACTCTGTATAGAGATCAGGTAGAAAAAAGTAACCCTGTATAGAGTTCAGCTAGGGAGAAATCACCCTGTAGAGAGAATCAGCTAGAAACAAGTCATCCTGTAGAGAGGTTATCTCAGAACAAATCACTCTGTATAGAGATTAGGTAGAAATAAGTCACCCTGTAGAGAGTCACTGAAACCTTACTCAGGCCACTTTATGGCCAATCTTGTAGCAGATTGCCCTGTACACAAAATGACACATTCAGGGATTGTATTTAGATGGATGATAAAATAACGCATTGTGACTTAAATACTCATGATGTGTCACTGCTAGGCAGTATATGTGGCTACCATAATTATATTGGCACTGCTGAAGTGCAATGCCGCACTCGCTCACATGCACAATTTTGCTCAAGATTTAAAAAAATGATAATTAAGGGCATGGTAACTGTTTTGCTTGCAAGCCTGTGTGGCAACTGTTTCCCTCACAAGAATTGCAGCCAAAATAGTTGCCACGCCCCTTAATTAGTGATTTTAAAAATCTCTAACAAACTTGCATGTGCGAGCGAGTGCGACAGTGCACTTGAGCAGTACTGTACCTGAGTAAACCAGATAAGTAGGTGCAGTAAGATGGTTACTTTAAATTTTCTTGGCTTATAATAACAAGGTACCTGCTTTAGCAAGGGACCGATTTAACCATATAAATGTCTCACAGGAGAATTTAAAAGTTGGCCTTCTTAGAGAGGCAGCCTTTTGTACAAGTGGCCACCAAGACAGGTCCATTGTGGATGAAAGCCAGGCATTAGATATTTGGTATTTCATGTGTTGAAAGCATTCCATGGCTTCTGGTAGTCTGAAATCTCACTACAGTTTACCAGGCAGTGTTGTGGTCACCACTAAACCACTGGAATGCTGTGTTATGTTCGTCTTGTGCTTGGCTACTATATAGTAGAACTGAAAATTAATAGATATTCTGAAAAATATATGTCCTATGGATAATGACTTCATCACTTTCTTCATCAGGAGCTTATAAGGACCAAAAGTGAAAACTTTTACATTTTGGGCTAACAGCCAACTGCCTATGTCTGAAGCAGTGCCTTTGGTGCTCTAACAGATTGGCTTCCTCCTTGTTGCCAGCACTCACTGTCTCATATACTGTCACACACTAAATCCATCTCTATAGCCAGTTAGGACAGCTGCATTGCAGATTCTTCTTACCAATTGCTTAAGGCTGCAAAATGCAGCCACCTTCTTAATAAGCTAGGTCAGAAAATTTTGTACTTACCTGAATAATGACCAGTTTTCACTGTACTATTAGTGATTAGTGATCATGAAGGAGTATTTGTTAAGATACCAAGATATACATACGCTACAACCTCCAAATATAGCAGTAAAATTTTCACCCTGGTCCAATGTCTAATAATGGTGATAGACACTCTACTGTACAAACACCAACTAATACATGTTATCATATACGCTAATCGCCTCGTATGCCTCACTAATGGCCTTTTACAATTACGTTTTACAACACAAATGCATGTATTGTTAAACTCACTAATTGTGTCTGGCACTAAATCCCCTTCAACACATAAAGACAACCCTCAAACAATGAGACAACAAATCTCGTCAAAGTCACAGCCTATTCTGGTGCGGTAATATAATTTTAATGACGTTTATTTACAACAGTACATAATTACATGCCCCTCAAATATCACTGTACATACTTGCCATTTCTCTACTATTCTCATTTCATTTCACAAGAGCTCGTACTGATATGGGCAGGGGCGTGGTTCTCCACTTGAATTAGTCAATGCTTGAAGTAATCAAGATACTCTATTAGAGCAGTCAATTGCTCTAATAGAACAGTCACATTTCTACAAGTGCTGCATTTTTATATTGTAAAGTCTGTAAGTAGCTAGCAATTTAAACTCTACACAATGCAATGCTAGGCAATTATGCTGTAACTTTGATTGCTGTGTTAGAGCCTTTTTGTGACTGCTCTATTAGAGTATTTTAATCGTTTTAATGCAGTACAAGATGAAAGGCAAACTATTACAAAGAGTTCACTAGTTAAAATGAGTGTTAGTTGACTTCAGTTGCATGCCACTAAAATTTCAGTGGTATTTTAATATTCTGTCACTGTAATCTGGGGTTTCTGTCTAAACCATGGACACTCACCTACTGTTTTCAACAGTGTATGCTTATTCTAACAAAAAGTATTGAGATCCCATCCAAAAACAGCTTACAGCTGTAAAAAAGTGCGCGTATAAGTAAAGCAAAGTTAACTGTGACAAAAAGTAATGATATCATAATGTGACCATGTGCAAGGTGTGCAAGTTGTAAAATTAATATTAGCTACAGTAATCAAATAATGCAATATTATTGTTAAAGTGTTAATGAGAACTATGTGGTACTGCTAGTTTTAAGTGTGTGAGCATCTTCATAAATGCCACACAAATTTGATTCTTAATAAAGCAATGTGTATAGATTCTTTGATAGCAATAAACAGTTTGAGCTTAGCTACCTTTGGTTTGTTATAGCATTGCGGTATACAGGAAAGGTGGCCAAATTCAAACTATTTAGTACTATCAGAGAATCTATACACATTGCTTTATTCAGAATCAAATTTATGTGACATTTATGAAGATGCTCACACACTTAAAAACTAGCAGCATCGTGTAGTTCTCATTAACACTTTAACAATAATATTGTATTATCTGATTAGCTAATATTAATTTTACAACTTGCACATCTCGCACATGGCCACATCAAGATATCATTACTTTTTGTTGCAGTTAACTCTGCTTTACTTGCACACAAACATTTTCTAGAGCTACACTGTATTAACTGTTTATAGATGGGTTACAATTACACATTGATTCAAGTAAAACATGTGCTTTCTTTATTGGAGAAAAGAACACAAATTAGCTAAAAATAGAAGTTGTACACCAAAACTCCTTGTAATACTGAGGTCATATACACACTTCATGTTCATAGAATACATTAACAATTGAATGCTGTACTTTGGTATTGAATAGATGGTAACATGCCACAGTAGGGATTTTCCCACATAGTTGTGTTAGACACTTAGCAATATTGTTATTACAGAATTGATAAATTTTCAAATACATCAGTAATGGTATTAAAGTCCTTTATAATACATGTGATTCCATGGAATCTTCTTATGTACACAGATTATCCATGATGTATCAAACAATATCAATGTAAAATAATAACTGTCACTGTTGATTACTTTGTCACTATAGGATGGAGATACTCCTTTACATATTGCTGCATGTAATGGTCATACTGAAGTAGTGGAGATGTTGATTAAGTCAGAAGCAGATGTCAATGCTGCTGGTGAAGTGAGACAATAATTATTTACATTAATGAAATTATTATGTATATAGTCTGCTTGTACCCTGGTTTTTCCTTAACAAGGTTGTTATGTAGACAAACTGTCAAATATTACTTTTAGTATAGCCATGAAGTCCTTTATTTGCCAGTAAAATTACACATTCATTCAAGTAAAACACGTGCTTTCTTTATTGGAGAAAAGAACACAAATTAAGCTAAAATTAGATGTTGCACACCAAAAGTCCTTGTACTACTGAGATCACATACACAAGTCGTGTTTATGGAATACATTAACAATTGAATGCTGTATTTTGGTATTGAATAGATGGTAACATGCCACAGTAAGTATTTTCCCATGGCATCACCGTGTTAAGTCCATAGCAATATGGTTATTATGGAATTATTAAATTTTGTAATGGTGATAAAGTCCTTTATATTGTATGTCTTTCCATGGAATCTTCTGATGAACACAGGTTATCCATGATGTATCAAATTATATCAATATGAAATAATAACTGTCACTGTTGATTACTTTGTCACTATAGAATGGATGTACTCCTCTATTTTTTGCTTCACTTAATGGTCATACTGAAGTAGTGGAGATGTTGATCAAGTCAGAAGCAGATGTCAATGCTGCTGATAAAGTGAGGCAATAATTATTTACATTAATGAAATTATTATGTATATTGTCTGCATGTACTCCTTGGGTTTCCTTAACAAGATTGTTATGTAGACAAACTGCCAAATATTATTTTTAGTATTCTCATGGAGTCCTTTATTTGCCACTAAAATTACAGATTCATTCAATTAAATATGTGTTTTCTTTATTGGCGAAAAGAATACAAATTAAGCTAAAATCAGATGTTGTGCACCAAAAGTCCTTGTGCTAATGAGATCGCATACACACCTCGTGTTTGTAGAATTCATTAACAATTGAATGCTGTATTTTGGTATCGAATAGATGGTAACATGCCACAGTAGGGATTTTCCCACATAGCTGTGTTAGGTGCTTAGCAATATGGTTATCTAATCCAAAACAGCCAAGCTGTAAAAAAACAGTGCGTCCCTCAAAAAGGCTATGGTGAAAAAAGATGTGAAATCCAAGGTGGCGGCCAAGAAATGGCTGTGATGGTAGATTAATGGTAAAAATTTTAATAACAACAATTCGGGTGAATTTTTGTGCCGCTTGGTCTTGGAAAAAAATTCACCTAAATTGCCGTTATTAAAATTTTTACCATTAATCTATCATCACATCCATTTCTTGGCCGCCACCTTGGATTTCACATCTTTTTTCACCATAGCCTTTTTGAGGGCTGCACTGTTTTTTTACAGCTTGGCTGTTTTGGATTAGATTTCATTTCTTTTTGTATTTCTATACCCCAAAGCCAGCCATAGCGGCTTTGGGACTTATTTAACCTGTCTTTTTTTCTTTACCACAGGAAGAAGAAAAGATGAAACTGATGTACTTTAAATATTTCTGATTTTATCAGTAAATGTACAAATTATATATATATATATAATACATATATTTATTACAGAACTCTCCATGGTGGTTTCTTTGTAACTGAACACTCTACAAGGTGACTTCTTCTTGCTGCTCTCTCTACAGGGTGAATTGTTTGTAGCTGAATAATCTACAAGGTAACTTCTTCTAGATGATCTCTCTACAGGGTGATTTGTTTGTAGCTGAATTCTGTGCAGGTGATTTGTTTGCAGCTGAGCTCATTACAGAATGGTTTCTTTGTAGCTGAACTCTCTACAAGGTAACTTCTTCTAACTGGTCTTTCTACAGGGCAATTTGTTTGTGGCTGAATTTTCTACAGGGTGATTTCTTTGAAGCTGAACTCTCTACATGGTGGTTTCTTTGTAACTGAACTCTCTACAAGGTAATTTCTTCTAGCTGATCTCTCTACAGGGAGATCTGTTTGTAGCTGAACTCTCTACAGGTGATTTGTTTGCAGCTGAACTCTCCACAAGGTAACTTCTTCTAGCTGATCTTTCTACAGGGTAATTTGTTTGTAGCTGAACTCTCTACAAGGAAACTTCTTCTAGCTGATCTCTCTACAGAGAGATTTGTTTGTAGCAAAACTCTCTACAGGTGATTTCTTTGCAGCTGAATTCTCTACATGGTGGTTTCTTTGTAGCTGAACTCTCCACAACGTAATTTCTTCTAGCTGATCTCTCTACAGGGAGTTTTGGTTGTAGCTGAACTCTCTACAGCTGATTTGTTTGCAGCTGAACTCTCTACATGATGGTTTCTTTGTAGCTGAACTCTCTACAAGGTAACTTCTTCTAGTTGATCTTTCTACTAGGTGATTTGTTTGTAGCTGAACTCTCTACAAGGAAACTTCTTCTAGCTGATCTCTCTACAGGGAAATTTGTTTGTAGCTGAACTCTCTACAGGTGATTTGTTTGCAGCTGAGCTCTCTACATGATGGTTTCTTTATAGCTGAACTCTCCACAAGGTAACTTCTTTTAGCTGATATTCTAGCTGATCTCTCTACAGGGAGATTTGTTTGTAGCCAAACTCTCTATAGGTGATTTCTTTGCAGCTGAACTCTCTACATGGTGGTTTCTTTGTAGCTGAACTCTTTACAAGGTAATTTCTTCTAGCTGATCTCTCTACAGGGAGTTTTGTTTGTAGCTGAACTCTCTACATGATGGTTTCTTTGAAGCTGAACTCTCTACAAGGTAACTTCTTTTAGCTGATCTCTCTACAGGGAGATTTGTTTGTAGCTGAACTCTCTACAGGTGATTTGTTTGGAGCTGAACTCTCTACATGATGGTTTTTTTGTAGCTGAACTATCCACAAGGTAACTTCTTCTAGCTGATCTTTCTACATGGTGATTTGTTTGTAGCTGAACTCTCTACAAGGAAACTTCTTCTAGCTGATCTCTCTACAAAGAGATTTGTTTGTAGCCAAACTCTCTACAGGTGATTGCTTTGCAGCTGAACTCTCTACATGGTGGTTTCTTTGTAGCTGAACTCTCTACAAGGTAATTTATTCTAGCTGATCTCTCTACAGGGAGTTTTGTTTGTAGCTGAACTCTCTACATGATGGTTTCTCTGTAGCTGATCTCTCTATAAGGTAACTTCTTTTAGCTGATGTCTCTACAAGGTCACTAATTTGTAGCTGAACTCTCTACATGATGGTTTCTTTGTAACTGAAGTCTCTACAAGGTTACTTCTTCTTGCTAATTTTTCTAGAGGATGATTTGTTTGTAGCTGAACTCTCTACAAGGAAACTTCTTCTAGCTGATCTCTCTACAGGGAGATTTGTTTGTAGCTGAACTCTCTACATGATGGTTTCTTTGTAGCTGAACTATCTACAAGGTAATTTCTTCTATTGATCTCTCTACAGGGCGATTTGTTTGTAACTGAACTCTCTACATGGTAGTTTCTTTGTAGCTGAACTCTACAAGGTGATTTCTTCTAGCTGAACTATCTCTTTCCATAGTTGCATGAACTCCCTACAAGGTAACTTCTTTTAGCTGATCTCTCTACAGGGTGAATTGTTTGTAGCTGATCTCTCTACAGGGTGACTTGTTTGTAGCTGATCTCTATACAGGTTACTTGTTTCTTGCTGATCTCTTGAATTCTCTTCAGGGTGACTGCTCTATTAGGGTGACTGCTCTATTAGAGTATCTCGATCTCGCACTTGCTGCACCAAGTTGGATTTCGTGTTATAACTCCGTGGCTTTAAGTCTGATTCTTCTATGCTATTGAAGAGCCTTTCTAAGATGATTGCTCCATCTATACAGCGATTTTCAAAGCATTACCCCAAGCGGTTTATCTGGTAGGCGTGGCAAGTATAGTAGTTTTTATTAGCTAATCTCGATTGCATAATTGTTACACACTGTTGGTTTTTTCGTTGTATCTTCCTGGTTTTTAGCTCGATCTCTTTCAAACCATGAAAGGTTTGAGGTTCAATAGTTAACCTATTCACCTACCAATTTTCAGCTTCTTCCCATACGCGGTTTACCCTGTAGGCGTGACAACATATTGGTGTTATTTTTCGTGAATAATCGCTCATAACTCTTTTGCTGTTTATCATATTCCAGCCAAAGATGGTACAGTGATGCGCCATTATACCCCCTTCTGTGTGCCAAATTTCAAGGCAATCAGATATTGCGTTCGCGTTTTATAGCAGTTTTTGTAATTGTGTGCGAAAAGAGGAAGTAAAATAATAATAATAATAAGAAAAAAAAACGAAGAAACTAAGCCAATTTTTGAAGTCGCATATCTCGGGAACGCTTGAAGCGATTTCGCTCAAATTTGGAATGTGGAGTGCTGAAGGTGGAGGGAATGTCCACAGCAAAAATCGTCTTGTTTCATCAAGGCATCACAGAGCTACGGAGGTGCAAAAATTGCGTTTTCTTTTTTCCTGTCAATATACTCACGGGTGTTGCGTGCCGGCTTCTTGGGCTGCACGACACACTACCGTGTGTCTTGATTATGTACACTACCGTGTGTCTTGATTATGGAATTATTAAATTTCGTAATGGTACAGGTGTTTGCAATTGAATTCGTCGCCTTTGCGATTGAATTCGTCCCATTTGCAATTGAATTCGTTGGTATTGCAATTTAATTCATCCCGTTTGCAATTGAATTCATCGGTTTTGCAATTGAATCCGTCGGATTTGCAGTTGAATTAGTCGGTTTTGCAATAGAATTCGTCGCGTTTGCATTACAATTCGTCATAAGCAAAAAGGCTCCAAGGAACCAACTCGTTCATTAAGAGATTTTTTTTGAAGATATAAAGAAAATAAGATTAGAACATACAAATAAACAGTTAAACAATTAAATCAAAAACCAAGTCTCTGATTGCACCAAGGCCACAGGAGCACTTTTGATGTAACAACCTAGTGAAAATCGTACTCCTCTAATACACTGGATTGCTGAACGTAGCAAACAAAATGACAATCTACATATAATCCATTCTAGTACTGTGGAATAAGGGTCATTAAGAGATGAACTATTTATGCCTTGGAGAGTTACACTTGAGACACTGGAAGGCAATTGAAGCTGGTAGTACGCGAAGTTGATAGCTGTCTGACAAGTTAATTAACTTGCTTGTGAGAGACCACACCCATCGCAAATGGCATAGTAGAGTTTGGAATGTTGCTGGATAGGCTGTAGAAGAAGAATTATTGCCTTATAAAGAGTTGTTTACTACTGTTGTACTTGAACAAGTTCTTGTAGCAGCTGCTACATCATGTTTTCGTGTTTGCTCCAGCTGCCATTCTTGTTATGGACGAATTTAACTGCAAAAGCGATGAATTCAATTGCAAAACCAATGAATTCAATTGCAAACGGGATGGATTCCATTGCAAAACCGATGAATTCAATTGCAAATGGGAAGAATTCAATTGCAAAGTCGCCGAATTCAATTGCAAAGTCGCCGAATTCAATTGCAAAAACCTGCAATAAAGTCCTTTATATTATGTGTCTTTCCATGGCATCTTCTCATGAACACAGGTTATCCATGATGCATCAAATTATATCAATATGAAATAATAACTGTCACTGTTAATTACTTTGTCACTATAGGATGGAGATACTCCTCTACATACTGCTGCATGTAGCGGTCATACTCAAGTAGTGGAGATGTTGATCAAGTCAGAAGCAGATGTCAATGCTGCTGATAAAGTGAGGCAATAATTATTTACATTAATGAAATTATTATGTATATTGTCTGCATGTACTCCTGGTTTTTCCTTAACAAGGTTGTTATGTAGACAAACTGCCAAATATTATTTTTCATATATGCATGAAGTCCTTTATTTGCCAGTAAAATTACAGATTCATTCAATTAAATATGTGCTTTCTTTATTGGAGAAAAGAATACAAATTAAGCTAAAATTAGATGTTGTGCACCAAAAGTCCTTGTGCTAATGAGATCACATACACACCTCGTGTTTGTAGAATTCATTAACAATTGAATGCTGTACTTTGGTATCGAATAGATAGTAACATGCCACAGTAGGAATTTCCCACATAGCTGTGTTAGGTGCTTAGCAATATGGTTATTATGGAATTATTAAATTTCGTAATGGTACAGGTGTTTGCAATTGAATTCGTCGCCTTTGCGATTGAATTCGTCCCATTTACAATTGAATTCGTTGGTATTGCAATTGAATTCGTCCTGTTTGCAATTGATTTCGTCGGTTTTGCAATTGATTTCGTCGGTTTTGCAATTGAATTCATCGGTTTTTGCAATAGAATTCGTCGCGTTTGCATTACAATTTGTCATAAACAAAACGGCTCCAAGAAACCAACCCGTTCATTAAGAGATTATTGTGAAGATATAAAGAAAATAAGATTAGAATGTACAAATAAACAGTTAAACAATTAAATCAAAAACCGAGTCTCTGATTGCACCAAGGCCACAGGAGCACTTTTGATGTAACGACCTTGTGAAGATCGTGCTCCTCTAATGCACTGGATTGCTGAACGCAGCAAACAAAATGTCAATCTACATCTAATCCATCCTAGTACTATGGCATAAGGTTCATTAAGAGATGAACTATTTATGCCTTGGAGAGTTACACTTGAGACACTAGAAGGTAATTGAAGCTGGTAGTACGCGAAGTTGATAGCTGTCTGACAAGTTAATTAACTTGCTCGTGAGTGACCATGCCCATTGCGAATGGCGTAGTAGAGTTTGGAATGTTGCTGGATAGGCTGTAGAGAAAGAATTATTGCCTTATAAAGAGTTGTTTACTACTGTTGTACTTGAACAAGTTCTTGTAGCAGCTGCTACATCATGTTTTCGTGTTTGCTCTAGCTGCCATTCTTGTTACGGACGAATTCAACTGCAAAAGCAACGAATTCAATTGCAAAACCGACGAATTCAATTGCAAACGAGACGAATTCAATTGCAAAACCGACAAATTCAATTGCAAATGGGAAGAATTCAATTGCAAAGTCGCCGAATTCAATTGCAAAAACCTGCAATAAAGTCCTTTATATTATGTGTCTTTCCATGGCATCTTCTCATGAACACAGGTTATCTGTGATGCATCAAATTATATCAATATGAAATAATAACTGTCACTGTTGATTACTTTGTCACTATAGGATGGAGATACTCCTCTACATACTGCTGCATGTAATGGTCATACTGAAGTAGTGGAGATGTTGATTAAGTCAGAAGCAGATGTCAATGCTGCTGGTGAAGTGAGACAATAATTATTTACATTAATGAAATTATTATGTATATAGTCTGCTTGTACCCTGGTTTTTCCTTAACAAGGTTGTTATGTAGACAAACTCAAATATTACTTTTAGTATAGCTATGAAATCCTTTATTTGCCAGTAAAATTACACATTCATTCAAGTAAAACACGTGCTTTCTTTATTGGAGAAAAGAACACAAATTAAGCTAAAATTAGATGTTGCACACCCAAAGTCCTTGTACTACTGAGATCACATAGACAAGTCGTTTTTGTGGAATACATTAACAATTGAATGCTGTATTTTGGTATTGAATAGATGGTAACATGCCACAGTAGGTATTTTCCCACCGCATAACCGTGTTAAGTCCATAGCAATATGGTTATTATGGAATTATTAAATTTCGTAATGGTGATAAGGTCCTTTATATTATGTGTCTTTCCATGGAATCTTCTGATGAACACAGGTTATCCATGATGTATCAAATTATATCAATATGAAATAATAACTGTCACTGTTGATTACTTTGTCATTATAGGATGGAAGTACTCCTCTATTTTTTGCTTCATTTAATGGTCATACTGAAGTAGTGGAGATGTTGATCAAGTCAGAAGGAGATGTCAATGCTACTGTTAAAGTGACGCAATAATTATTTGCATTAATGAAATTATTATGTATATTGGCTGCATGTACTCCTGGTTTTTCCTTAACAAGGTTGTTATGTAGACAAACTGCCAAATATTATTTTTAGTATAGCCATGAAGTCCTTTATTTGCCAGTAAAATTACAGATTCATTCAATTAAATATATACTTTCTTTATTGGAGAAAAGAATACAAATTAAGCTAAAATTAGATGTTGTGCACCAAAAGTCCTTGTGCTAATGAGATCACATACACACCTCGTGTTTGTAGAATTCATTAACAATTGAATGCTGTACTTTGGTATCGAATAGATAGTAACATGCCACATTAGGAATTTCCCACATAGCTGTGTTAGGTGCTTAGCAATATGGTTATTATGGAATTATTAAATTTCGTAATGGTACAGGTTTTTGCAATTGAATTCGTCACCTTTGCAATTAAATTCGTCCCGTTTGCAATTTAATTCGTTGGTATTGCAATTGAATTCATCCCGTTTGCATTTGAATTCGTCGGTTTTGCAATGGAATTCATCGGTTTTGCAGTTGAATTAGTCGGTTTTGCAATAGAATTTGTCACGTTTGCATTACAATTTGTCATAAACAAAATGGCTCCAAGAAACCAATCCATTCATTAAGAGATTTTTTTGAAGATATAAAGAAAATAAGATTAGAACATACAAATAAACAGTTAAACAATTAAATCAAAAACCGAGTCTCTGATTGCACCAAGGCCACAGGAGCACTTTTGATGTAACGACCTTGTGAAGATCGTGCTCCTCTAATGCACTGGATTGCTGAACGCAGCAAACAAAATGACAATCTACATCTAATCCATCCTAGTACTATGGCATAAGGGTCATTAAGAGATGAACTATTTATGCCTTGGAGAGTTACACTTGAGACACTAGAAGGTAATTGAAGCTGTTAGTACGCGAAGTTGATAGCTGTCTGACAAGTTAATTAACTTGCTCGTGAGTGACCACACCCATCGTGAATGGCATAGTACAGTTTGGAATGTTGCTGGATAGGCTGTAGAAGAAGAATTATTGCCTTATAAAGAGTTGTTTACTACTGTTGTACTTGAACAAGTTCTTGTAGCAGCTGCTACATCATGTTTTCGTGTTTGCTCCAGCTGCCATTCTTGTTACGGACAAATTTAACTGCAAAAGCGACTAATTCAATTGCAAAACCGACGAATTCAATTACAAATGGGACAAATTAAATTGCAAAACTGACAAATTCAATTGCAAACGGAAAAATTCAATTGCAAAGTCGCCGAATTCAATTGCAAAATCCTGCAATAAAGTCCTTTATATTATGTGTCTTTCCATGGCATCTTCTCATGAACACAGGTTATCCATGATGCATCAAATTATATCAATATTAAATAATAACTGTCACTGTTGATTACTTTGTCACTATAGGATGGAGATACTCCTCTACATACTGCTGCATGTAATGGTCATACTGAAGTAGTGGAGATGTTGATTAAGTCAGAAGCAGATGTCAATGCTGCTGGTGAAGTGAGGCAATAATTACAGTATTTACATTAATGAAATTATTATGTATATAGTCTGCTTGTACCCCTGGCTTTTCCTTAACAAGGTTGTTATGTAGACAAACTGCTAAATATTATTTTTCATATATGCATGAAGTCCTTTATTTTCCAGTAAAATTACAGATTCATTCAATTAAATATGTGCTTTCTTTATTGGAGAAAAGAATACAAATTAAGCTAAAATTAGATGTTGTGCACCAAAAGTCCTTGTGCTAATGAGATCACATACACACCTCGTGTTTGTAGAATTCATTAACAATTGAATGCTGTACTTTGGTATCGAATAGATAGTAACATGCCACAGTAGGAATTTCCCACATAGCTGTGTTAGGTGCTTAGCAATATGGTTATTATGGAATTATTAAATTTCGTAATGGTACAGGTTTTTGCAATTGAATTCGTCGCCTTTGCGATTGAATTCGTCCCGTTTGCAATTGAATTCGTTGGTATTGCAATTGAATTCGTCCCGTTTGCATTTAAATTCGTCGGTTTTGCAATGGAATTCATCGGTTTTGCAGTTGAATTAGTCGGTTTTGCAATAGAATTTGTCACGTTTGCATTACAATTCGTCATAAACAAAATGGCTCCAAGAAACCAATCCATTCATTAAGAGATATTTTTTTGAAGAAATAAAGAAAATAAGATTAGAACATACAAATAAACAGTTAAACAATTAAATCAAAAACCGAGTCTCTGATTGCACCGAGGCCACAGGAGCACTTTTGATGTAACGACCTTGTGAAGATCGTGCTCTTCTAATGCACTGGATTGCTGAACGCAGCAAACAAAATGACAATCTACATCTAATCCATCCTAGTACTATGGCATAAGGGTCATTAAGAGATGAACTATTTATGCCTTGGAGAGTTACACTTGAGACACTAGAAGGTAATTGAAGCTGGTAGTACGCGAAGTTGATAGCTGTCTGACAAGTTAATTAACTTGCTCGTGAGTGACCATACCCATTGTGAATGGCATAGTAGAGTTTGGAATGTTGCTGGATAGACTGTAGAAGAAGAATTATTGCCTTATAAAGAGTTGTTTACTACTGTTGTACTTGAACAAGTTCTTGTAGCAGCTGCTACATCATATTTTCGTGTTTGCTCCAGCTGCCATTCTTGTTACGGACGAATTTAACTGCAAAAGCGACAAATTCAATTGCAAAACCGACGTTTTCAATTGCAAATGGGATGAATTAAATTGCAAAACCGACGAATTCAATTGCAAACGGGAAGAATTCAATTGCAAAGTCGCTGAATTCAATTGCAAAATCCTGCAATAAAGTCCTTTATATTATGTGTCTTTCGATGTCATCTTCTCATGAACACAGGTTATCCATGATGCATCAAATTATATCAATATGAAATAATAACTGTCACTGTTGATTACTTTGTCACTATAGGATGGAGATACTCCTCTACATACTGCTGCATGTAATGGTCATACTGAAGTAGTGGAGATGTTGATTAAGTCAGAAGCAGATGTCAATGTTGCTGGTGAAGTGAGGCAATAATTATTTACATTAATGAAATTATTATGTATATAGTCTGCTTGTACCCTGGTTTTTCCTTAACAAGGTTGTTATGTAGACAAACTGCCAAATATTATTTTTAGTATAGCCATGAAGTCCTTTATTTGCCAGTAAAATTACAGATTTATTCAATTAAATATGTGCTTTCTTTATTGGAGAAAAGAACACAAATTATGCTAAAATTAGATGTTGTGCACCAAAAGTCCTTGTACTAATGAGATCACATACACACCTCGTGTTTGTAGAATTCATTAACAATTGAATGCTGTATTTTGGTATCGAATAGATGGTAACATGCCACAGTAGGGATTTCCCACATAGCTGTGTTAGGTGCTTAGCAATATGGTTATTATGGAATTATTAAATTTCGTAATGGTACAGGTTTTTGCAATTGAATATGTCGCCTTTGCGATTGAATTCGTCCCATTTGCAATTGAATTCATTGGTATTGCAATTGAATTCATCCCGTTTGCAATTGAATTCGTCAGTTTGCAATTGAATTCGTTAGTTTTGCAGTTGAATTAGTCAGTTTTGCAATAGAATTCGTCGCGTTTGCATTACAATTCGTCATAAACAAAACGGCTCCAAGAAACCAACCCGTTCATTGAGAGATGAACTATTTATGCCTTGGAGCATTACACTTGAGACACTAGAAGGTAATTGAAGCTGGTAGTACGCGAAGTTGATAGCTGTCTGACAAGTTAATTAACTTGCTCGCGAGTGACCACACCCATTGAGAATGGTGTAGTAGAGTTTGGAATGTTGCTGGATAGGCTGTAGAAGAAGAAATATTGTCTTATAAAGAGTTGTTTACTGCTGTTGTACTTGGAGAAGTTCTTGTAGCAGCTGCTACATCATGTTTTTGTGTTTGATCCAGCTGCCATTCTTGTTACGGACGAATTTAGCTGCAAAAGCGACAAATCAATTGCAAAACTGATGAATTCAATTGCAAATGGGACGATTTCAATTGCAAAACCGATGAATTCAATTGCAAATAGGAAGAATTCAATTGCAAAGTCGCTGAATTCAATTGCAAAAACCTGTAATAAAGTCCTTTATATTATGTGTCTTTCCATGGCATCTTCTCATGAACACAGGTTATCCATGATGCATCAAATTATATCAATATGAAATAATAACTGTCACTGTTAATTACTTTGTCACTATAGGATGGAGATACTCCTCTATATACTGCTGCATATAATGGTCATACTCAAGTAGTGGAGATGTTGATCAAGTCAGAAGCAGATGTCAATGCTGCTGACAAAGTGAGGCAATAATTATGTAATGCAAAACAGCCAAGCTGTAAAAAAAGGGTTCGGCTCTCAAAAAGGCTATGGTGCAAAAGATGTGAAATCCAAGGTGACGGCCAAGAAATGACTGTGATGGTAGGTTAATGGTAAAAATTCTAATAACGACAATCCAGGTGAATTTTGTGCCAAGACCAAGTGGCACTAAAATCCACCTGAATTGTTGTCATTAAATTTTTTACAATTAACCTATCATCACAGCCATTTCTTGGCCACCACCTTGGATTTCACATCTTTTTTCACCATAGCCTTTTTGTGGGGCGCACCCTTTTTTACAGCTTGTCTGTTTTGGATTAGATTTCACTTCTTTTTGTATAGTCAGGTCCACTATGTACTTTTGTTCAAATTTTATGGGGATTAGCAAACCTATTCATTTTTGGAAAGCTTAGATCATGGAGAATCTGAAAATCAATGTTTGTATCTGCACAGATTTCTGCAAGGTCATCATTTTTTTTAAATTTTAAAATGGCAGCCTATAAAGTAAGAAATTTCTAATTTTTCAATTTTAAATTGACATAAAAATCTAATAATGAACCCAACAAACTTTCTGGTAACTTTTTGTATGTCTATTCATTGGAGGTGATAATTAATCAGAAAAATTAGAAGCTTTTTAAAAAGGGAATAGAGGAGCATCCACTATAATGCAGTAATAGTTGATAGTAAAAGAATTGAGGAATAATTCCAGAGTTATTGAACAAAATCTAAAAGTAGCCATTGCAAAGTATAAGTTTATATTCCACTGAAATAGTGCAAGCCTAAAAACAGTTTAGATTAAGATACCCTAATAGAGCAGTCACTTACTCTAATAAAGCAGTCAACTTTTAAGACCATATTTCTGATACAGTAGTCACTTTTATGTAACTAATGTGCTTATGTTTGGCATAATATATGTCAGCAGATACATGGAAATACTAGGTGAATTTAATAGAAAGAATTAATGGAAACTACATATTCTCACCTAAAATGAAAATTTCCTTTGTAATTAGCAGATTAATCTTTGAAGTCATGTCAAGTAGGTAAGACGAGCATTATTAGGATTCTTCAGTGGATAAACAATGTCAAAGGGATGATGTAATAATACCCAGGCAGAGCTGAGGTAATAATCACTTCATTCCTGGGGGATGTTTATCCACTGAAGAATCTTTGCAATGCATGTATTAGTTATTGTTTTGGACAATGGTTTGTCTGACTGGAGTTTCACTAGGAATACAAAAGTTTGTGGCTAGGATCACATGTGTACAGGAATCTTGTCAGAATAAAAACTATACATATCTTTCTTTCAAGTACCAAATCATTCTCTGTATACCATTGTTTAACAATTTGTACATTATACCAGTGCCAGTTATTCTCAGAGCCTAGTTTGGAGAAGAATAGCTTGATCAACTGACATCTCTAACGAGTAAGATTTATACATTAACTATAAGCTCCATAGCATGTGTTAAGCCTAGTGTTATTTATTTAGTTCCTAGTACTCCATGAGTAGCGAATTGGGAACAAGCTCTCCATGTTTTATAATTTCACGTAAAGAAATAGACTGGAAACTGTGCATTATTTGTCAGGGGTCCACTCCCAACAAAGGAGTATTGGTTAAACATCCTAAAACTGAGTCATATCAGAAACTACTAGATGCAGTCAAAGAAAGGGCCAGCTTGCAGGATGGAGTATATGTTGACATCCAAGGATACCTGGAAGAAATGAGCAGTGAAACGTTCATTGAAAACAAACCCGTGTGGCATCATAACTGTTACTCTGATGCCTCGAATACAATGTCCATACACCGAGCAAGGGATCGTTTACAACACTCTATTTCTACTGGAATATATGCTGCTAAATGATGTGGGCATAAAAGAACACGATCTAAAATGGATGAAACCGAAACAGCAATTACGACCCCCCAGCACCCTTCACCAGATCTGCAACACAACCATTTTAAAAATTGCACTGCTTTTTTGTCAAATGAATGATGGCCAAGATTTGTTTACAGTACAAACTGAAAATGTTGGGAAGGAGCTCCAGAGAGCTGTCGAAATCTCACAGAATCAAGTATTGATGGCACATCTAAGCAATGCAATATCACCTGGAGATACTCATGCAATTGATGTCTGATACCACAAGGCATGCTGGAGAAAACATGTATTCCATGTACTAAGGAACGATGCTTGCAGTCAAGAGAAATAAATATCCACAGAATCCTCTGCCAATGCAGATACCATGCTTGATTGAATTGATCAACCTTGTAGACGTTCATACCCAAAGCAAAGCTCATCTCCCCATGGATGTTATTGAGACAACTTACATATCAATGCTTGGTGGAGAAGAAGAGGCACAAAAACACACTGCCACTCTGACAAGGCAATGGCTGAAGGATAAAATTCTTTCAGAATTGCCAGCTGTGACATCAGTGAGACAGAAAGATAGAAGAAAACATTCTCTTCTTTACTGCCCTGCAGCATGCGAAGAAGACATGGTTCGCTCTTCTTTAATGAAAAATGACACAAATGAAGTAGAGAAGACAAGGATGATATATTTGACACAGCAAAAATAGTACGTGATGGTATTATCAAATATGCTAAAGGGAAGGAGGAAAATAAGGTAATGACGGTATCTAGCACAAAGGAAGATGTTCCTTCTAAACTTTACAGCCTAATACGGTGGATTTTGGTAGAATCTGAGGAGCAGCTACAGACAGAAGTAAAGAATAGGACAGTAGATAGGTCTACTTTGACAGTTTGTCAGAATATAATGTATGCTTTCAAAACCAGGAGACAAATATAGCACAAGCAAAAGAAGTCCTCTTATACATTCCGGATACCACATTCATGAGAAAATCCACAGGTCCTTGGATTGGCACTCACTGTTCATCATGACACCAGGAATAAGATGCTGATGAATCTCCTCTGCACACAAAACTACTGCACATCATACAATTGTACATTGCTCCTAGAAACAGCAATTGCCAATGCTGTTGTGGAAAACACCAAAATATTTGATGGGCTTTATGTGCCACCCTTTCTGAAGAAGGGCAGTTTTGTTTTCTTTGCTATTGACAACATTGATTTTGCTGAGGACACTGCAAATGGTAAGAAAACAGCACATGGTACAATCATAGCAGTGTATCAGAAGACTAGTGTATCAGGAGAACAGATAGCACCAAATCTGAAAATATGTGAAGCCCAAAACCTATCAGTTCTACCTTATCATGTATCCATTGGGCCATGTGGTAAACCAAAACCTGGTCTATATAAGAGGGAACATGAGTTTAAGGTGAATTATGCAAGTGTAGCTGAATTGTATCAGTTGAACACTCTAGGGTGGATGATTGCATGTGCCCTTTCATTGCAATCAGCAGATAGTGAATCACCAGTAAAGATCCCAGGCTGGGCAGGCTACAAATCATTGATATCACCTGGTAAATCACTTACTCAGGTTGGTGCTTTGCCTCTACTTCCAGAGGTTGCACATGAGTGGCCTACATTAATGACCATGATGTTGCAAGCATCTCAGTTGAAGAGGTTCATAGTTGGTGAAGACCATCCAGCTGTCATAACCTTTGACATGGCACTGTATGAAAAGTCAATACAGCTACTGGATGGAAGACCTAACTTGAAAAATGAATTTTTTCTGAGACTTGGAGAACTGCATACTGTGATGGCTTCTCTGAGGGCTCTAGGAACCTCGATTGAAAGTCAGGCATTGATGACGCTTGGATTGAAGCAGATGTTTATGGACCCTCTACAACAAGGCAGATCCTCAAGTGCAGCCATTACAAGAGAACACTTCATGCACATATCCATCATATGTGGCTTTGTATAACTTGTCTGAGAACAGTTCTTCACAGAGATGCCACACCTGAAGGAAGTTTGCTTGAGTCCATCAAAAGAACTACAGGATGCATGCATCAACATGGCCTCTGGTGCAAGTGATGGTCCACAGTGTATCAGGATTGCCAACAACAGTCTGCTTCAAGTCCTATGCAGAGAAAAGGTAATGCAGCAGTTACAAATGTGGGAGGAACTGAAGTCACCCAATGCTAAGTTTAAGTCATTGATGAATTACCTCCACTGGGTTGAAACAACCTTGTTTTTCATTGAAGCATCCAGAATTGCTGATATTGCTCTCCATGTGGAAGCTGGAGAAGCACTGAGCAAGCTTTTCTTTGCTTTTGATCGAATAAAATACAAACAGCTCTGTCCAAGATATATTGCTGACATGCATGAATTAAAGACCAACCACCCAGCTACATGGAAAGAACTTGAAGACAGAAATATATCTGTTACCAAGAGTGAGATACCTTTGTCTCAATAGGTGCTGACCATGCCTGTGAACACCTTAACGGGATGCTAAAGGTACATTCTGGCTTAGTAGGAATATCAAATATTTCAAATGCCAGGCAACGGTTCTTTTTGGATTCTCCAGAAATGTCACATTTATCAAATGAATTCAAAGGGCAGTTTGAGCTCCAACTGAACAAGCCAGAAGGGCATCACGATGTACAACCTTCTGTTATCCGACATGAACATCAAGCTGTCGACAAAATCAAAGCTGCAATACTGAGCCATGGTAATCCATTTGCTGCTGAATGCAGCCAGATATACAATTTTATTACAGATGCATATGTGCCACAAGAATATGTTCCACAGATCTTAAATGCTGATGAAATTGGCCAGAAGCTGTATGAAAATTATGTTGCGGAACGTATCAATGGGGACACTAGTCTTTGGGCACCAGTTAAAAAGCAGAGCAACAAGATGTATATGTCTGGGAGCAAGAAGCTAAGTGTAAACATCCGTGGTCAGACAGTTGATATGAAAGAGACCAAAACTTTGTATGGCTGTCTAATGGTTTTGACTAGATCCAACAGGGACATTGATCAAAAGGATGCAGTTGGCAACTATGAATTTACCCTGACTCCAAGAGCACTTTTTGCACCAGATGGGTCAATGTTGGCATGCACTGACAAGTCAAAATTGATACATATCCTTGAAACATTAGCAAGTACAATTAATACCAATGAGAGTTTGCCTCCAGTGAGCAGAATGATTGTTTAGCTACATCTTTAATTACAAAGATTGCAATTGTCGACGGAATGGTTCTTGTCCAGAAGATGACACGAAATAAAAAAGGGACATTTGGCACAGTAAAAGATCTAGCTGAGGACTTCAATGACAGGTTTGACAGCAAGATTTGATGAAGTTATACTGGTCTTTGATATGTGCAGACTTTAACATGGCGTGCACCTGCTCACGTGAGCTGAGTGCCTTATGATTAACCGTATTTTTCCACGTAGCAAAATAATACGAGTGACCTTTTAGTACTATGGCCAGGATCAGAGGATATACCATATTTATACCTGGTGGTTGTTTCAAGTTGCCAGATCGAGTGCCAGATATATAGCCACTGAATTAGTGGATAGCTTCAATGTGGAAGGTATAAACAGTTTGTGTATTCATATGGCTGAATGCCTGGTAACTCCATGAAAAGAAATTTCATCAGGTCTAACACATATTAAACAAATTGTTTCCAGTGTGTTTTTACAAGAAATTTTGCTCTGTTAAAGTATTGAGTGCACCTATCAGTGTCACACCCAACCTACCAAATTACTTCAGGTCAGACCGTGGTGAGGAATTGCAGTAGTTAATCAGAGGCAGAGGAAGGTGAAAAAAGTTGGGGGAGGGAGGGTCTCAAAATTATTTGAGCTGATACATGTATGGAAGCTGGAAGCTTGTTCATGGTTGCAGTGATTACAACAGTGTGCTAAGCACACTCAGCATGTAACGCATGCTCCTTTTAAAAGCCTTGGGGACATGCCCTCTAAAAAATGTTTGAAAAATAGGTGCTATTAGATTGAATCTGGTGATACTTTTTGCAAAAGTAGTGTCAATTAAAATCTTTCAGGTGTGACATATGTACAATGAATCCTTCCACTATATGATAATATTGCTGCCAGTTTGGAAATCATGATGGCATTTAATCTTGTGATGAACTTGTGATGTCACACAAGATAAGTACCCTGCCCCTCTCAACTGAAAGTTTGAGGGGGGGGGAGGCTCCAGCCCCCTAGTCCCCACCTTCCGCCGTCACTCCATTCTCCACCACTGGGAACAACTTCCTGTTACAAATCCTCTATGATAAACCTGACTTTTACTAAAAATTACACTTGACTAAATTTTAGTCAATTTACATTCCTATTGTTATTCTAACAGTATTGATTGTGGTATACACTTTACAAACTGTGCTTGTCCTTTGACCAACTGCAAAATGATAGCTTGGCTTTGCTTTTACTGAGGATGAAGATTGGAGTGCTAAGGATATTTTTATACTTAATGTTCAGCCTAACAGCCCCAGCTAGGTTACAGCCACCACAAACTTCCAGAATCTGAAACCCCCTCTGAATATTTCTAGTTGCCGCCACTATCAATAAAAATACATTTGCAGAAATGTGCTACACACACTGTCTATGCACGCACATGTGTGCACACACAAAACACTGCACAGAAAGCAAAGTCTTTGGCTATAGTACCATTCTAACATGGACATGCCTACTCAGCTGTGCACTACTCAGATGCTGAATTAGTGCAAGTCCTCCTGGGGCTGGACTAGTAACTTGTGGGAGGCTGTACCATGCAAGACTCACAAGGATGCCAATGTCTCACCTGAACCTTCACCCACCATGCAGTGGCATTAACATTTTCTTCCTCGGGTTACGCTTGATGCTGTCATGGCACTGCATACATGTATATTCTCTTATGTACATATCAAAGTACAAAATGATTTTAAAATATTTTTTTCAAAATGTTTTTTTTTTAAGTTGCAAATGTGATGTGTTATAAAGTAACTGAACTGCCCATTTTCCAGGAAGTATTAATTTGAAAGCAATAATACATATTTGTAAATAGGAGTGCCTTCGAGTTACTGGTAAATGTTACAACAGCCACTCTTCATAACTAAATGGTAACTAATTACAATATGTGCACATAACACAAGATACAATATGATTGGTTAGAATTCAATATGAATATTTTTAGTTTATGGAGGCTCTGTTACACAACTGAATTGCTTCCTTCTGATGGTTCCACAGTATGTTCTGACCCTGAAATGGCAACTTTTTAAATAATCATTTCTCTACAGTCATCTATAGCAAACTCATAAATCTGCAAAATAGCTAATTCCCTGTTTAGCTTATATACACATATAATAAGTGAATTTATTTCTTTGCCACTATGCATTTTATTCAACAAGTCACATTTGCCAGTGGTATCAAGACTCACGGTAGTGAGTCGTGTGGCCAGTAAAGCAGAAACGCGTGCTGCAGACAATAAATGAAGCGACCACTATGTGAGGATTTTACAAGAACGAACGTTGTCAAATTCGGCCTTCCTGTAATCCACCCGTCACTTACGCTATCCCTCTGAAACTCTGGAGTTGAACTCATCGTGTCACTAGTAACTACCACACAAGCAGTGAAGCAAATCCATGCCGATTGTTTCGTGATCGAGGTTGCTGACATCAAAGGGGAAGTTTCATTTATTTATTATTTTTTTTATCGCATGCGGTTAGACACAACCGCAGGTGTATGCCTTGCATTCCTTTGTGCATTCCGAACATTGATCGCCCTGTTACCGTTTCAGTATTCACTCAATCACCTCAAGATTCACATCATCGATTTCACCATACATGATTACCCTACAGTCGTGATTTCTGCACCAAACAAAGTTTCAGTCATCCTCAGTCGACCTAGAGGCCAAATACAAATCCCAGATTGTTGTTTTCTGCAATACTCGCTTGGCATGTAGGGCAATGTGTCTTTAAACTGTTCTGAAAGTTTCGTTCAGATTGAAACATTTGTTTTCGAGAATGGCTAGTTTGAAATTTGAATTTAGTCGCCCCCACGTCATTTGCTCTCTAAGAATTTTACTCGGAATTTAAAGAATGACGTAGAGCACAACTGCGGTCACTGGGTATTGATGAACTGGCGCTCTATGTAGTTAATCAGTACATATTAACTACATAGAGCCAGGACCAGGACACCTACATAGAGCGCCAGGACACTCTGTAGGACACCTGGTCCTGGCTGTGGGACCAGGTGTCCTACAGACCTTCAGCACTTGTGCTGTAAAGCATTAATAAATAAACTAGTGTCCATTTGGTTCTACTTGGGGTACTTAGAGATAATGAGTTACTCTCTAGAATTCCTATGGATATAATTACATGAAAATAACAAGGAGAAAACATCCTGACCACCTGGTAGACTCCTGTAAGCGTTCGAGCGTAAATCGGATGGCTGCAGGTTCGAGGCTACCTAGGTCCAGTCATGGATTTTTTCTCCTTTCTCCAACTTTTCAAACACACCTTAAGTAGTTAAAGTCTAAGTAGCTAAAGTCTTTGAGCGGGCTGTGGGACCAGGTGTCCTACAGACCTTCAGCACTTGTGCTGTAAAGCATTAATAAATAAATAATAAATAAATATAGCCACCAAGAAGTGTGCTGCCATAGATTATAGTCCATAGATATAATCTATGGTGCTGCATACCATCCTTGGTTTTGAAATTAGTCGCCCCCACATAATTTGTCCTCTAAGGGCATGGCTTAAAGAATGACACAAGAGTACAACTGCGGTTACCAGTTGTTGACACAAGCTGTGAGTAATTAGCACATGTAGCTAGCTTAAAAGGAAGTGTGCAAAATCGCCTAATACAATTGTCACCATGCATTATTGCATTTCATAGCACCCCCACACAAAATTACATATGTAATTACAACATACAGAGGAGACACATGAATACCAAACACTTTTCATTACAATAATGTAAGAATTGTACAATAATGACTGTAATATAACTGTTATGCAAATGTTTTCCAGTGGCCCGCCATGGTAGCAAGTCTCACATGACAGCATGTATATTCATCCAAACACAATGGGAGTAACGAGTAAGTATGATGACAACAAGTTGGTATGACTCCATTTGTAGAATCCAGATGAGTGGGTGTGGCTCCAGTATGTCTAAACAGTTAACAAACATTCCTGTTTTAAATATGTGCTAGAGTTGCAATATAATAGTATAGTATTTAAATGCAATAATACATAGTCTCCATTGCATCACTATCAAACGACACTAAGTGGAGGATATTGTTGCATCTCTAGTATGTACACTCTATCAGTACAACCTATCTTAATGGCCACTAGTATAGAAAGACAACCACTCTTGAAAAAGCCAATTCCAATTGAGAATTTATACACTGTTACCTGCTGAATGAGTGAAGGTGGCAATAAACAACTTCCACCGTAATTTATACACGTGATCTTATCCTGTATATTCTGTCAGTGGATGAGATCCACTTGGCCAGGACAAAATGTGACTCAAGTGCCCTGGATGATCCATACTCAACCAACTTATGACCCAGTGGCACAATGGAACTGACTATTTATAGAGAATACAATTATATTTATTTCTAAGATGTGTGGATGTGTGGACACATTACAACACATTACATGTACATACAAGACATGCTACGTACTGTTTTAGCATTTCAAGTCACCACATTATACACATACCAGTCAACAATGCTTCATAGTGCCCATCAGTAAACCTGAAGAAAAGTTACGAAAAATAAAAATTCACATAAGTACAATGAAACCTCATTAATATGGCAGGCTGTGGGACCAAAAAATTTGGCCTGAATAACAAGGTGGCCTTATTAATGAGGTCATAAGTAATGCTTAGCTATATTTGGGACCTACTAGAGGTGGCCAATATAATGAGGTGGTCTTATTAAAGAGGTGGCCACTAAGTGAGGTTTCACTGTACATATAGTTCACAATATTGTGAACAATATTAATGGTAGGCATTCCAGTATCCGAGATTTTTTAATTAAAAAATTCTCCGTATATTCCCCAATAGAACCCTGGCACAAAATGACAACTCGTGTTTAACTTGGGATTGCTCCGTCGTCCAAGCTCCAATGTGGGTGAAAATCGCTGTGGGGTTTGTCCACACGCTGATCATCATGAAAATCGTAGTTTTATCGTGCGCGTTACATATAAGTAAGTTTTGTGTTGTTTTGTAATCTTTTCAAGCCTTGTAATGTATGTAGAATACTTTAAAACTTTAAAAAACGTACTGTCGGGTGGAAGGTAGTCACTGGTGCTTACTTTAAAGTGCGTAGTTACTTCGCTCGGGTTAGCGATTTTCAGCTCCAGAGCAATTTTCTGATGGTTGTGTCATCAGCTCAAAAGTATAAACCACTTCAAAGTCGGAATAATTGAAACCACAACTCCACCTTAGGTATTGTTGCATCATTTTGGCACCTCCACTTTAGTAGTTTACCTTTATAAGTTGTTAACTTGATGTTTTTACCAACTTGAGATAGCCACTTGCCTATGGGCATACACCATTGTATTGAGAAGTGTGCAGTAGGTGAAACATATTTGCTCACCACAAAGCATACAAAGATCGCTGAGATCCAATAAGACCTGAAGTTACTCTCATTACATGTACAAACTTGCAGCTAGAAGCAACTGCAGTTTCAAGATAGTCCAGATTGCCAGATGGCTTCCTGATTCAATTGTGCCATTTTCCCCTGTAAAATGTATGGGGAGCCCTGGAGAAAAAATGTACCCTTTTTCAGTTTTTAAGCACTGTGCATGCCAAAGTAGCTAATTCCAACCCAACAAACTATATATTTCTGAGATCAGCAATCAATACTCTATCTATTGAGCATATAAAAAGCCTGTTTTTCCAAAATTTTAAGATCAGTCTGGAATGCCTATTAATGGTTAACAATATACACTGAAACCTGCAGGTCACTTCTTGTGGAAGATTGCTCTCTACACAAAATGACACATTCAGAGATTGTATTTAGATGGATGATACAGTAACGCATTGTGACTTCAATACTCGTGATGTGTCACTGCTAGGCAGCAACCATATACATGGTACTGCCACATCGCACTTGCTCGCACACACAATTTTGCTAAAGATTTTACAAATTGATAATTAAGGGGTGTGGCAACTAGCTGTTTCGCTCGCAAGACTGTGTGGCAGCTGTTTCCCTTCTGTACAAGTGGCCACCAAGACAGGTCCACTGTGGATGAAAGCCAGGCATTAGATATTTGGTATTTCATGTGTTGAAGACATTCCAGGGCTTCTGGTAGTCTCAAATCTCACCACAGTTTAACTCAGGCAGTGTTGTGGTCACCACTAAACTACTGGAATGCTGTGTTATGTTCATCTTATGCTTGGCTACTATATTGTAGAACTGAAATGGATACTCTGAAATATATATCCTATGGATAATGACTTCATCACTTTCTTCATCAGGAGCTTATAAGGACCAATAGTGAAACTTTTTACACTTGGGGCTGACAGTCAACTGCCTATGTCTGAAGCAGTGCTATTGGTGCTCTAACAGATTGGCTGCCCCCTTGCTGCCAGCACTCACTGTCTCATACGCTGTCATACACTAAATCCATCTCTATAGCCAGTTAGAACAGCATGCTTCTTACCTTTTTTTAAGGTCGCATAATGCAGCCACCTCTATAAAAGGCAAGGTTAGAAAATTTTGTCCCTACGGCCTGAATAATGACCAGTTTTAATTGTACTATTAGTGATTAGTGATCATGGGGGATTATTTATTAAGATACTAAGATGTACAAACGATACAACCTCTAAATATAGCAGTAAATTTTTTACCCTGGTCCAATGTCTCGTAATAATCGTGACTTCGTGAGAGACTCTACTGTGACAAATACATGTTTATCATGATATGTGCTAATCGCCTTTTTACAATTAAGTTTTACAACACAAATACATGTATAGTTAAACTCACCAATTGCGACTAAATCCCTTCAACACGAAAAGACAAGTAATGAGACAACCTTGGAGACAACAGCCACACAAGCCTATTCTGGTGCATTTATTTAGTAGTAATGTAAATTTTAAAGGCGTTTATTTACAACAGGACATAATTACGCACCCCTCTATTGTCTCTGTACATACTTGCCTTTTCTTTACTATTCTCATTTCATTTCACAAGATCTCTTGGCAGGGGCGTAGCTTCTTCACTTGAATTAGTCAATGCTTGAAGTAGATCGAGATACTCTAATAGAACAGTCACATTTCTACAAGTGCCATATTTTTATATTGTAAAGTCTGTAAGTAGCTAGTAATTTAAACTATACAATCCGATGCTAAGCAGAAGTTGTAACTATGCTAAATATTGATTGCTGTGTTAGAGCTGTTTTGTGACTGCTCTAATAGAGTATCTTGATCGTTTCAATGCAGTACAAGATGAAAGGCAAAGTGTTGTTAAGGGTTTACTAGTTAAAATGGGTGTTAGTTGACTGCAGTTGCATGCCACTAACAGGGCCGTCCAGAGAAATTAGAGGGCCCAGGGAAAACAGTTAAAGAGGAGCCCAAGGGCAAGGAAGGGTCTAGATCCTGACTTCTCTATTAGAGTATATCGATCTTTCTTTAAACAGGTATTCAAGTGGCCCCTTTCGGGCTGTGGTAGGGGGAAAAATACCCCAGTTACCCCCAATGTGGGCGGCCCTGGCCACTAAAATTACAGTTATATTTTAATATTCTGTCACTGTAATCTGGGGTTTCTGTCAAAACCATGGAAACTCACCTACTGTTATCAACAGTGCATTGCTTATTCTAACAAAAAGTATTGAAATCCCATCCAAAAACAGCTTATAGCTGTAAAAAAAGTGCGCGTCCAAGTAAAGCAGAGTTAACTGCGACAAAAAGTAATGATATCATAATGCGGCCATGTGCGAGGTGTGCAAGTTGTAAAATTAATATTAGCTAATCAGATAATACAATGTTATTGTTAAAGTGTTAATGAGAACTATGTGATGCTGCTAGTTTTTAAGTGTGTGAGCATCTTCATAAATGCCACATAAATTTAATTCTCAATAAAGCAATGTGTATAGATTCTCTTATAGTAATAAATAGTTTGAGTTTGGCCGCCTTTCCTGTATGCAGCAATGCTACGAACAAAGGAAAGGTGGCCAAACTCAAACTATTTATTACTATCAGAGAATCTATACACATTGCTTTATTGAGAATTAAATTTATGTGGCATTTATGAAGATGCTCACACACTTAAAACTAGCAGCACCACATAGTTCTCATTAACACTTTAACAATAACATTGTATTATTTGATTAGCTAATATTAATTTTACAATTTGCACACCTCGCACATGGCCGCATTATGATATCATTACTTTTTGTCGCAGTTAACTCTGCTTTACTTGGATGAGCACTTTTTTTACAGCTATAAGCTGTTTTTGGATGGGTATACTTTATAAACAGCTTGGAAGTGTGTCAGTGTAACACAAATTCATAAGAAAGATGCACGGAATCTTGCTAGTAAGTACTGACCAGTCTCCATCTTCAGCAAGTTGATGCAGTGTCAAAGATCACATACTGAGTTATCTGTCTATATATTTCTCCTTACCAATTTGGCTTGTACCAGGGAGATTGTGTTCTACCCATACCTTATTCAGCATCTGGATAATGGCTACTGTGTTGATGCAATCTACTTAGATTTTCAGAAAACATTTAACACTGTCCCCACACCAACGTTTATTGCAAAAGTTAACTCCATTGGGCATTCATAGTAATCTCTTAGAAACTTCTTATCTAACAGAAAACAGCAATTAAAATTACAACTAGCAGTTTGCTGTATGTAGGATAGACTAGTATGTATTTCAGTAACTCATCTTGATCGACACTTTATATACAACATAGTAAATAAATAATGAATGATTTCATAGCAAATACATAATAGAGCAGAAATGTCTGCATACCATCCTCAAGGATGAGAACAACAGGGTTTTAATATCCATGACAATGACCTAGTTCACATGACAATAATGCTAGTTACGATGCCATGGATTCCACTTATGTACAACTGCCTGCCGTTCCTTCCTCAGGATACCATTTTCACCTTGTTATCATATTTATTTCAGGCCAGCAATCATTGAATGTGTCTAGCCACATTCATTTTAATAATCGTTTGAGTATTATCATTGTCCAAAATTCATAACAGTCACTGTGCCACTGTCTCAGTCTAGTAAAATTATCCATACTTGTATGGTTAATATAACCACTGCTAGTTCTTACCCTAGGGCTTTGTGTATTTCAAATGCAATTGAATGTAATTTATTGTATCACAATAAATTGAAGTTAACATGCATGCTGCACATAGTGCGATATAGCACTATAAGAACTTGTACATAATTTCCGTGACCTAAGTGCACGCTATAGCGTAAGGGTAGATTAAAGATTTGGAATAACTTACCCAACTACCTCATCACCTGTTCAAGTTTAGACCAATTTAAAGCAAGGCTAGCTGAACATCAATTAACCACATAATTAATTTTGCTGATTTATTATCTGTGCTTGTATATACTCTTTGTAAGAGGTTTTGCACAGTAAACAATAATAATAATAATAAGGGTGCGCTATGATCTAAGCACGTGAAGTAATGTTGAGAGGGTTTCAAGTATTGTGTAATCAACAAACTGGTTTAACAGGTTTGCGGTCACGTGACATGCCACGTTCTTGAAAGGTGAATGGCCTAGTTAAAGAAAAGTTCTAGTAGGTGAAACAAGACCGCTAGTGTCGCGTTGTGTACTGGGGACGGTGGTTGGTGAACAAAAAATGTGCCACGGCTCGCACGAGTTGTGTATGAGCCGAGCTACCATGGGCAGAGGTTCTTCGTAGCAGTCCTTCCAGCCTACGGAATCAATCGAGATGGTAAACAAAAAACAAGGTCGTAATCACAGGAAGTTCATTATAACCGGTGAGGTCATTACTTGTGTGACACGTGTTGCATGCGGCGCACTAAATTGAACAAAACTGATCGCACCTTTACAATAAGACGAACGGCTATCGAGGGATACTAACCGAGTTCTCATGCATATTCTATAAGAAGTTTAGCATAATTAAAGTGACGCTGCGATGAATTGCTGTACTGGCTTAGTCTTGTCGTTAGCTTTCAAGCTTGTCCTTTTTAACATTGTGTCATTAGTTTCTGGGCTTGTCTGTTCAAGTTTGTCATAAACGTCTATTCAAGTGTTGTCAGCTGTTACGCTTGTTTGTTTGAGTTGTTTAATTGTTATCAGGGTGTAATAAGCTTTCACCATTAGCATGATTATATATGCACAGCTAACATGTGCCTTCATTTGCATGAGGTCTTGCTGTGTTTATTTTCTATGCTATGTATGCCACTACTGTTGCTCATACCTTAGTTAAGTGCTAGTGCTGCATGCTGCTATCGCATAAGGCACTGCTGCATGATGATGCCGCATGAATGTTATTGTGCTTTAATAATAATAATGTGTTACGTCAATGATTTACCAGCTGTAAGTACTCCTACTGTTCAGCTTCTATTAGGTCACCGATGCTAGGCACTACTTATGCTGGATACATATAGGCACTGGCTAGGTTACAGCTAAGGGCCACAGATGGTGTTATCAAGCTTATATCGCTGGCAAAAGCAAAATCAAAAACTCGTAATGGCTTAATGCCATCGCATTGAGAATGCTGCTGCATGATATACTGCCATTGCATGATTGAGAATCTTATCATTATTTTCTTTTTAATCAGTACACTAATTTATCTTTTCATCATCATTTCACTTATTTATACTTTTATTTTTTATTTCTTTTTTCTATATTTTTATATTATTCTTTTATTTATCCTGCTGCGTTGCTGCTGTTGCATAATGAGAGAGTGCCGCTGCATGATATGCTCCTGTTGCATAATGAGAGTGCTGCTGCATGATATGCTGCTGCATGATATGCTGCCATTGCATGATTGAGAGTGCTGCATTGCGTGATATGCTGCTGTTACATGTTTGGCTGAGAGAGCTGTTGCATAATGAGAGTGTCGCTGCATGATATGCTGCTGTTGCATAATGAGAGTGCTGCTGTCACATAATTGGCTGAGAATACTGCCATATAAATGTAGCGCCGGTATAAAAAAAACAAAAAAAACTTACACGTTCTAATTACACTGTGTTTGTACACTCCTCCATATAGTTTAGTGGCAGCTGGGGGATGAGGATGGGACCACAACCAATGGGCAAGTATTTACTGGACAAGCTTTCTCCGGTAGCATGTTATACGTAAGGCTTACAACTTTGTATGTTTGATGGCTGGTCACTCGCGAGCTGTTGCAAGTATATGAGGCTATTGTGCTTTTATGCTATGCAAAGTATGTTGCATGATTTACTTAAGAGAGTACTGCTGCATGAAAGTTATTGCTGCTACGATTGCACTGAGGGTGCTGCTGCATGAATATTGTTATTGCTGCTGCCAATGCACTGAGGGTGCTGCACTGAGGGTGCTCCTGCATGAATACTGTATTTACTTGATTAAATGCAACGGCGTTCATTACTTTAGTTCCTAAAATCAATGCGGCGACTATTCAAACTCGACTACCACTCGCTTCTCGTGAACGATGTTTAAGCCATCATTTTCACAATCAATTGTGGGACCACTCAAATGCTGTGACTATTAAAGGGCAGTGTTTAATCAAGTAAGTGCAGTATTGCTGCTGCTATTGCACTGAGGGTGCTGCTGCATGAATATTGCTATTGCTGCTGCATGAATGTTATCGCTGCTGCAAGTATGCTATTACTGTTACTGTTGCATGAATATTATTGTTGCTACTGCTATTGCTCTGATTATTACTACTCCCGTTAAAGCGTATGTGTTCCAGACATCAATTAGTCGATATGCAATACTGCCCAAGTATGGCTACTGTGGCATCTAGTGTCCCAACCTCATCCCCTCAGCTGCCCAATTCCATTTGTGGCTGCTGCATGAATGTTACTATTGCTGCATGTATATCGCAGCCCCAGCAAAAAAATAAATAAATTAGAAAAAATAAATAAATTTAAAAAAAAATTATAATAAATAAATAAATTATCGCCACTTAATGAAACATTAGTGTGGCCATGTAAATGTAACTACTGCTGTGAGCTTAAGGGTGCCACTATTGCATGATCTGCTGGGAGTGCGGAGACTAGTGGAATACTGTGCGATGCTCTTGCTGCTGCATGATATGCAACCTCATGATATACCAAAGCACCACTGCATGAATTTTATGGCTCCTGCATGTCTGCTATTACTGTTGCCACTACTGTTGAACTACAGCTCTACCGCAAGTAATTTACTTCTACTGTTTCATTGCTAGTATTGCTGCCACAACATGCATGCTCTTCACTATAGCCTTGCGAGTTATCACTGCTTCTGCAAATAGGCATGTCCTAACTGTTGCTTTCATGTAATACCATGCTTATGTGACTGCTACACTATTTAGTGACCACCTCAGTTGCCTAGTCCCACTCTAATTTTACTAGCTCACGCATAATCATTACTGCCACTGCCACTGACATCATTATATTTCCATGATTGACCTACTACTAATGTGTAACCACTCTCCAATCCCTTCTACACCAACCCCCCTCCTCCCCCACTCTATGCTATTAATTATGTACCTAGTGGGTATTTGTACACATCCCTATGGTCAAAAGTGTTTTTTCTCTCTCTTTAGTAATACTATTATCTTCTTAAGCATGGCAGCTCTTAGATGAGCTTGGGTTATTCCATTTCCACCTTTGTGTATGTGAAATTGCCACCAGTTAATTACATTGCAGTAACTTTCTGTCGTTGAACATGCATATGTGACCACTGCACCTCAGCTGTGTTACTATCTGCAGGCTTGCTCCATGTCCATGCATATGCAGGTCCATTGGTGGCTACAGGCAGTTAGGAAGTGCGCATATCTACACCAAGGGTTGCACGTCCCTTCTCCATGTATGTAATAACACTTTAGTATAGGGTTTCCTTTCCTTGGTTTAACAGTAGGATAGGTGTCATTGTCTAGGGACCCTTTACAGGCAACCTATCTACCTTCTTACGCAATTAAATATTTCGTTCGGTTGCCAATGTAACTTGTAATACCTCCAGTATACACCAACTGTTGCATACCTATATAGCTCAATGGCTGTTGCTTTCACAGGCATGCTCCATACTCGGGCGTACGCATGTTCATTGGTGGCTGTGTGCAGGTAGGAGGCTGGGTGTGTATACCAACATTTACCAACTTTTTTGGAGGTACATACCTCCAATCCTCACTTGCACGTTTCCTTCGTCAGTACGTAGTGTCTGCGTGCACAAGAGTACTCTTGTACTTTAATCTTGAAAGCATCTGCATACCATATAAACTGCTGTATGTCTAAAATCATTGCAGGCTTTATATTATATAAGTAACCTCTTTAGCTCTAATTGCAAGTTTACTCATGCTTACCAATGTCTGTACGTATAGTACTTGGCTGTATTCAGATTTGGAATACTACTGTTGCTGCTGCCTATGGGCTTTTACATTTATGTTCTGCGTACATACTTGCAAAAATGCGTATCAGTATTTGCGAAGTCGCTTAATGCTCACTGATATGTGCATACATTTGTTGCTGCATACAGGTAGTTTACACTCGCATACAATCAATTGGCAGGCCTACTGTGTACATTGAATTCATGTCATATGTACACACTCCTTTATACTTATGCCATACCTGCACACTCCTTGGTACTCACAGGTTCTCAGGCATTGGTCCCTGCTGGTCCTGCAAAACTCTGCTTAGTAAGATGTTTACCACTATTGGTACACATACAGGCTCACTTGTATTCTCATTTGGTATTGTTGTAATTTTCTGTATACTATTGGGATGTGTCATATACTTCATGCATACTTGTGTTATGTGTGGTTATTATAACTACAATAATATTACTGTCTAGTACTATTGTAATTTTATATGTGGGGTACAGCAAGCTCGGGCAACTGGGGAAATTTGGAGGAATGTGGGTGAATTGGATGCTAGTTATGTAGCTGTAATGCGTTATCAATTGATGCCAATGTTAATGTTCATGACATAGCTTGGTCTGTCATTCTGGTTGCTAGTGATCAGTTGCTGCAGTTTGACATATCTTAGTGGTTTGCTATCATCACTTGCAAATGCTATTTCATTCATCTACCTTGTTTATGGAAGAACTTACTGCTCGCCCTATGATTTCCTCAGTTGCTTGTTATTCATCCAAAGTTATCCTCTCTATATCACATATTATTTGATCTTTATATAGATATATATTGTCATGTCATGCATGATCTAATGTAGATATAATCTTACTTGCTATTATGGTATCATTGTATTCTTGTTGCATGATTGTTGAACTTGTGCATTGTCACGTACACTACTGGCTTTGTGGGAAAATGTTATGTGATTAGCATTAGGAAAAAGAGTAGGCAATGTAGAGCTTGGTGCGGTGGAAGGATGGATAGCTAAGTTAATAAATGTATTATATATATGAGCACATATGTGTAATTTAATCCTCTATAAATGGTGGCGGTTGCCACTATTCCCAGGGGTGGCCCCCAGCAACCAACATGTTAAACATCTTTGTAGCAGAGGTCAGGGGAATAGTTCTTCATTACTAGTATCTTCTAGTCATGCTGTGAGGCTGGTATCAGTATCTTATTATACAGTAACAGTTTAGTAGTGTTGTGGTATCATCAGACAAGTTAGCTCCACCTACACAGTACACACAGAAGAGAAAATCATAATTAATTGTATAGACTTGTGTAGTGTGTGTGTGTTGTGTGTGTGTGTGTGTGTGTGTGTGTGTGTGTGTGTGTGTGTGTGTGTGTGTGTGTGTGTGCATGTGTGTGTGTGTGTGTGTGCACATGTGTGTGTGTGCGTGTGTATATGCACGTGTGTGTGTGTGCACGTGTGTGTGTGTGTGTGCACGTGTGTGTGTGCACGTGTGCGTGTGTGCTTGTGTGTGTGTGTGTGCACGTGTGTGTGTGTGCATGTGTGTGTGTACGTGTGTGTGTGTACATGTGTGTGCACCTCTGTATGTACACATGTGCGTGTGTGTGTGTGCTCATGTGTATGCACGTGTGTGTGCACATGTGTGTGTGCGCATGTATGTGCATACATGTGTGTACAGCATAGTTGGTGCAAACAAAGCCTACGGCAGTATTTTCACCCATTGAAACAGCACTGGGATGCCACGGCTTGAACCTTGTGCAGGAAATCCTCCTGGGACAGAGCTAGTAACCTGCAGTAGCACTGTCCATGTTGCACGGAGAGAGGTTGCAAAACCTAAAGTTCTACAATGACCCCAACTCTAAGCAAGACAAGGACAGTTGGGCATTTGCTCCCCCAGTTTACACCAGGTACCCATTGATGTTACAGCTGGGTGGGCTGCTTCCCTGGTTGACACGGGGTCCCCATTTAATGGCTGGGTGGACTGGTGTATTTCCACCACACACATACACTTGGTTTACTAGTCCTGTACAAGGAGGATTTGCCTGAGCTATGAGTACAATGAAAACTGTCAATAGGACTTAGTAAAAGTACAGCATTTTAGTTCATGAACTGGACAGAAAGACACTATTGGTGATTGGTTCTAAGGTGTCTTCATTAGTGATGCCACAATATATCATATATCGCAATAATAATAATTGTGATAGAAACATTCATGATCAAGCGTACACTTTAACATAATACATATCCGCACTGAATAACCATTTACTGTATTGTACTATCTATATACACTACATACAGGAGCTTTTAAGTGCCAAGAGGCTACCCATATTCGTTCAACTAAGGCATATCCTGATGTCAGCTTTTAAATTGTTGGCTTGTTTATTACATATGTGTACAGCCTCTTTAATAAAGTTTAGGCTGACCAATCTGTATTTGTTGGTTTGGGAATCTGTTGGATATATATGGCTGGTGATTCCCTTTGACTTTTACTATGCAAAGCAGTGGGTCTTACCAGAGGAAAGGCATATCCACAAACTCACAACCATGGTGAAATGTGGGTCTTTTTGTATGACACTGCTGATACCATTACACAGCTCACACACTTCTAAATTATAAATTTTAATCCACCATGTGGCAAATAAGCTAAGGAATGGTAAAATAAGTTAGGGAGCATTATGGCCCCGTATTATAAACTCTTGATGTGATCAAGAGCCTTTGATCAATACATTGAAACCTCTCTAATCCAACACCTCTGTAATCACTATAATAATAGTTTTGTATACCAAACAGACTTTTTCTATGTAATAGTGCCTCACTAATCTGACATCCTTGCTAACCCTACACAAATTTCTTAACCCAATGAGCGTCGGATTATAGAGGTTTCACTGTACAGTGTAATGTGGACTAGTAATGCTACGTGTAAAATTTTTAATAACACGATAATCATGATGATATCATGGGACTTATATCACAATAGTCATGACTCATGATAGTGAATTGAGTATGTTAATGTTTTCACAGGACAAGTTTTATTCAATCAATTTATAATGATGGTCTGATGAAATTGACTCTTGATTTTTATGGATCACCACATGTTGTCAGAGAAATATCCTCATATTTTGCAAATATCAAGCTTTTCACTAAATAATATGTGTTTCTTACATTATAATGATATAGCTTGTTCTCTATCATGATTATTGTGAGTGCAGAGTAAGCATGCGTACATGTAGTGCATATAGTTTGAAAGAGGACTCGCAGTATCTCTTTCACAGTAATAGCTATATATATATAGGTGACAACAGTACTCTCACACAACAGCATTATTATAGTACTCTTTTGTATGTCATAAACATATAAAAGTTGCACACCACACGTTCTTCACGTTGAACACTGTGTAGATATTCTGTACTTAAGTTGACCTCAAAGTAAATGGCACTTCAGTACTCCAATCTTTGTCTAGCATTTCACAGTCAGTCAAAGTACAAGCACAGTTTGTATAGTATATACCACAATCAATGCTGTTAGAATAACAAGAACATACAATTTGGTCAAGGGTCAAGTGTGCTTTTTTTAGTAAAAAGTCAAGGTTGAGGCTTATCCTAGCGAATTTGCTGTTCCAGTAACGTAGAATGGCTTTTGCCATTAAAATTAAACACTGATTCAAGAAAAACAAGTGCTTGCTTTACTGAAGAAAAGAATCCAATATAAGCTAAATTTGGAAATTGTACATTAAAACCTGGTACTCCTGAGATCACATACATGCCTCATGTACATTAACAATTCTATAATACTTTGGATGGTAGCATGTCACAGTAGGGATTTTCCCATTTAGCTGTGTTGTTATAGTTATCATAATTCATATAAATGTTTTCATTTCACCACTTTTTATTACTGGACAATGCTTCATTTTTAAACTAGCAAGTATTAATAGATACTACAGAAAAAACATTTTAGATGGTTGAAATAAACAATTGTTAAAATGAGTACCTCCACCAGTACCAGTTACACAATAATTAGTGTATTGGGCTCTTATTTTACTGAACAAATTTTCAAATGCATCAGTAATGGTGTCAAAGTCCTTTATGTGTGTGATTCCATGGAATCTTCTCATGCACAAAGATTATCCATTGTGTATTGAACAATATCAATATGAAATAATAACTGTCACTGTTGATAGCTTTACCACTTTAGAATGGATTTACTCCTCTACATTGTGCTGCACAAAATGGTCATTCTTAAGTAGTTGAAATGTTGATCAAGTCAGAAGCAGATGTTAATGCTGCTAATAAAGTGAGGCAACCATTATGTACACTAATGAAACTATGTTAATATAGCCTTCATGTACTCCTGGTTTTTCCTTAACAAGGTTGTTATGTAGGCAAAGTGCCAAACATTATTTTTAGTAAATCCATAAAGTCCTGTATTTGCCATTAAAATTAGACACTGATTCAAGAAAAAACAAGTGCTTTCTTTATTGGAGAAAACAACACATATTAAGCTAAGTACAGGTTGTTGCACAAATCCAGGTTTATGCACTATTTCTCCGAAGCAAAGCCTAATGTAATTATTGTGTTCTTCCAAAAGTCTGTAAATAGCACAGATACTTGTATCTGTGCAATAACTGTGACCTGTGTAACTCTGGTCACTGCCAGTAATGGCAGATACCTGATCGAATTAGTGTTAAAATAAATCACTGGTAAACTTTCTAGATGAATACGATCATCTTTCTGTTTAAGTGATGCTTCCTTTACACTTGCTAGTTTAAAAATGAAGCATTGTCCAGTATTAAAAAGTGGTGAAATAAAAACATTTATATGAATTGTGATAGCTATAACAACACAGCTACATGGGAAAATCCCTGCTGTGACATGCTACCATCCAATAGAATTGTTAATTTACATGAGGCATGTATGTGATCTCAGGAGTTCCAAGTTTTAATGCACAATTTCCAAATTTAGCTTGTTTTGGATTATTTTCTTCAGCAAAGCAAGCACTTGTTTTTCTTGAATCAGTGTTTAATTTTAATGGCAAATGAAGGACTTCATGGCTCTACTAAAAATAATGTTTGGCAGTTTGTCTACATAACAATCTTGTTAAGGAAAAACCAGGAGTACTAGAAGATTACTATAGATATGATTCTGATTGCTTTTGACTGAAAAATGGCAAAACACATGATACACCTGAACAATAAGTTTGTCAGTGGGCATCTAGCAGTTTAGATTACTACCCATTTGATTTTAAATACCTCATTAATGACTATACCTCAAAGCATACTGTGCATGATATAGTGTCAAGATAGAAATTGTTGTATACCATTACTCCTGAGATCACCTACATATATGTGTACCTCATACCAATAAAATACATTAACAATCCTAAGATTGTACCATGACACAGTGTGGAGATTTTTCAATGGTTTGCAATGGATTTGCAATGGTTTTCGTATAGTCTAATGCACTACTGCAAAGCTAGTTTACCTTGTCCATATGTACAGTATACTTCTACATAATACAGGACATTACATACATGTAGAAGATAGCACAGGATTAAACAAGTACTTTCTTTATTGGAGAAAAGAACACATATTGAATAGTAATGTAATGATAATAATAATGATAATGATAATAATAATAATAATATTAATGATAATTAGTAATATATAATTATTTGAACTGTTGTAATAAACAACTGGAAAATTAGTGCTTCCACCAGTACCAGTTATACAATTAGCATTGCATGTTTTTAGTAATATGCTAATTATTGCTTTAACAAATTTTAAAATGTATCAGTAATGGGTATCAAAGTCTATTTATAATTTGTGTTTTCCATGGCATTTAATCATGTACACAAATTATCCTTGATGTATCAAACAATATCAATATGAAATAATAATTGTCACTATTGATTTCTTTACATCTTAGGATGGATTTACTCCTCTACATTGTGCTGCACAAAATGGTCATTCTCAAGTAGTGGAAATGTTGATCAAGTCAGAAGCAGATGTTAATGCTGCTGGTCAAGTGAGGCAACAATTGTGTACATTAATGGATATGTGTGTATTAATATTTTCTTCTCTTATTCCTGGTTTTTCCTTAAGAAGGGTGTTATGCAGACAACGTGCCTAACATTATTTTTAGTAGTGGAGGATTCTTTGGTTATTGAGTCCACGACACTTCTGTTGTCGCACTTGAATTCTACACTGCTGCCTGATAGTAGTGGTCCCCACACAGCACAGCTTAAAACAATTGGCACGAGCTCCTTTGCCATTATGTCTATCCATGCCCATTCCTTCAACCATGCCAGCTGCATCCACTGAGATCCAAATACTTCTCCACAACCCCAGAACCCTGATGCATCTGTAACGATTACGTGGTCTGGGATGGATCCATTGATAAAACTGAGCCCATTCCAGTGTGTGGCAAAGAGGTACTACTACCTAAGGTCTGAGCGGAAGCCCCTAGTAAGACGTGTGAAGTGAGATAGTTTCCTTAGATAAGCTGCTTCCCTATACATTCTGGACACAAAACTCCTTCCTAGTATTACCGCATGTTGTAAGAGGCCTACCAAAGACAGGATCTCTCTTTTTGTAGCCTTTCTGTGGGATAGCCAGGCTGCAACTTGCTTCCGAATTCGTATGAGTTTGTCGTCGGGTAGGCAAGCCTGCATGAGTTCAGTATCCAAGGTGATTCCTAGAAAGGTCAGACACTGGGAAGGACCCTCAATTTTTTCTAAGGCAAGAAGTATTCCTAGCATGGAACAAGTGTCCTTGATTACCTGAAAATTATTGGAACATGAGGGGGAATGCGGCAGACCCAATGTGAGGAAATCGTCCAGGTAATGCATGACTGGTGTCACCAGCTGTTGCTCAAGGATCCATGACAGCAGGTCAGCCAGGACATTGAACAATTTAGGAGCAGACCTGAGCCCAAAATGTAAGCAGGTGTCAATGAAAATCTGTTTATCCTATCTCATTGAAAGAAGGTGGCGATCGGCTGGATGAACTGGCAGGAGGCGAAAGGCACGTTTAATGTCAATTTTTGCTAACAGCGTGCTGCGGCCTGTGCGCTTAATGTAATCAATAGCTTAGTCCACTGTGATATACTTTAGTGAACACAATCCTTTTGGGATGCCTCCACTGACACTGCCATAAGTTGGATGGGAGAGGTCAACAATTAGTCTCCACTTGTTTGGTTGGTGGTGTTTGGGAATGACCCCGAACCTGCTAAGATGTAGATGTAGGACTAAAAATTCTTGGAAAGGGCCAGCAACACGTCCATGAGCAATCTCTTTGGTTAGGTAGCTCTTCATTGTTTCAAGGTGTTGAAGAGCACAACTTAAGTTTCACTTGGAAGACTCCATGGTTGTAATTGTTGCTTGAAGCCAATGTGAAAACCCACTGTGATTCCAGAGAGGAAGAAGTCAACCGGCGGTCTATTAGGGTGATCTGCCAGTGATTTTTTCCAGTTGCTTACATCTAATGGCGTTTTCGTTGCCCTGGCTGTGGGTGTATTTTGACATCAGATGGTTGATTGCTTAGGTGGTTTGTCCAAGCTGAGATCCTGTGAGTGTAGTTGCCACGTAAGTCCTTAGTGTGCACACCAATAATGTGCTGTTATGTCACCACTGCAGAGGAGAGAACGTGTTGATAACAATTAGACTGTAACCATTGCGTGGTACATGCATGACCTATACATGAGATTCGAGTGCACTAACTCACAAGTTACTAAAATTATCCCAACATTGCATGCACAATATGTTCAATATATGGCCTTGCCATGCACGGTGCACCACCAAGATCAAGCCAGCTTGAGATGTACATTGTGGCTACACTAAAAACACATGAATGCACAAGCCTTATATTTGTAACAATGCCATTTGCACATAAACATTAATACAATAGTGTACATAAAGAGTCAGCTAATGGAGATGAATATGAGTTATGACTGGTTATTGTGCTGCCTGTCTGTCTGCTTGTACATACACTGAGAAGCTTTGTGGTGCTTGTCCCGTGCTCTAGGGTTGTGGACACAATGGTAGCATATATGTTTGTAGCGACAGGAAGCCCTGGAGCAACCATTTGGGCTGTCATTCCAGTCCAGGCAGATTGGTTGGTTTTGGCACTGTGGCCATTGAGGAGGGTTTGGGTTAGGTGTGTTGTAAGGGGCAGATCTTTGTGGTTGATGACAATGAATAGCTTTCTCTGGGAAGGTCATATTCCAGATGGTGATGTCTATAACTGACCACTAAGTGATACGAGAAGCTGATGCTTTAAGGCAAAAGCGGCGATCATAGGTTACTCACTGGCCTTCACGACAGTCCTGTGATGCCCCTATTATTAGACTTTGATATCCCAGGAGGTTAGCAACCCGCTTGGGCTTTTGGCGAGAGATGATTGCCATGTAGATTACGAAGTACTGGACCCAATCAATGGTGTGGGATACCACAGGGGGTCGCTTACGGGTACGCTGGTCATCAGTATTGAAGCCAGCTGAGTCCAGGTAGCTTGGCAAGAGCTCTGCCATCTCTACAAACAGTCCATCCTCCACATGCTTCACAAGCCTTAAAGGGATGGGAGGGAGGCCATTGCTTATTAACACTGGTGGATGTAACTGCTCGGATGGGAATGGAGTGTCTGAATCATTGCTGTCCATGCTGAGAAGTTCATCATAGTCCGAATGGAGTCCCAGCTGTTGGATATGGGAGAGTTGGCTGCCACCAGGGGACTCATTGTAGGCTGTGGGACAGTACACAGAGGCAATGAGACAAGAGGGATATGCCAGTATGTGCACACTGCCAGCTTTTATGTTGTATATTATTTGAATTGAGTTACAGTGTATTGTAAAGGCTTAAACATGCATAGCACAAAGCATGGTGTACGTTAATTGGGCATGATACACATTATAATTTATGTGTGGTGTGCATTACAAAGGAGCATGAGCATGGTGTGTGTTATATAAAGCTTGGGTATGGCGTGCCATCCAATAATTAACTGCCACAACACAATGCATACTATATACAATAACTTACTGAAATCTTCGTTCTCAGCATCTTCTTCATCAGTGCTATCCTGGGGGTCAGTGACGGGTGGAGTGCTGTGACTGTGCGTTGATTGGCTGGCCTGATCAGTGGTATCCTGCACGTGATGGCTTGATCTTCGGGGTGTAGATAAAGTTGTTTCTTGAGACTGCGGCATATCCTTCACCACTGCTGACACAATGTCCAGGATGTCTGCTGCTGTTAAAGGGCGCGTCTTTGATCTCTTTGCAAAGGAAGTTCCAGTGCTTTTGGTTTTTCTTTCTTCCGTCCTGCCCTGGTAGAATCCCCGGATGTTTTACTGGCTCGCGATCCAGTCTTTGCTGGGGGTTTTTTGGGCGGAGCTTTCTTCTTCTGCCTTGTGGTCTTTTCTGTTGAATTCTTTGCATTTGATTGTGACTTCTTGCCTTTTGGCTTCGGAGGCATCTTGATAATGCTTGATGGCCACTTGTCAAATGGCTGACGCCATATGCTACTGTGCATGCGCTAGTACTCTTAGTAAAGCACTGTTATTCCTATTATTATCTCGTGTAGTGAAGCTTAAGTGTCAAGTTTATTATGCATCTTCAAAATTTACTAGAGGTACTTAACACTTTTTAACATGCTGAAAATGAAATCTTAGGTAAGTAGGTGTTTTAATTTTGCACTATGGTATGTATAAGTTGAGCTGGATCCTGAAAAACCGCTGAAATGAAAAGTGGATTTTTTCTGGAAAGAGTTAACATTTCAGTCAAACAGGTGATTAATGGTGACAGTAAAAGTGTCAACAACAGACATGTGTGGTTCAGCTCCATCACAAGTATGGGAACAGGTTGTAATAGAAATTACACCACTATGGCTTTCTTATGTATAGTGAAAATTTTGATAGCCCATAAATATTGCATCACGAATTTGAACGAAACTATTTTGAATTAGACTATGATACAGCTCATTTACCAGGTATGTTGAAATGCCACCTTTGGCAAATTTTAATATGCCTATTTGATACCAGTTTTGGAAAGAACAATTTTTGCCATTTTTTCAAAGCACTAAATTGGCTAAGGTTGGAAATTGTAATCAGAAAATCTGCCAATTTTGGAAAATATTTTTGCCAGATTTGGAAACATATAAAGTAAATGTGGCATCCTCAAAGCCTTGCCACAATTGGCAGATTACTTACTTTGCTTTTATAGCAAAGCATGGTACATTTAATTGTGGGTATTAATTTCCAGTTTTGGATTTAGTTTATATAAATGAGTTAGGAATCTACTGTAGTAGTGTGTTAGTAGGTTTAGGAAAATTCGCTGGTAGAATTAGGACACTCGCTAGTAGAATTAGGACATTCACTAGTAGAATTAGGACATTCGATGGAAATTTACATAGCAGGGTTAGTTAGTAGAGTTTGGGTTAGATATAATAATCTGTGAAATCAGATAAAACTAAAAGCACTTTGATATAAATTATTGCCTATTATGGAAACTTAAATCCATAATCAAAGTTCTATGGCACGCTATATAAGTGTACACTTAATATTCCCAAAACTGGCAAGGTTTGAAGGATGCCACATTTGGCTACTAGTAAGAGAGTTGCTAAACTTAGCAACATTGAAACAGCCAGTGGGAATCCTCAGGTTGCCAAATTGGTATAACTTCTAATGGTTGGCACCAAATCTGGCTATAACCTAGAACTTGCCAATTATGGAAATCACTTGATTCCATGATTTGCCACCAATGGCAACTTTTAGGTATATTAAAAGTTGCCAATAGTGGCTCCAAAACATACCTCCATTTACAGGGTTACTAAATCATTTAGTCACCTGACATGTTCATTTAGTCATCTACACATATTCATTTAGTGACCCACTCTCAAGCAATTTTGTACATGATAAATGATTATTACTCGAAAGGTACACTGGAGTACTTGATAATACTGTAATACAATTCTTCTCCGTGTTCTGCAAATAATTCTGGACAAATAGTAGACTAAGCGGTATACCTACTGTAGCTCTAGACGTTACTCTGGTTACCAGTCAAATAATTATTTTGTGGGTGCTGCAAGGACTTCAGGAAGAAACATTCTGCATTGCTCTTTCACCACATCCTAATGCTCTGGCTATAAAAGTATGTACTTTAAACCATAGTCTAAATAAGTTAGACACTATGACCAATGGGAACTAAGTGATTTAGTAAAACCTCTGGCTCTTAGTAGCATCCTCGATGCACTCGGGACGCTACAGCCTCGAGCCATCGGGATTACTAAATTGCTTAGTTCCTTTGGTATTGGTGTCTAACTATTATATATGTTTAGTGAGTGAAGTAGTGCCACACATGAGTCAAATTTCAATTTCTTGTGTAATCGAATCAATAATTTATTAATGTTTTTGAGGATTCAGCTCAAAGTGTACATACTATAAGAGGAGTGGACATGTTTCATGTGCTTCATAAAATTATTGTTTAAATTACATAGCTTTGCATGATATTTCCATATATGTTTTGGTTCCAACTATGGAAGAAAATTGTGGACCTATTTTATCCACTTTTTAAGATTTTCACTAGTATGTAATTTCAATCCAAAAATGGATGGAATTAAATGACACATTTCTTCTAGCTACAGTGTGTATAGTGACTGAAATGAGTAATAATCATCCAAATGAGGATTTTATAGTCATCCAATATTGGATGATGTTGTAACGTTATCATTGATATTTCATGTGAACCTCAGTAGTTACGTACATTACAAAACAAGCAAATAGTGGGGCCGGTTGTTTCAATAATTAAATCAAGTTTCATGTATGCTTTACCATGTACACTTAGTTTTCAAACCTTAAGTTGAGGTGGTAATAATAATTATTTAATGTTGTTCACTTATTAACACTCACCTTTGTTCCTTCCTTTTATCTTGGTGCTTCACCTGTAAAGTGTTGCAGGCTACCCATTATCAACTGATGGTGGGGTGGTTTGGTAAGTGCCTGAGGTCTCGGCTGCCTTGGGTGCAACTTAAAATACACTGCTAGTTTTGTTCCTAATATTTTAAGCAGGCCAAATTTATGAAGCGTGGAATGATATTTGAATGAAAGATACTTGGGTAAGCAGGGAAGAATTTGGATTAAGAATACCTTCCCAGTCTTCCAAATTCTTCCAATGCCGGCCACTCCTAGTGCCTACTAGGCAACATCCTAGTGAAACCTCAGGCGGTCTGCTCCTTCTGTAAGGATTGGATGTGCTGCAACTGCAGCCTTGTATAGAGGGTGCAACAAGCACCTAACACACACACACATACGACGTGTGTATAAAGTTGGCTGACACAGCCCTGGCACACCTACAGTGCAGAGAACACAACGGCTGACCTAGCCGTAGCACACCTATGGTGCAGGGGACAAAATGGCTGGCATAGCCCTGGCACACCTGTGGTGCAGAGAACACAACAGCAGTAACATACAATGTACAAGTAGGGGTGAATTCTACATTTAACAGCTATGCATGCATACAAATGAACACTATCTGCTCACCAGGTGCTGGTAAGTATTATCAATGGTTGCTGAACCAGTGGTGACACAGGTATTGCCTACAAGGAGGTAGTGGTGTACCCCCCTTCGACGTAACAGTGTAGTGCATTCAAGTGATCTGTAGGCATTACAAGAAATACGAGACTGTCCTGCCAGAGATATTTGAAAGCAAAAAAAAATTTTTTTGTCTTCAGCAGGAAATCTTACACTTGTAGTTGCCTAACAAGTGTCAGCTAGCAGCTCAAACTAGCTAGTGAAAGCCAAATAAGTGCCATATATATATATATGTTAATTATATACACACATAAGAGGACTGGTAGATATCATGAGTAGGTTGTAGCCACTAATTGCATGAATATGTTGAATTTCTTGGGGTAAGACACAAAGAGGAATGTGGGGTGGGTGGGTATTAATTTCCTTCTGGTGGAGCTCTCGTCAGGTGTCACGACACATTGGCTGAGCACGTGCTACTGCGCATGCGTTAAGCATTCTTAATGGAGCCCAACTACTCCAATTAATACTTGTGTGATGGGTATACCGTCTCTGATTCCTGACACCCCTATATCAGTAAGTTTTTTATATTTATTTTGCACGCTATTTGTCGTTCCAACATTAACCTCCTTTAACTTCTTTAAAGGTCATTTAATGTTGTTCACTTATTAACACTCACCTTTGTTCCTTCCTTTTATCTTGGTGCTTCACCTGCTAAGTGTTGCAGGTTACCCACTATCAACTGATGGTGGGGTGGTTTGGTAAGTGCCTGAGGTCTCGGCTGCCTTGGGTGCAGCTTAAAATACACTGCTAGTTTTGTTCCTAATATTTTAAGCAGGCCAAATTTATAAAACGTGGAATGATATTTGAATGACAGATACTTGGGTAAGCAGAGAAGAATTTGGATTAAGAATACCTTCCCAGTCTTCCAAATTCTTCCAATGCCGGCCAAAGAGAGGGGGAACGCGGGCAGCAGAGACCTCTCACCCAAAGGATCTGGAATATGATGTACCATATCAGTTTGTTTAAACTGCAATAAATAACATCTGGGTATGATTGACAAGTAATAATAAATTACAGCAACATAACAAACTGTATTACTGACATACATAATAATGCAGTAAAGGTGCCAAGTTGACAAGTAAGTACCTCTGAAGCCTATCTAATGTTTACAAGCATGGTAGAAAAGCTGTTACTTGTTTGTATTTTTACATGATGGTGTGACCAGTTGCTGGGAGAACCTGGCTAACTCATGTGGTGGCATCCTTATGTATCATTGGTAGGCGTCACTTTTCCAGCAGCCCAGCATCTTGATGCACCAGTCTGGAATGTCTGCTTGAGCTGCCGATGTAGCTGCACTAATGCGAAAGCTGTGCGTGTTGTAACTGCATGTCTGCAGCCAGAGTTTGGTAAGCACAACATCCAGTGAAGCTCTGAGGGCTTGGCGGGTTAGCCCTTGTCCTTTTTTGGTGAGGAACAATGGTCCTGGCTGGTTGCCCCTTAACACTAGGTATGGTAGAATACCGGTGACTGGGCAGACTGGGTGATCGGTTTCCCCAAGGTATAGTGTCATTCCCTTCCAAAAGGGGTCGGTCTTTGACTGCTTAATGGATACTGCAATTAGACATGGATGGTCCCTATTATCAAGGGAGATACCAGCTAGTGAAAGGTGAGTCCCCGGGTCATAGGTACCCTGGCAGGGGACTGTGAACTCGCTGACCCAAAGGAATCCAAAAAATGCCAAGCAGTATGCAGCCCAAAGCATGATGTTCGAGTGAGAGCATGGCAGTTGGGAGAGGCAGTCTTTAATGCTGCACTTAATCTGAAGGGTAATGGGTAAGTGGGTCCTTTGAGGTGTCACAATGGTCTGGGTTCTTTTGATACTTCTGAGTGCCAGCTGAAGTCTAGGAGTGAGTTGCTCCTTGAAAGAACTGTGCATGCCAGCGATAACATGCATGTGACGAATAGCTGCAAGATAGACCTTTATGGTAGCATGGGAAATGTTCTTTGAAGCCAAGTGAGAAATAAACAGTAGCAAGGCTGACTCGTTGGCTGGCAGTACTTGGTTCCCTGAAGCACTGCAGAAGGAGGTGAAGCTTTGTTCTCCAGCAGAGTAAGTGTGTCTGGTAGCAGGAGCTAGTCCCTCAGTGAGATATCCATGCGAGATGCTACTGAGGTGGTTGAGAGTCATCCCACTCCTTCCCGGACCTGCAAGCAGATGGTATTGGTATTGTGTGCATTACTTTCATTAAGATTATGTACAAGCATTTTTTTTACAAGTGTGTATTTGTAAGTGTATTGGTATATGATGTGCAAATGATTAATTTATTTTGATTATTGGAGGTTATGCAAGGTCTTAGCGAGTACAGAACATACAAACAGTTTGTTTAAAAAGTTTTATGAATGTTTCAGATGTCCAGTCCAACTGGCGCAGGGAGATCAGTTGAAGGAGGGGTGGAGGAAGAAATGTTGGAGCATGGGATGCCTCTGGATGTAGTTGGAAGAACTGGTACATCTGGTTTCTTGACAGCGCATCTGCCAACGTATTCAGAACTCCTGGAAGGTGAGATGCAGTGATGGATATGTCGAAGTAGGCCATGAAGAACCAGAGGCATCTCAGCAGGTGCATCACCAACTTGTCTTTGGATGAGCCTTTGTTGATTGCCTCTACAAGGGCAAGATTGTCACAATTAAATTCTATCCTCCGCCTGGAAAGTGTGGTGCCCCACACCATACAGCTGAACAAGATGGGTATGAGCTCTTTGGCCATAATACCGATTTCCGCCCAATCAGCAGGCCACTTGTACTGGAGCCAGTGGCCAGCAAACCATGCACCACTCCCCCATTAGCCAGATGCATCTGTTTCTATGCGGCAGTCCGGTGCACTGCCACTTGGGGTAAAGTGGAGAAAGCTGACCCCATTCCAGTGAGTGACAAAGACATACCACCAGTGTAGATCTGAACGAAAGGCAGCTGATAGTTTCTTCCGGTGAGATGGCTGTTTTAGCTTGGCAGCTACACTGTACATTCTTGAGAGAAATGTGCGCCCTAGACATACTACTTTGGTTGCATGCTGGAGGAGACCCACTAGTGATAGAATCTGCCTCTTGGTGGCTTTCCTCCTGGTTAACTAGGTTTTCACTTGGTGGCAAATACGGCATAGTTTGTCTGTAGGGAGTCTGGCTTCCATTCTCACAGTGTCTAGGACAATGCCCAGAAAGGTAAGTGATGTGGATGGACCTTCAACCTTTTCCAAGGCCAATAGAACTCCAAGATGGAGATAAACTGACTTGATGATGTCCAGGTTCCGTTGACAGGTCGTTGAGTGGGGAGGGGCTAGTATAAGGAAATCATCAAGATAATGCATAATTGGGGAAACACCCTGCTACTCTAGGATCCACGATAGCAGGTCTGCTAGTACATTAAAAAGCTTAGGGGCGGAGCGAAGCCCAAAGGGTAGGCAAGTATCAATATACAGTTGTTGTTTCCATCTCATCACAAGCAAGTGGTGATCAGCAGGATTAACCGGCAATAAGCGAAATACACTTTTTATGTCTATCTTCGTCAGTAAAGTTCCTCTTCCCATACTCTGGGCTTGTGTAATGGCATTATCCACAGTGATGTAGCTCAGAGAGCAAAGCTCTTTGGAAATACCACTGTTCACACTGTGGCCTTTTGGGTGGGATAAGTTCACAATCAGCTGCCACTTGTTTGGCTGATGATCCTTTGGTATGACGCCAAACCTGCTGATATGGGCATGAGGAACTGAGGAATAGGAGAATGGACCTGAAACACGGCCCAGTGCCACCTCATCTGCCAAGTAGCTCTCGACCACCTCAGGATGTTGTAATACACACTGCAAGTTCCGTTTAGCTGATTTGACCCTGGTTGTGCAAGGGGTAAAGCCAAGACGGAATCCTTCTTGAATGCCCAAAATAAAGAAATTGACAAGGGGCGTGTTTGGATACTTGGCCAACAGGATGTGCCAGTTATCTACAATCAATGGAGAGGTGATCCTGGTAGCTGCTGCTGGTACTCGCAGCGTGTTGGCTGGTTCTGTAGGTTGGCTAGTCCACTCCTGGATCCATTTCTCGTATGGTACGGGCTTGGTGGTAATCAAAACTTTTCCCATGCCCTTTGATGTGAAGGCTGTGTGAATAAAAGGGCATGGAATATTGTAAGTGTGGGATGTGGCAACAAATATGTGTTGAGAAAAGAAGGGGGGAGGGTTGCATTATATTATGATTATGAGTGATGCGATGTGATTGCATATTATATTATTATTGACAAAAGAAAGAGCATGCAAAGAAATAAACACAATTAATACATGATAAGTCCAAAGTTACTGGTGTTCTCTATTCTTTGCCACTTCTAGGTAGTTAAAAGGCCCTTTGTTGACCCATCAGAGGCTGAGGCTGCTTTGGTTTGTTTGGACGAAACATTGCCTTGTGATCCTTATCCATAATACGGTAATTGTGGGCACATCGGTAACAGATGTGTTCAAACTTGCACTCGTGGTGTGGGCACTGAGGGCCAGGAGTGTCATTCCAATCTAGGAAGATAGGATGATTGGTGGCTGAGGTTCTTTTGGAAGGTCTGTAAGCTGCACGTTGTGGCACATTAGCTATGGGAACACTTCGTGGAGACTATCTTAGGAAAGGCCAAGTTCCATAGTGTTATGTCTATTGTAGACCACTGCTGAAGTCCCAGGGCAGAAGCCTTTAGGCAAAAACATTGATCATACACATTCCAACGGCCTTCCTGACACAGCAGTGATGTTTGTATTATGCGGTTTTGGTATCCCAAGAGGTCTGGGGTGCGTTCTGGTTGTGAGCGATGAATAACTGCAGTGAATACACTAAAACACTGCACCCATTCAATGATACTTGTGACCTGTTGAATTTTTTGGCTGGTGGCTGCCTGGTCACTGGCAAGATGATCGGAGGAGTCAAGTCGATCTGGAGACAGCTCCCCCATTTCAGTGAACAGGCCGTCTTGGATTCTCTGCACTAACTTTGCAGGAACGGGTGGTAAGCAGCTGCTAAACATCACTGGAGGCAGCGCACTGCTCTCTGGACGAGTGGGCTGTCTACTGGTGGCTGGTGGTAGGGGTTCCGGGTATGTTGGCAATTCCCCCATCTGATGTACATGCTGGAGTTGGTTACCGTTGGGCAGTCGGTTCAAAGCTAGAGGCAGGAAATGGACAACCGTTGTGAGAATAGGAATATGTCTAGTGTTTTATCATGCTTTTTAAAATTTTTTTTTTATAATAATAATAAGTATTATATGTTTAATCGTACGGGGGGTAGCATATTAAATTAGGAACAATTATCTCAGGAAACATTCACACATTAACAGTAAAAGGTGACAAAGCTTACCAAAATCTGGAGTGTCTTCAGATTCAGAAGGAGTTTGGCTTGGGGACGTCAAGGCTCCAGTGCTAATGGCGGCAGGGGTAGGTACACCCGGAGTAACAGCGGCGGGGTGGTCTGGACCAGAAGCAGAGAGATCGTCGCGTGTAAGGGTTGGCTGGTTACGGCGAGCTCCTAGTATTGCGTTGACGATAATCGGTATATCCGCCGTGGTTAATGGTCTGGGCTGGTTCTCTTCTTCATGAACTCGTGAAGACGGCATCCTCTTGGGTCGCTTGGGGTTCGACATTGTCTGTGCGTTGGCTGAACTCTGGCGTTTCCGCAAGGCGTCGGCTCCGGATCTTGTTCCCCTAGAACCAGTCGTTCTTTGACTACTCTGAGTCATCTTTTTGGCTTTTCCTTTAGGCATATTAATTTCCTTCTGGTGGGGCTCTCGTCAGGTGTCACGACACATAGGCTGAGCACATGCTACTGCGCATGCGTTAAGCATTCTTAATGGAGCCCAACTACTCCATTGTGTGATGGGTATACTGTCTCTGATTCCTGACACCCCTATATCAGTAAGTTTTTTATATTTATTTTGCACGCTATTGGTTGTTCCAACATTAACCTTCTTTAACTTATTTAAAGGTCATGTAATGTGCCATAGTGTACAATTGCTCCTTATAGTTTTTCTCTGTTCAACAATAAACATTGCTTTGATATGTCTTTCTTTATAATATTGTAATATTTTGAATGAAACATTTGCGCAATATATTTTAGTAGCACTTGAATTGTATTGACCTATCTCTAAAGAGCTATTACACAAGCAGAAATGTTTAGTTTAAATTGAATGCATAAGCATAATCATTTTGTGAACAGGTTTGTAAAATCACCATTTTGAAAAGCCAGTGTTGTACCAAACAGTATCATCAAATAGTTGTTTACTGATTACCTTGTCACTATAGAATTGCCACACTCCTTTACATGACTAATATAATACATATATCCAAAGATCAAAACACTTGGTCTGGTTATATAATGTCTAATCCAAAACAGCCAAGCTGTAAAAAAGGGTACAGCCCCCAAAAAACCATGGTGAAAAAAGATGTGAAATCCAAGGTGGTGGCCAAGAAATGGCTGTGATGGTAGGTTAATGGTAAAAATTTAAATAATGACTATTTAGGTGAATTTGGTGCCACTTGGTGTTGGCCCAAAATTCACCTGTAGTGCCATAAATTATAGTCGGTATCATTATAATTTTTGTGAATTGTCATACATTCTTTATTGGACAAATAAAATAAATTGGAAGTTGTGCACTAAATCTTCTGGTACTTTTAAGATGTCATGGCAGAGTGTTTAACAATCAGAACACACCACCACAACCTTAATGTACAGATTTGCATTATCACACCCCTTAATCGTCTAACAGTAGAAAATAGGACATGGCAACCATGCCTCTTCATGTTATGTACAGCTCACTTTTGTGAAATGGCTATTCTATAACAGAAAAGTTAACAAATTAGCTATTTAAAAAAATTAAAAGGAAGTAGGGATCAGAAGGAAACAAGGTCAAAAATGCTTTCAGCTGAGATGAGAAACAATCCACGCAACAAAAAGTAAGGAAACACAAATATATGGCTACTTGCTAAAAGGAGACACGTTTTATTCCCTACTTTCTTGCTAACATCTTGAAATAAGACTATCAAATTAGCCAAAAGTAGGGATTAAAATGTGTCTCATTTTAGCAAGTAGCTATCTAATCTTGTTTCCTTACTTTTTGTTGCATGGATCATTTCTAATCTCAACTGTAACATTTTTGACCTTGTTTCCTTATGATCCCTACTTCCTTTTAAATTTTTTAGTTCTTTTAAATTTTAATAGCTATTTTTTTACACTTTTTTGCCAAGCTAGCTAGCTATTTTACACTCCTGCATAGTACAAATATCACTCTTTTTCATACACGATAAGTGCCTCTAAAAATAGTTATTGTCTTTGTCTTTAAAAAGCTATCATAGCACTAGTTAAAGGCTTCAATAGAGGATATGCAATGCCGAAAACATTCTAATAAGCACGTGATCTTTTGACGGTGAATGAAGTGCAAATTGATTCATAGCGTGGCAGTATGGTGGCAATATTAACGATTCTTACAGAGCTGTGACTTCTTCTACCCAGGAGATAGTATAACTAGCAAGTGAAAGGCTGCCTGTAGCGTTAGTGATGAGTTATAGTCCTAGCGAAGTTATCAGCGTTTCTTACGGAGAGGTGATTTCTTCTATCTAGGAGGTAGTACACCTGGTAAGAGAAAGTCTGCCTGTAGCATTAGTGGTGAGTTATAGTCTGAGCTGCATTAGCTACCCATACTTTTGTATGGGGTTTTCACAAAATTTTGATAGTCGTTCACTGTCAACTTGTTTTGGAAAGCGCCGCCGCACTACTGTAATTGATCATTTTTCTTTCGAAGAATATAACACGCGTATCCTCTATTGCATTTCTAAAGGCCTAAATGGTTAGATTTAACAGTGAAGCATCGCTGGAGAGTTTATCATTATGAATGGAACCCCCATGTAGAAGACTGTATCAAGGCACGATTGCCTCTCAAATAACTAAACTGGTAAGACTATAAAATAGCTATACAACATTAATATAGGTTAGAGATAACTACTTGACTGGTCTTACAGCACACTTTGTTAAAATCACATGTTCAGTTAGTGACACACACCGCAACTATCAAGCACCACAACTATCAATTATCCTTCATGAAGAACAAGAAAGGCTTGGATGATGAACAGTATGGTACAGTGGATGAAACATAATTGAAACAATAGATCCATGAATCCACAGTCATTACCTTGGCTGTCTGAAACTTCTGGAGCCGTACACCCAGCACTACCAGGTCTTACGGCAGGCAGACAAAATGCAGCTGCATTTCAAAAAAATTTTTAAAATTTACTTACATTGAATCATTTGACTTTTAGCTTCAAAGTGCAGCATCACTACAGCAGTACTAATGCATTCCAGGTGGTTTTTTTTGGGTAAAATGTGTTGTAAGGCTGTTTTTTAAAGTACGAAAAATTGCAAAACCGTATGATTTTTTTACCAATCCCGCCTTATTAAGTACTACCATACTTAATGATAAGCACAATTAAAACTTATATTTTGAAAGTGAAGTAGCATGCCAGCAACATAAACTAGTGAAACAAGAATTATGGTAGCTATTACAACGTAGTTGTAAGAGGAATATTTCCTTCTTTAGCATTGAGCAGTAGGTTGGACAATATTGAAATAGTCTTTCTGTGGTTATTGTGTAGCCTATTATCATGATTAGTACAAATATCATGGTACCGAAATGAACTAAAAGTCAAGTACACCAAACCACTTTACGTATTATGTTGGTATGGGTGAAGTTTTTTACTACCACATACCACAACTGCAAGAAGTTTAGAAAAACCAGCTAACTTATCACTTATGAAGATGCCATGAGTATTGAATGATGCATAGATCCTATGCATAGCTAGCAGATAATTTACTAAGGGTTACTCTAAATGTAAGGAATTTTTATTCTACAATCACAGTAGTGCTGCATCCTACAGTACACACATGCTTGATGTGTATTCTAAAAATTAGTGTATCACTTTGCATAGTAGTGCATTGTTTAGGCTATTTTGCTAGTTCAAGGAGGCTGAAGTACTGAATGACATGTACATTATCACATTGTTAACACATGTAAGTGTGTAGTTGCCTCAAGAAGTAGTTGCATTGTTGCTATCAAGAGTTTATAATGTGTTAGGGAGAGTATCGAACTTCGCTATACACAATGAAAAATGAGCCCGTAAAGTAGCCCACATACCTTTGTGTCCTCTCGTAAATCTGACCACTGTTGATTGCCCAGATTTAACACCTTCTTTGTTTGGTCGGGTGGTCCGCATTGAATCCCTATGGCTAAAGCCCCATCTAGACGTCTCACTTTCACGATCAGAACTGTCGAGGCATGGAATGGCAACCATGATGAAACCTCGAATTAAGACGTCACGCGCAAAGTTGATATCTATGGCTTTCGAGGTTAGTTGGCTGTGCCTTTCTTTTTGTACTGAGTTCCTCAGCGCGTTGTGTCATACTTTTACAATGCTCTTTCACTCTAAGTCTAAATATTACAGGGGGAGTTCCTGAACCCCCCGGAACCCCCCCTCCCTATGCCCCTGTACTGGTATATCACCCAACCGTATTGAGAAGATGGTATAATGATGTTAAGTTAAGTCTATGTAGTGAAGCTTAAGTGTCAAGTTTATTATGTATCTTCAAAATTTACTAGAGGTACTTAGCACTTTCTACAGTGCTGAAAATGAAATCTTAAAGTAAAAGACCAGGTTAAGAAGATGCGTTTCTTTTATCACCCCAACCATATTAAGCAGATGGTATAATGATGTATCAAACAAATGCAGCAATATCAATATGAAGTAATAACCATCACTGTTGATTGCTTTGTCACTATAGGATGGATGTACCCCTCTATATGGTGCTGCACTAAATAGTCATTCTCAAGTAGTGGAGATGTTGATCAAGTCAGAAGCAGATGTTAATGCTGCTAATAAAGTGAGGCAGTAATTATGTACATTATTGAAATATTGTTTGCTTGTACTCCTGGTGTTTCCTTGTTATGCAGACAAACTGCAAAACATTATTTTTAGTAATGCCATAAAATACACTGTAAGTCTATATCATTATAATTCTTGTGAATTGTCAAAAATTCTTTATTGGACAAATGGAAAAAATTAGAAGTCGTGCACTAAAACTTCTGGTGCTTTTGAGATGGCTTGACACAGTGCTTAAACAATCAGAACACACCCTTAATGTACAGATATGCATCACTACACCCCTTAATTGTCTAATAGTAGAAAATAGGACATGGCAACCACACCTCTTCATCTTATGTGCAGCTCACTTTCGATAAATGGTGAGGTTTAGACACTCTAATAAAGCAGTCACAGCTACACACATATATCATGGTTATTCTATAACAGAAAGTTAACAAACTAGCTATTTGAAATTTTGTTTAAATTTGAAAGGAAGTAGGGATCATAAGGAAACAAGGTTAAAAATGTTACAGCTGAGATAAGAAATGATCCACGCAACAAAAGTAAAGAAACAAGATTAGATTGCTACTTGCTAAAATGAGACACATTTTATTTCCTACTTTTGGCTAACATCTTGAAATGAGACTATCAAATTAGCCAAAAGTAGGGATTAAAGTGTGTGTTGTTTCAGCAAATAGCCATCTAATCTTGTTTCCTTAATTTTTGTTACGTAGATTGTTTCTCATCTCAGCTGTAGCATTTTTGACCTTGTTTCCTTATGATCCCTATTTCCTTTTAAATGTTTTAAATTTTTAAAATAGCTGGTTTGCTTACTTTTTATGCCCAGCTAGCTAGCCAGCTATATGTTACACTCCTGCATAGTACAAATATCACTCATTTTCATATATGATAGGCTCCTCTAATAATAATTATCATCTTTGTCTTTAAAATTATCACTACAACAGTTAAAGACTTCAACTGCATTTCTAAGGCCTAAATGGTAAGATTAAACAGTGAAACATTGTTGGAGAATTTACCATTAAAAGTGCAACCCCTTTTAGAAGACTGTATCCATCCCTGAAAGACACGCTTACCTCACAAATAGTAGGGCTGCACCAATTCTAGCATTGGTATTGGTATCGGGCCGATACTGTTGTTTTCATGAAGTATTGGAATCGGCTATTATATTGTTGCAGATACCGATTCTTATCACGTGTGAGAATAAAATAATGTTTGGTTGTACTTGCTTATTTTACTAGCACAGTGGACGTCTAAAAGCATCAAGTATAACACTAATAGCTAACTACCAACAAAATTACTGATCTACGGTGCGAGAAGCCATAACGTCCATAAATTTGTCATTAATTCAGTGAAGTGTAACTCATGAACACAATAAGATTTTACTTAGATATTTTAAATATAAGTTCTCATGGACATTGTTCCCATTACCTAGAAAGTTAAGGTTCATTAGATGCACATAGCTCCTTCCTAACCAATCTGATTAATATAATGTCAAAATACTATTTACAAACATTTTAGCCACAAGGATTTAGCTACTGCATTCAACTTTCTTACAGAGGTTGTTATTGACCCACTCTATAGTTCTATTAGAGAAAATATTGTTAAACGTATTTGTTCTGTTTTTATTACAATTTTGATTATTTTGAACCACTCCATGTGAACAGACATTTCATACTATAGGAATATTCGATGGTTCTAAAACTGTACATGTAATGAGAGTAAAGGATAAGTAAAAGAGCTACTAAAGGGTTTCAGGATATTGTGAAATATATAAAAGTTATGCCGGGTTACTATCAAGGCTATTTTCTGGCACACGACGATGGCTCTTGTATTGCTTTAAAATCTTCTTCATGTCTTTCCCGATTACAGCTCCTTCTCTGTAGGCTCTGTGATATTCCCTTACTTTTCTGAAAAACTTTCGCATCAGATCAACGCTAACAGAATCAAGGGCTGTATCGATTATTCTCTCAAGCCCTGGAAAACTGTAGTCACAATTGGCTCGCGTGTATTTTTTTGCTTGGCACCATACGCGTTCAATAGGATTCAACTCGCAGTGAAACTTGGGAATGAACATTACCCTATGACCTTTGCTGAGTACAAATTCCTCTACTCTAGACTTTTGAAACTTGAAATCTCTCATTTCCTCAAGCACTTTGACCATCTGTTCTTTCTTCATGCCAGTTGTGTTGATTCCACGTTCTTCAAGCACTCGTTTTAGTCCTTTTTGTTGGCCATTTTCTGTCACCATTCTTTGTGATTTACCATCCCATACAGTATCACGTAACAATGGTTGTTTCCCTCCATCGGACACATTCATTATGTGAGCAATCAGCGCATTGTCTGCATAAGCACAATGGCCAGAACTTTGATCGAAAAGAAAAAGAAGGGTATTGTTTGATGGAGGAAACTTAAACTCTGCAATTTTTATTGCAAGCTCAACTTGAGTAATGAAATGATCATTATTCCAATAGCCTTGCCCTTGAGCACCAAACTTGAAAATTACTCTAGCTGCTTTTGGTAGACCAGGGTGTGACAACTTTGCTAATTCATGCTCCTCAGGGGTTAATCTCAGGAATCCATGGTGTTCATCAACAAAATCACTGATCATCAAACCACGACCCTGGCCTTTTGGACGGAGTGTTAATCTATTTTCTTCAGCCCATTGCCACGTCTGACCCTCATTTGAATGAAAACTAGACTCATCATGGTAAAGTAGTACGAGACGCTTTTCTGCTGTGCTACTTCCAATTAATTCTTCTGTTTCTCCACCCAAACCATACGGTGGAGGTAAGTGAGTTGATTGCAGTATCTCTATCTTTCGAAGATAAAGTTTTTGATACTCTATAACATCCTCCCGTTCGTGGCCATCAAAGTATAAACCCTTTTTATACGATCTTGGAGAAAACCCAAGATTATGTAACCATTTTGCAGCTGTGCGTGTAGTTATTGAACGGGGGAAACCTGGGGAAAGATGAGAGTTTGGAAATAGATCAGTGTTTACCCATGTTGCGAAAGTGGCTGCAGTCATGACATTTGGCCCTTTTTTGTAAGCATTTTCATGCAACCAAGCTGAAGCTTTCTTACGGCAATCTTCGTCATCTAATACACAACGATGGTTGTGCCTTCCTTGCTGTGATTGCGAAAAAGTGCCTCCCTGTCCATAAAAGTTGTTATGCCAAGTACGGACAGTTTTCTCATTAAACCCCACAACCATTCCAGCTTCAGTAGCAGCAGCCACATCAGTAAGCCCAAATCTTGTCCTGAAAGTGTCCATCATAATAATCGCAAACATTTTGGTGGTGTCTTTGCACTGGGAAGCAATCCACTCTTTGTACACTTCCTTGGCAGTATCTTTAGTTAACGGCACATCTTCAGCTTCTTCACTATCTTCGTCTTCTGGGAAAACTTCCACTCTGGGTACAATCAATGACTCATCTAGACTACCATCAGGTGCTAACTCTGGATTGCTAACATTTTCCTGAACTCTAGCCAGCTTTGCAGATCTTCCTATACTAGCCAAATTCCTAAACCTTTTCTTCTTTGACCATCGTGGTTTCTCAATAGCTACTTCACTCATTTTAACAAGACCTATTGAAATAGTGGCATTTAATTGGAATAATCAGTAAAGGTATATAGGTTAAAACTCTTTACGACCATAAAATACCTTAAAACACTAAGTGGTAACAAATTAAGAAAGGTAATATGCAAAAAAAACTACACAAAACAAGCTTACAAGGCGGTTGCAATCTTCGCACTCGATGGTTGTCATGGTAACGATGACGTAATTACGAAACTATGCCGTATATACTCCTTATTACTACCATATTATGCAGAATAACGTGCTGAGTTGAATGGTGCCATTCATTTATCAATAAATCAAAGCATTTAGAAGTTATGGGTAAAAGTTCATATGGACATTTATGAGTTCTTGCACTATATGCTGAAAATTACATGTGAAAGTGTTTTACTAAGAAAAAGATCAATATACTCTAATAGAGCAGTCACAACTCTAAGAGTGTAATCAGGTAGAAGTGACTGTTTCAGTATTAGAATATTTTGTGCTTTTGTAAGCACCATTGTTATATCAAGACTCACGGTAGTGTGTCGTACGGCCCAAGAAGCCGGCGCGTAACACCCGTGAGTATATCTAATCCAAAATAGCCAAGCTGTAAAAAAAAAGTGTGTGGCCCTCAAAAAGGCTATGGTGAAAAAAGATGTGAAATCCAAGGTGGCGGCCAAGAAATGGCTGTGATGGTAGGTTAATGGTAAAAATTTAATAACGACAATTCAGGTGAATTTTGTGCCAATTGACCAAGCGGCACCAAAATTCACCTGAATTGTTGTTATTAAAATTTTTACCATTAACCTACCATCACAGCCATTTCTTGGCCGCCACCTTGGATTTCATATCTTTTTCACCATAGCCTTTTTGAGGGCCGCACACTTTTATTACAGCTTGGCTGTTTTGGATTAGATTTCACTTCTTTTTGTATTTGTATACCCCAAAGCCGGCCTATGGCCTGCTTTGGGACTTTTTAAACCTATCTTTTTTCTTTACCACAGGAAGAAGAAAAGATGAAGCAGATTAACCTTAAATATTTCTGATTTTATCAGTAAATGTACAAATTATATATATAATACTTATATTTATTACAGAACTGTCCATGGTGGTTTCTTTGTAACTGAAAACTCTTCAAGGTAACTTCTTCTAGCTGTTCTCTCTACAGGGTGATTTATTTGTAGCTGGATTCTGTACAGGTGATTTTTTTGCTGCTGAGCTCTTTACATAATGGTTTCTTTGTAGCTGAACTCTCTACAAGGTAACTTCTTCTAACTGATCTCTCTACAGCGAGATTTGTTTGTAGCTGAACTCTCTACAGGTGATTTGTTTGCAGCTGAACTATCTAAATGATGGTTTCTTTGTAGCTGAACTCTCTACAAGGTAATTTCTTCTAGCTGAACTCTCTACATGGTGGTTTCTTTGTAGCTGAACTCTCTACAAGATAACTTCTTCTAACTGATCTTTCTACAGGGCAATTTGTTTGTGGCAGAATTTTCTAAAGGGTGATTTCTTTGCAGCTGAACTCTCTACATGGTGGTTTCTTTTTACTGTAGCTGAACTCTCTACAAGGTAATTTCTTCTAGCTGATCTCTCTACAGGGTGATTTGTTTGTAGCTGAATTCTATACAGGTGATTTGTTTGCAGCTGAGCTCTTTACAGAATGGTTTCTTTGTAGCTGAACTCTCTGCAGGTGATTTGTTTGCAGCTGAACTCTCCACATGATGGTTTCTTTAAATTCGTAGCTGAACTCTCTACAAGGTAACTTCTTCTAGCTGATCTCTCTACAGGGTGATTTGTTTGTAGCTCAACTATCTACAAGATAATTTCTTCTAGCTGATCTCTCTACAAGGTAATTTGTTTGTAGCTGAATTCTGTACAGGTGATTTGTTTGCAGCTGAGCTTTTTACAGAATGTTTTCTTTGTAGCTGAATTCTCTACAAGGTAACTTCTTCTAACTAAACTCTCTACAGGGAGATTTGTTTGCATCTAAACTCTATTCATGATGGTTTCTTTGTAGCTGAACTCTCTACAAGGTAACTTCTTCTAGCTGAACTCCCTACATGGTGATCTCTTTGTAGCTGAACTCTCTACAAGGTGACTTCTTCTAGCTGATCTTTCTACAGGGTGATTTGTTTGTAGCTGAATTCTGTACAGGTGATTTGTTTGTGGCTGAGCTCTTTACAGAATGGTTTCTTTGTAGCTGAGCTCTCTACAAGGTAGTTTCTTCTAGCTGATGTCTCCACAAGGTCACTAGTTTGTAGCTGAACTTTCTACATGATGGTTTCTTTGTAACTGAACTCTCTACAAGGTAACTTTTTCTAGCTGATCTTTCTACAGGGTGATTTGTTTGTGGCTGAACTGTCTACAAGGAAACTTCTTCTAGCTGATCTCTCTACAGGGAGATTGGTTTGTAGCTGAACTCTCTACAAGTGATTTGTTTGCAGCTGAACTCTCCACATGATGTTTTCTTTGTAGCTGAACTCTCTACAAGGTAACTTCTTCTAGCTGATCTCTCTACAGGGTGATTTGTTTTTAGCTGAATTCTGTACAGGTGATTTGTTTGCAGCTGAGCTCTTTACAGAATGGTTTCTATGTGGCTGAACTCTTTACAAGGTAATTTCTTCTAGCTGATGTCTCTACAGGGTCACTAGTTTGTAAATGAATTCTCTACATGGTGGTTTCTTTGTAACTGAACTCTCTTCAAGGTAACTTCTTCTAGCTGATTTTTCTATAGGGTGACTTGTTTGTAGTGGAAATCTGTACAGGTGATTTTGTTTGCAGCTGAGCTCTTTACAGAATGGTTTCTTTGTAGCTGAACTCTTTACAAGGTAACTTCTTCTAGCTGATGTCTCTAAGGGTCACTAGTTTGTAAACAAATTCTCTACATGGTGGTTTCTTTGTAACAGAACTCTCTACAAGGAAACTTCTCCTAGCTGATCTCTCTACAGGGAGATTTCTTTGTAGCTGAACTCTCTACAGGTGATTTGTTTGCAGCTGAACTCTCTAAATGATGGTTTCTTTGTAGCTGAACTCTCTACAAGTTAACTTCGTCTATCTGATCTCTCTACAGGGTAATTTGTTTGTAGCTGAACTCTCTACATTGTGGTTTCTTTGTAGCTGAATTCTACAAGGTGATTTCTTCTAGCTGAATTATCTCTTTCTATAGTTGCATGAATTCCCTACAAGGTAACTTCTTCTAGCTGATCTCTCTACAGGGTGAATTGTTTGTGGCTAATCTCTCTACAGGGTGACTTGTTTCTAGCTGATCTCTATACAGGTTACTTGTTTCTAGCTGATCTCTTGAATTCTCTTCGGGTGACTGCTATATTAGGATGACTGCTCTATTAGGATGACTGCTCTATTAGAGTATCTCGATCTCGCACTTGCTACACCAAGTGGGATTTCGTGTTATAACTCCGTGGCTTTAAATCTGATTCTTCTACACCATTGAAGAGCCTTTCTAAGATGATAACTCCATCTGTACAGCGATTTTCAAAGCATTACCCCAAGCTGTTTACCAGGTAGGCGTGGCAAGCAGTCATTTTTTTATTAGCTAATCTCGATTGCGTAATTGTTATACTCTGTTGGTTTTTTCGTTGTATCTTCCTGGTTTTTAGCTCGATTTCTTTCAAACCGCAAAAAGTTTGAGGTTCAATAGTTAACCTATTCACCCACCGATTTTCAGCTTCTTTCCATACGCAGTTTACCCTGTAGGCGTGACAACATATTGGCGTTATTTTTTGTGAATAATCGCTCATAACTCTTTGCCTGTTTATCGTATTCCAGCCAAAGTTGGTACAGAGATGCGTCTTTATACCCCCTTCTGTGTGCCAAATTTCAGGGCAATCGGATATGGTGTTCGCGTTTTATAGCAGTTTTTGTAAGTGTGCGAAAAGAGTAAGAAAAATAAGAAGAAAAAACGAAGAAACTAAGCCAATTTTTGAAGTCGCATATCTCGGGAACGCTTGAAGCGATTTCGCTCAAATTTCTAATGTGGAGTGCTGAAGGTGGAAGGAGTGTCCACAGCAAAAATCGTCTTGTTTCATCAGGGCAGCACAGAGCTACGGAGGTGCGAAAAGTGCATTTTCTTTCTTCCTGTCAATATACTCACGGATGTTACTCGGCGGCTTCTTGGGCCACACGACACACTACCGTGTGTCTTGATTGACAGGAAGAAAGAAAACGCAATTTTCGCACCCCCGTAGCTCTGTGCTGCCTTGATGAAACAAGACGAGTTTGCTGTGGACACTCCCTCCAACTTTAGTACTCCACATTCCAAATTTAAGCAAAATCGCTTCAAGCGTTTCCGAGATATGCGACTTCAAAAATTGGCTTAGTTTCTTAGTTTTTTTTCTTTTATTCTTATTTTTCTTCTACTTTTTGCACACTTACAAAAACTGCTATAAAACGCGAACGCCATATCCGATCGCCTTGAAATTTGGCACACAGAAAGGGGTATAAAGGCGCATCTCTGTACCAACTTTGGCTGGAATACGATAAACAGGCAGAGTTATGAGCGATTATTCACGAAAAATAACACCAATATGTTGTCACGCCTACAGGGTAAACCGCGTATGGGAAGAAGCTGAAAATCGGTGGGTGAATAGGTTAACTATTGAACCTCAAACCTTTTGTGGTTTGAAAGAAATCGAGCTAAAAACCAGGAAGATACAACGAAAAAACCAACAGAGTGTAACAATTACGCAATCGAGATTAGCTAATAAAAATTGACTACTTGCCACGCCTACCAGATAAACCGCTTGGGGTAATGCTTTGAAAATCGCTGTACAGATGGAGTTATCATCTTAGAAAGGTTCTTCAATGGTGTAGAAGAATCAGACTTAAAGCCACAGAGTTATAACACGAAATCCAACTTGGTGTAGCAAGTGTGAGATCGAGATACTCTAATAGAGCAGTCATCCTAATAGAGCAGTCACCCGAAGAGAATTCAAGAGATCAGCTAGAAACAAGTAACCTGTATAGAGATCAGCTACAAATAAGTCACCCTGTAGAGAGATAAGCCACAAACAATTCAACCTGTAGAGAGATCAGCTAGAAGAAGTTACCTTGTAGGGAATTCATGCAACTATAGAAAGAGATAATTCAGCTAAAAGAAATGACCTTGTAGAGTTCAGCTACAAAGAAACCACAATGTAGAGAGTTCAGCTACAAACAAATCACCCTGTAGAGAGATCAGCTAGAAGAAGTTACCTTGTAGAGAGTTCAGCTACAAAGAAACCATCATGTACAGAGTTCAGCTGCAAACAAATCACCTGTAGAGAGTTCAGCTACAAACAAATCTCCCTGTAGAGAGATCAGCTAGGAGAAGTTTCATTGTAGAGAGTTCAGTTACAAAGAAACCACCATGTAGAGAATTCGTTTACAAACTAGTGACCATGTAGAGACATCAGCTAGGAAGTTACCTTGTAAAGAGTTCAGCTACATAGAAATCATTTTGTAAAGAACTCAGCTGCAAACAAATCACCTGTACAGAATTCAGCTACAAACAAATCACCCTGTAGAGAGATCAGCTAGAAGAAGTTACCTTGTTGATAGTTCAGCTACAAACAAATCACCATGTAGAGAGATCAGCTAGAAGAAGTTACCCTGTAGAGAGTTCAGCTACAAAGAAACCATCATGTGGAGAGTTCAGCTGCAAACAAATCACCTGTAGAGAGTTCAGTTAGAAGAAGTTACCTTGTAGAGAGTTCAGCTACAAAGAAACCATTCTGTAAAGAGTTCAGCTGCAAACAAATCACCTGTACAGAATTCAGCTACAAACAAATCACCCTGTTGAGAGATCAGCTAGAAGAAGTTATCTTGTAGATAGTTCAGCTACAAACAAATCACCCTGTATAGAGATCAGCTAGAAGAAGTTTCTTTGTAGAGAGTTCAGCCATAAACAAATCACCCTGTAGAAAGATGAGCTAGAAGAAGTTACCTTGTAAAGAGCTCAGCTGCAAACAAATCACCTGTACAGAATTCAGTTACAAACAAATCACTCTGTAGAAAGATCAGCTAGAAGAAGTCATCTTGTAGAGAGTTCAGCTACAAAGGAACCACCATGTAGGGAGTTCAGCTAGAAGAAGTTACCTTGTAGAGAGTTCAGCTACTAAGAAACCATCATGAAGAGAGTTCAGCTGCAAACAAATCTCCCTGCAGAGAGTTCAGTTAGAAGAAGTTACCTTGTAGAGAGTTCAGCTACAAAGAAACCATTCTGTAAAGAGCTCAGCTGCAAACAAATCACCTGTACAGAATTCAGCTACAAACAAATCCACCCTGTAGAGAGATCAACTAGAAGAAGTTATCTTGTAGATAGTTCAGCTACAAACAAATCACCCTGTAGAGAGATCAGCTAGAAGAAGTTACCTTGTAGAGAGTTCAGCTTCAAATTTAAAAGAAACCATCATGTGGAGAGTTCAGCTGCAAATAAATCACCTGTAGAGAGTTCAGCTACAAAAAAACTACCATGTAGGGAGTTCAGCTAGAAGACGTTACCTTGTAGAGAGTTCAGCTACAAATAAACCATCATGAAGAGAGTTCAGCTGCAAACAAATCTCCCTGTAGAGAGTTCAGTTAGAAGAAGTTACCTTGTAGAGAGTTCACCTACAAAGAAACCATTCTGTAAAGAGCTCAGCTGCAAACAAATCACCTGTATAGAACTCAGCTACAAACAAATCACCCTGTAGAGAGATCAGCTAGAAGAAATTACCTTGTAGAGTGTTCAGCTACAGTACAAAGAAACCACCATGTAGAGAGTTCAGCTGCAAAGAAATCACCCTGTAGAAAATTCTGCCACAAACAAATAGCCCTGTAGAAAGATCAGTTAGAAGTTATCTTGTAGAGAGCTCAGCTACAAAGAAACCACCATGTAGAGAGTTCAGCTAGAAGAAATTACCTTGTAGAGAGTTCAGCTACAAAGAAACCATCATTTAGATAGTTCAGCTACAAACAAATCACCTGTAGAGAGTTCAGCTACAAACAAATCTTGCTGTAGAGAGTTCAGTTAGAAGAAGTTACCTTGTAGAGAGTTCAGCTACAAAGAAACCATTCTGTAAAGAGCTCAGCTGCAAACAAATCACCTGTATAGAATTCAGCTACAAACAAATCACCCTGTAGAGAGATCAGCTATAAGAAATTACCTTGTAGAGAGTTCAGCTACAGTACAAAGAAACCACCATGTAGAGAGTTCAGCTGCAAAGAAATCACCCTGCAGAAAATTCTGCCACAAACAAATAGCCCTGTAGAAAGATCAGTTAGAAGAAGTTATCTTGTAGAGAGTTCAGCTACAAAGAAACCACCATGTAGAGAGTTCAGTTAGAAGAAATTACCTTGTAGAGAGTTCAGCTACAACGAAACCATCATCTAGATAGTTCAGCTGCAAACAAATCACCTGTAGAGAGTTCAGCTACAAACAAATCTCGCTGTAGAGAGATCAGTTAGAAGAAGTTACCTTGTAGAGAGTTCAGCTACAAAGAAACCGTTATGTAAAGAGCTCAGCAGCAAAAAAATCACCTGTACATAATTCAGCTACAAACAAATCACCCTGTAGAAAGATCAGCTAGAAGAAGTCACCTGGTAGAGAGTGCAGCTACAAAGAAACCACCATGTAGGGAGTTCAGCTAGAAGAAGTTACCTTGTAGAGAGTTCAGCTAGAAGAAGTTACCTTGTAGAGAGTTCAGCTACAAAGAAACCATCATGAAGAGAGTTCAGCTGCAAACAAATCTCCCTGTAGAGAGTTTAGTTAGAAGAAGTTACCTTGTAGAGAGTTCAGCTACAAAGAAACCATTCTGTAAAGAGCTCAGCTGCAAACAAATCACCTGTATAGAATTCAGCTACAAACAAATCACCCTGTAGAGAGATCAGCTAGAAGAAGTTATCTTGTAGATAGTTCAGCTACAAACAAATCACCCTGTAGAGAGATCAGCTAGAAGAAGTTACCTTGTAGAGAGTTCAGCTACAAAGAAACCATTCTGTAAAGAGCTCAGCTGCAAACAAATCACCTGTATAGAATTCAGCTACAAACAAATCACCCTGTAGAGAGATCAGCTATAAGAAATTACCTTGTAGAGAGTTCAGCTACAGTACAAAGAAACCACCATGTAGAGAGTTCAGCTGCAAAGAAATCACCCTGTAGAAAATTCTGCCACAAACAAATAGCCCTGTAGAAAGATCAGTTAGAAGAAGTTATCTTGTAGAGAGTTCAACTACAAAGAAACCACCAAGTAGAGAGTTCAGCTAGAAGAAATTACCGTGTAGAGAGTTCAGCTACAAAGAAACCATAATCTAGATAGTTCAGTTGCAAACAAATCACCTGTATAGAGTTCAGCTACAAACAAATCCCCCTGTAGAGAGATCAGTTAGAAGAAGTTACCTTGTAGAGAGTTCAGCTACAAAGAAACCATTCTGTAAAGAGCTCAGCAGCAAAAAAATCACCTGTACAGAATTCAGCTACAAATAAATCACCCTGTAGAGAGAACAGCTAGAAGAAGTCACCTTGTTGATAGTTCAGCTACAAACAAATCACCCTGTAGAGAGATCAGCTAGAAGAAGTTACCTTGTAGAGTGTTCAGTTACAACGAAACCACCATGGACAGTTCTGTAATAAATATATGCATTATATATATAATTTGTACATTTACTGATAAAATCAGAAATATTTAAGGTACATCTGCTTCATCTTTTCTTCTTCCTGTGGTAAAGAAAAAAAGATATGTTAAAAAAGTCCCAAAGCAGGCCATAGGTCGACTTTGGCGTATACAAATACAAAAAGAAGTGAAATCTAATCCAAAACAGCCAAGCTGTAAAAAAAGTGTGCGGCCCTCAAAAAGGCTATGGTGAAAAAAGATGTGAAATCCAAGGTGGCAGCCAAGAAATGGCTGTGATGGTAGGTTAATGGTAAAAATTTTAATAACAACAATTCAGGTGAATTTTGTGCCAATTGACCAAGCCACACCAAAATTCACCTGAATTGTTGTTATTAAAATTTTTACCATTAACCTACCATCACAGTCATTTCTTGGCCGCCACCTTGGATTTCACATCTTTTTTCACCATAGCCTTTTTGAGGGCCGCACACTTTTTTTACAGCTTGGCTGTTTTGGATTAGATGATATTATCTACACTTCTCCAGAAAAATACTGGAATATTGACTGGTTTGCATTTCAGTGACTTCTTTCTTTGTGAATCTTGATTGGCTACTTCATTATAAACATGAATCATACTGAAAACGTGTACAAGAATACCATGAAATGCACTATAATAATGTGTGTACTATGAAGTAGCTACTTTAAAGTACTTGATATTGGTACTTGTACTTGCAGATACTTCCCAGCTGAGTACTTGGTATTTGAAGTATCGGTAAAAAGTGGAATCGGTGCAGCCCTAGCAAATAGCTAAACCTGTAAGACTATAAAATGACTATGCAACATTAATAAATGCTAGGGATGACTCCTAGACTACTAACCTAGTCTTATGGCACACTTTGTTAAAATCACATGTTCAGGCAGTGGCACACAGCGCAACTATGAAGCACCATACTATCAATCATCCTTCGTGAAGAACAAGAGAGGTTTGAATGATGAGCAGTATGGTGCAGTGGACAAAACGTAATCGAAACAACATGTTCATAAATCCACTGTCATTACCTTGGCTGTCTGAAATTTCTAGAACTGTACACTTAGCACTACTAGGTCTTACAGCAGGCAAATGAAATGCAGGCGAATTTCAAAATTTTAAAACTTTTTGCTTTGTTTACCCAAGGTACAGTATCATTACTGCAGTACTAATGCATCCTAGGTGGTTGTTTTCAGGTAAAATTTGTTGCAAGGTTGTTTTTTTAGTAAGAAAAATTACAAAACCATATGATTTCTTACTGATCCCTACTTATTAAGTACTACCATACTTAATGATAAGTGATAGTAAAGCTTTTTTATTTTAAAAGTGAAGTAACGTTCCAGCAATATAAACTAGTGAAACAAGAAGTATGAATTATGGTAGCTTTTACAACATAGCCGTAAGAAGAATAATTCCTACTTTGGCATTGAGCAGTAGGGTTGGGCAACATTGAAAATTTCCTTCTGTGGTTATTGTGTAGCTTATTATCATGATTATTGCAAATATCATGGTACTGAAATGAACTATAGCAAGTAAACCAAACTACTTTTAAGATTACATTGATATGGGTGAAGTTTCTTTACTACCACTTACCATAACTGCAAGGAGTTTGGAAAAACCAACTAACTCATCACTTATGAAGATGCCATGAGTGCATATAAATGTTGAATGAGGCATAGATCCTATACATAGCTAGCAGATAATTTACTAAGGCTTACTATAAGTGTAAGACCAGGATTTTTATCCCACAATTACAGTAGTACATCCAGTACACACATGCTTGATGTGTATTCTAATAATTAGTGCATCACTTTGCATAGTAGTACATTGTTTAGGCTTGTTTGCTAGTTCAAGGAGGCTGAAATACTGATTGACAAAAACAATGTGGTGATGTTAACACGTGTAATTGTGTGTTTGCCACAAGAAATAGCTGTATTGACGCTATAATCATTTATGCCAGTATCATGATAGTGATTTTTTAAATACAAGATGGTATCAGTTATTGCTAGCTGTAATATCACCTTGTTACTGTCATACCGGTACATCACCCAACCATATTGAGAAGATGGTATAATGATGTTAAGTTAAACCTACAGTGTCAAATTTATTCAAAATTTACTAGAGGTACAGTATTGCCCAAGTGCAATGTTGCACTCGTTCACACATGCAACTGCTCGAGATTTAAAAAATTGCTAATTAAGGGGTGTGGCAACTGTTTCGCTTGTGATTCTTGTGAACGAAACAGCTTCTGCATTGTCTTGCCAGCAAAACAGTTGCCACGCCCCTTAATTAATGATTTTTTGAATGTCGAGCAAAAGTTGTGTGTGCTAGTGAGTGCAACGTTGCGCTTGGGCAGTACCGTACTTAGCACTTTCTAACATGCTGAAAATGAAATCTTCAGGTAAAAGCAGGATAATTAGGTGTTTTAATTTTACGCTATAGTGTGTATAAGTTGATCTGGATTCTGAAAAACAGCTAAAAACAAAAAGTGGGTTTTTTTCTGAAGAGAATTAACATTTCAGCTAACCAGGTGATTAGTGGTGACAGTAAAAATGTCAACAACAGACATGTGTGGTTCAGCTCCATCACAAGTTTGGGAACAAATTGTAATAGAAACTACACTATTATGCTTTATTAGATATACTGAAAATTTTGATTGGCCGTAAATATCGCATCACGAATTTGAACAAAAATACTTGAATCATGTTTAGTGAGTCAAGCAGTGCTACACATGAGTCAAATTTCAAGTTCTTGTGTAATTGAATCAATGTTTTATTATTGTTTTTAAGGATCCAGCTCAGTGTACATACTATAAGAGGGGTGGACATGTTTTATGTGCTTCATAAAACTATTGCTTAAATTACATAGCTGTGCATGATATTTCCATATATGTTTCGGTTCCAACAATGGGAAAAAATTGTGGACCTGTTTTCATCCACTTTTGGAAGATTTTCACTAGCATGTATTTTCAATCCAAAAATGGAGTCATCCAATATTGGATGGTACTGTAATTTTATCATAAATTATGGATATTTCATGTGAACCTCAGTAATTTCATTATAAAACTAGCAAATTGTGGAGCCAGTTGTTTCAGTAATTAAATCAAGTTTCATGTATACTTTACCATGGTACACTTAGTTTTCAAAACTTAAGTTGAAGGTGGTAATAATAATTATGTGATGTGTCATAGTGTACAATTGTTCTAGCTCTTTGTTGCTCAACAGTAAACATTACTTTGAAATGTCTTTCTTTGCAATACTATGAATGAAACATTTGTGCAATACAATTTATTATAGAACTTTTTGTGAGCGAGATCAAAAGAAAAGTATACTTTAATTTTCTTAGAAAATGGTATGCATAATATGCTTTGATCTTTGGAGGATAATGAGGTCTTAAAACTCCATTAATCCTGCTAGCAGGATTTTAATGGTTAGAAACCTGCTAGCAGAAAGGACCTCAAGCATCACAAATCTCACTTTCGATCATTAATTTGCAATGCTCCCTCCATGCATAATCAGGCTGACCAGTACTAAAGGTCTGGCAGCAACATGTGCTGCAGCATTACGATTATCTAACCTAATTTCAAGGACTTAGATTCAATGATTTATAGTTGAAATGGTGTAACACAAAAGGGGCTAAAGTAAGGAAAACACCCTCCAACCCTAGGATTTAAACTGCAGGTCACCCAATGTCTAATCAGGACCACACTCAGTCTTCCTCCAGGAGTCATGTATGTTATTCTAATCGAACAGTCACAAGTTGCATTGTAACTAGCAGCAAAGAAACTTATCAAACTAGTATTTTAAAAATTGTGACCGGATTTGCGAAAAGGTACCTTTTTCACATGTAAAATTTGACCCATTTTTTGAACTTTGAAACTTCGTAACTTTTTTATCATTGCATATAATTGCTTAAACTTTTCCATGAGTGCAGATAAAGTATCTGGCTGCATTTTGAAACTAAGAGCAAGTTAATCAGTGTAAGGAGTCAAGTGTTACATCATTTTGTTTGCTGGCATGTAAAATGTGTGGAAAAGGTACCTTTTCGCAAATCCGGTCACAATTGTTAATTTAAAAACGAAGTTGGGATCTATACAATAAAAATTAATGAAACAAGAGATGATTGATGGTATTACATCTAAGCTCAGTGTGGAAATCCCTACTTTGGCACATTAGATATAACAATTATTTTGCTCAATGCCAAAGTAGGAACTTCCCCACTGAGCTATACCATAATGCCATCAATCATCTCCTGTTTCACTACTTTTTATTGCATATATCCCTACTTCATTTTTAAATTAGCAATTTATAAAATACTAGTTGAATAGATGGTAACATGCCACAGTAGAAATTTTCCCACGGCATAACCGTGTTAAGTCCTTAGCAATATGGTTATTATGGAATTATTAAATTTTGCAAAGGTAATAAAGTCCTTTATGATATGTGTCTTTCCATGGAATCTTCTCATATACACAGATTATCCGTGATGCATCAAATTATATCACTGTGAAATAATAACTGTCACTGTTGATTACTTTGTCACTATAGGATGGACATACTCCTTTATATGCTGCTGCATATAATGGTTATTCTCAAGTAGTGGAGATGTTAATCCAGTCAGAAACAGATGTCAATGTTGCTGATCAAGTGAGGCAACAATTATTTACATTAATGAACTTATTCTGTATATAGTCTTCTTGTACCCCTGGTTTTTCCGTAACAAGGTTGTTATGTAGACAAACTGCCAAAAATTATTTCTAGTAGAGCCATGAAATCCTTTATTTGCCAGTAAAATTACACATTGATTCAAGTAAAACTCATGCTTTCTTTATTGGAGAAAAAAACACAAATTAAGTTAAAATTATAAGTTGTACTCAAAAAGTCCTTGTACTACTGAGGTCACATACACACCTCATGTTCATAGAATACATTAACGACTGAATGCTGTACTTTGGTATTGAATAGATGGTAACTGCCACAGTAGGGATTTTTCCCACAGCATAACTGTGTTAACTCCTTAGCAATATGGTTATCTAATCAAAAACAGCCAAGCTGTAAAAAAAGGAGTGCCCAAGCGGCACAAAAATTCACTAGAATTGTCGTTATTAAAATTTTTACCATTAACCTACCATCACAGCCATTTCTTGGCCGCCACCTTGGATTTCACATCTTTTTTCACCGTAGCCTTTTCAAGGGCCGCACTCCTTTTTTTACAGCTTGGCTGTTTTTGATTAGATTTCACTTCTTTTTGTATTTGTATACTCCAAAGCCGGCCTATGGCTAGCTTTGGGGCTTTTTAACCTATATATTGCTCTTTACCACAGGAAAAAGAAAAAGATGAAGTAGATTTTATAAATACTTTAACTCATTCTGATTTTATCAGTAAATGTACAAATTATATATGTAATGCATATATCAAGAGTTCGTTATATTATGAACTCTTGCATATATTTATTACATGTCAATTAATTCCCACAGGATAATTTGCAGCTAGCCTCTCTACTGTGTGACTTGAAATGTAGATGAACTCTTTACAGGATTCTCTATACAGGGTGACTTGACTCTAGCTGAACTCTCTGCAGGGTTATCTGTTTGTAGTTGAATTCTCTACAGGATGATTTGTTTGCAGCTGAACTCTCTACAAGGTAACCTCTTCTAACTGATCTGTGTACAGGGTGACTTGTTTCTAGCTGGTCTCTCTACAGGGAGATTTGTTTGTAGCTGAATTCTCTACAGGGTGATTTGTTTGTAGCTGAATTCTCTAAATGGTGGTTGCTTTATAGCTGAACTCTCTAAAAGGTGACTTCTCATAGCTGAACTCTCTACAGGGTGATCATTTCATAGCTGAACTCTCTACAGGATGATTTGTTTGCAGCTGAACTCTCTACATGATGATTTTTTTGTAGCTGAACTCTCTACAGGGTGATTTGTTTGCAGCTGAAATCCCTACAGGTGATTTTGTTTGTAGCTGAACTCTCTACAAGGTGATACTTCTAGGTGATCTCTCTACAGGATGACTTGTTTCTAACTGAACTCTCAACAGGGTGATCTGTTCATAGCTGAACTTTCTACAGGGTGATTTGTTTGCAGCTGAACTCTCTGCATTGTAGTTTCTTCGTAGCTGAACTCTCTACAATCTGACTTCTAGCTGAACTCTCTACAGGGTGACTTGTTTCTAGCTGATCTCTCTACAGGTGATTTGTTTGCAGCTGAACTCTCTACATGGTGGTTTCTTTGTAGCTGAATTCTCTACAAGGTGACTTCTTCTAGCTGATCTTTCTACAGGGTGATTTGTTTGTAGCTGAATTCTCTACAAGGTGATTTACTTGTAGCTGAACTCTCTACAAGGTGACTTCTTCTAGCTGAACACTCTACAGAGTGATTGATTTTTTTGCAGCTGAACTCTCTACATGGTGGTTTCTTTGTAACTGAACTCTCTACAGGGTGATTTGTTTATAGCTGAACTCTCTACAGGGTGATCTGTTCGTAGCTGAACTCCCTACAAGGTAACTTCTTCTAGCTGATCTTTCTACAGGGCATATTTGTTTGTAGCTGAGTTCTCTACAGGGTGATTTGTTTGCAGCTGAACTCTCTACATGGGAGTTTCATTGTAGCTGAACTCTCTACAATGTGACTTCTTCTAGCTGAACTCTCTACAGGGTGACTTGTTTCTAGCTGATCTCTCTACAGGGTGACTTGTTTCTAGCTGAACTCTCTACAGGTGATTTGTTTGCAGCTGAACTCTCTACATGGTGGTTTCTTTGTAGCTGAACTCTCTACAAGGTGACTTCTTCTAGCTGATCTTTCTACAGGGTGATTTGTTTGTAGCTGAACTCTCTACAATGTTACTTCTTCTAGCTGAACTCTCTACAGGGTGACTTGTTTCTAGCTGAACTCTCTACAGGATGATTTGTTTGCAGCTGAACTCTCTACATGGTGGTTTCTTTGTAACTGAACTCTCTACAGGGTGATTTGTTTATAGCTGAACTCTCTACAAGGTAACTTCTTCTAGCTGATCTTCCTACAGCGAATATTTGTTTGTAGCTGAGTTCTCTACTGGGTGATTTGTTTGCAGCTGAACTCTCTACATGGGAGTTTCATTGTAGCTGAACTCTCTACAATGTGACTTCTTCTAGCTGAACTCTCTACAGGGTGACTTGTTTCTAGCTGATCTCTCTACAGGGTGACTTGTTTCTAGCTGAACTCTCTACAGGTGATTTGTTTGCAGCTGAACTCTCTACATGGTGGTTTCTTTGTAGCTGAACTCTCTACAAGGTAATTTCTTCTAGCTGATCTTTGTACAGGGTGATTTGTTTGTAGCTGAATTCTCTACAATGTGACTTCTTCTAGCTGAACTCTCTACAGGGTGACTTGTTTCTAGCTGATCTCTACAAGGTGACTTGTTTCTAGCTGAACTCTCTACAGGTGATTTGTTTGCAGCTGAGCTCTCTACATGGTGGTTCCTTTGTAGCTGAACTCTCTACAAGGTAACTTCTTCTAGCTGATCTTTCTACAGGGTGATTTGTTTGTAGCTGAATTCTCTACAAGGTGATTTATTTGCAGCTGAACTCTCTACAAGGTGACTTCTTCTAGCTGAACTCTCTACAGAGTGATTGATTCTTTTGCAGCTGAACTCTCTACATGGTGGTTTCTTTGTAACTGAACTCTCTACAGGGTGATTTTATTGTAGCTGAACTCTCTACAGGGTGATCTGTTCGTAGCTGAACTCCCTATAAGGTAACTTCTTCTAGCCGATCTTTCTACAGGGCATATTTGTTTGTAGCTGAGTTCTCTACTGGGTGATTTGTTTGCAGCTGAACTCTCTACATGGGAGTTTCATTGTAGCTGAACTCTCTACAATGTGACTTCTTCTAGCTGAACTCTCTACAGGGTGACTTGTTTCTAGCTGATCTCTCTACAGGGTGACTTGTTTCTAGCTGAACTCTCTACAGGTGATTTGTTTGCAGCTGAACTCTCTACATGGTGGTTTCTTTGTAGCTGAACTCTCTACAAGGTGACTTCTTCTAGCTGATCTTTGTACAGGGTGATTTGTTTGTAGCTGAACTCTCTACAATGTTACTTCTTCTAGCTGAACTCTCTACAGGGTGACTTGTTTCTAGCTAAACTCTCTACAGGATGATTTGTTTGCAGCTGAACTCTCTACATGGTGGTTTCTTTGTAACTGAACTCTCTACAGGGTGATTTGTTTATAGCTGAACTCTCTACAAGGTAACTTCTTCTAGCTGATCTTCCTACAGCGAATATTTGTTTGTAGCTGAGTTCTCTACTGGGTGATTTGTTTGCAGCTGAACTCTCTACATGGGAGTTTCATTGTAGCTGAACTCTCTACAATGTGACTTCTTCTAGCTGAACTCTCTACAGGGTGACTTGTTTCTAGCTGATCTCTCTACAGGGTGACTTGTTTCTAGCTGAACTCTCTACAGGTGATTTGTTTGCAGCTGAACTCTCTACATGGTGGTTTCTTTGTAGCTGAACTCTCTACAAGGTAATTTCTTCTAGCTGATCTTTGTACAGGGTGATTTGTTTGTAGCTGAATTCTCTACAATGTGACTTCTTCTAGCTGAACTCTCTACAGGGTGACTTGTTTCTAGCTGATCTCTCTACAAGGTGACTTGTTTCTAGCTGAACTCTCTACAGGTGATTTGTTTGCAGCTGAGCTCTCTACATGGTGGTTCCTTTGTAGCTGAACTCTCTACAAGGTAACTTCTTCTAGCTGATCTTTCTACAGGGTGATTTGTTTGTAGCTGAATTCTCTACAAGGTGATTTATTTGCAGCTGAACTCTCTACAAGGTGACTTCTTCTAGCTGAACTCTCTACAGAGTGATTGATTCTTTTGCAGCTGAACTCTCTACATGGTGGTTTCTTTGTAACTGAACTCTCTACAGGGTGATTTTATTGTAGCTGAACTCTCTACAGGGTGATCTGTTCGTAGCTGAACTCCCTATAAGGTAACTTCTTCTAGCCGATCTTTCTACAGGGCATATTTGTTTGTAGCTGAATTCTCTACTGGGTGATTTGTTTGCAGCTGAACTCTCTACATGGGAGTTTCATTGTAGCTGAACTCTCTACAATGTGACTTCTTCTAGCTGAACTCTCTACAGGGTGACTTGTTTCTAGCTGATCTCTCTACAGGGTGACTTGTTTCTAGCTGAACTCACTACAGGTGATTTGTTTGCGGCTGTACTCTCTACATGGTGGTTTTTTGCAGCTGAACTCTCTACAAGGTAACCTCTTCTAGCTGATCTTTCTACAGGGTGATTTGTTTGTAGCTGGATTCTCTACAGGGTGATTTATTTGCAGCTGAACTCTCTACAAGGTGACTTCTTCTAGCTGAACTCTCTACAGAGTGATAAATTTTTTTTGCAGCGGAACTGTCTACATGGTGGTTGCTTTGTAGCTGAACTCTCTAAAAGGTGACTTCTTAAAGCTGAACCCTCTACAGGGTGATCTTTTCATAGCTGAACTCTCTACAGGATGATTTGTTTGCAGCTGAACTCTCTACATGATGATTTCTTTGTAGCTGAACTCTCTACAGGGTGATTTGTTTGTAGCTGAGTTCTCTACAGGGTGATCTTTTCATAGCTGAACTCTCTACAGGGTGATTTGTTTGCAGCTGAACTCTCTACATGGTAGTTTCTTTGTAGCTGAACTCTCTACAATGTGACTTGTTCTAGCTGATCTCTCTACAAGGTGATCTGTTCATAGCTGAACTTTCTACAGGGTGATTTGTTTGCAGCTGAACTCTCTACATGGGAGTTTTATTGTAGCTGAACTCTCTACAGTGTTACTTCTTCTAGCTGAACTCTCTACAGGGTGACTTGTTTCTAGCTGAACTCTCTACAGGATGATTTGTTTGCAGCTGAACTCTCTACATGATGATTTCTTTGTAGCTGAACTCTCTACAGGGTGATTTGTTTGTAGCTGAACTCCCTACAAGGTAACTTCTTCTAGCTAATCTTTCTACAGGCGATTTGTTTGTAGCTGAACTCTCTACAGGGTGATTTGTTTGTAGCTGAACTCCCTACAAGGTAACTTCTTCTAGCTAATCTTTCTACAGGCGATTTGTTTGCAGCTGAACTCTCTACATGGTAGTTTCATTGTAGCTGAACTCTCTACAATGTGACTTCTTCTAGCTGAACTCTCTACAGGGTGACTTGTTTCTAGCTGATCTCTCTACAGGGTGACTTGTTTCTAGCTGAACTCTCTACAGGTGATTTGTTTGCAGCTGAACTCTCTACATGGTGGTTTCTTTGTAGCTGAACTCTCTACAAGGTAACTTCTTCTAGCTGATCTTTCTACAGGGTGATTTGTTTGTAGTTGAATTCTCTACAAGGTGATTTATTTTGCAGCTGAACTCTCTACAAGGTGACTTCTTCTAGCTGATCTCTCTACAAGATGACTTGTTTCTAACTGAACTCTCTACAGTGTGGTCTGTTCATTGCGGAACTTTCTAATGGGTGATTTGTTTGCAGCTGAAGTCTTTGCATGATCATTTCTTTGTAACTGAAGTCTCTACAAGGTAACTTCTTCCAGTTGATCTCTCTACAGGGCAATTTGTTTGAGCTGAACTCTCTACATGATGGTTTCTTTGTAGCTGAACTCTCTATTAGGTACCTTCTTCTGGCTGATCTGACTACAGGGTGACTTGTTTGTAGCTGAATTTCCTACAGAATAACTTGCAATGTAATATAATTAAGTAAATTATAAATGCAGCTGAATACTTTATTAGAGTGACTGTTCTATTAGAGTATCTCGATCTCGCATTTGTTACACGTAGTTGTCTTTCGAATCATAACTCAGTGGTTTGTAATCCGATTCTTCTGTGCTACTGCAAGGACTTTCTATGATGATTATTCCAGCTACATACTGATTTTCAGCTCGTTGCTGTAAGCGGTTTGCCTGGTAGACACGAAAACTAATAGTTTTTTTATTCATAAAAATCGATCGAGTAATTTTGACACAGGTCGGGCTTTGTGTCATATCTCCATGGTCTTTATCTCGATTCCTTTTAAATGACAAAAAGGCACTCGTACGATGGTTGCTCCATCTACATATCAATTTTCAACTGATTCCTCAAAGGAGTTTACCCTGTAGGCGTGACAGACCTTGGACCTTATTTTACGCAAAAAATCGGTCATAACTCCGTGAATGTTCATCGGATTCCTACCAACGTTGGTACGAAGATCCGCCTTAATGATCCCTTTAAGTGTGCCAAATTTCAGCCCGATCCGAGCACGCATTCGTGTTTTATGGTGAATTTTGCGAAGTGTGCGAAATGAAGAAGTAGAAGAAGAATAAAACGAAGAAATTAAAACGAAATTTTGTTCACTCGTATCTCAGAAATGGCTGGAGCGATTTTCTTCAAATTTGGTGTGTAGACTCCCCTAGCTGGCCGGCACGTCTGTAGCAAATTTGGTTCCAATCGGATAAGGGATCACAGAGCTACATAGGTGTGACAATTGCATTTTCTTTCTTCCTGTTAATATACTCACGGGTGGCACGCGGCTTCTTGGGCCGCACGACACACTACCGTGTGTCTTGATTATGGAATTATCAAATTTTGTAATGGTAATAAACTCCTTTACATTATGTGTCTTTCCATGGAATCTTCTCATGGACACAGGTTATCCATGATGCATCAAATTATATCAATATGAAATAATAACTGTCACTGTTGATTACTTTGTCGCTATAGGATGGATCTACTCCTCTATATTTTGCTGCACAAAATGGTCATACTCAAGTAGTGGAGATGTTGATCAAGACAGAAGCAGATGTCAATGCTGCTAATAAAGTGAGGAAATAATAATTTACATTAATGAAATTGTTATGAATACAGTCTGCTTGTTCCCCTGGTTTTTCCTTAACAAGGTTGTTATGTAGACAAACTGCCAAATATTATTTTTAGTATACCCATGAAGTCTTTTATTTGCCAGTAAAATTACACATTCATTCAAGTAAAACACGCGTTTTTTATTGGAGAAAAGAACACAAATTAAGCTAAAATCAGATGTTGTACATCAAAAGTCCTTGTACTACTGAGATCACATACACACCTTGTGTTTGTGGAATACATTAACAATTGAATGCTGTACTTTGGTATTGAAAAGATGGTAACATGCCACAGTAAGGATTTTCCCACATAGCTGTGTTAGGTGCTTAACAATATTGTTATTATGGAATTGTTAAATTTGGTAATGGTAATAAAGTCCTTTATATTATGTGTCTATCCATGGAATCTTCTCATGAACACAGGTTATCCATGATGCATCAAATTATATCAACATGAAATAATAACTGTCACTGTTGATTACTTTGTCACTATAGGATGGATGTACTGCTCTACGTATTGCTGCAAAAAATGGTCATACTGAAGTAGTGGAGATGTTGATTAAGTCAGAAGCAGATGTCAATGCTGCTGATAAAGTGAGGCAATGATTATTTACATTAATGAACTTATTCTATATATAGTCTTCTTGTACCCCTGGTTTTTCCTTAACAAGGTTGTTATGTAGACAAACTGCCAAATATTATTTTTTAGTATGGCCTTGAAGTCCTTTATTTGCCAGTAAAATTACACATTTATTCAAGTAAAATATGTGCTTTCTTTATTGGAGAAAAGAACACAAATTAAGTAAAATTAGATGTTGCACACCAAAAGTCCTTGTACTAATGAGATCACATACACACCTTTTGTTTGTAGAATACATTAACAATTGAACACTGTACTTTGGTATTGAATAGATGGTAACATGCTATAGTGATTTGCTTGCATGTATCTTAGTTCTCTACAAGGTGATGTCTTCTAGCTTATCTCTGTACAGGATGACTTGTTTCTAGCTGATATTTATACAGGGTGACTTGTTTCTAGCTGAACTCTCTGCAGTGCGATCTGTTTGTTGCTGAGCTCTCTCTTGTTTTTAGCTGATCTCCCTATAGAGTTATAACTTGTTTATATAGCTGAACTCTTTACAGGGTTGTTTTTTGATTGGTTGCTGCACTCTCTGCGTGGTGACTTGTTTGTAGCAAAATTCTCTTCATAGTGGCTTGTTTGTAGCTGAACTCTCTACACGGTTACTTGTTTGTAGCTGATCTCTATAGGGTAACTTTTCATATAGATGAACTCTCTACTGGGTAGTTTCTTTGTAGTTGAACTCTCTACACAGTGGCTTGTTTGTAGCTGAATTCTCTACAGATAGACTTGTTGTAGCTGAACTCTCTACAGGGAAACTTGTTTATAGTTGAATTCTCTTCAGTGTGACTTGTAATGTTCTGAATCTCTACAGCAATGTATTTGTAACTGAACTCTATACAGGTGGCTTGCTTGTAGCTGAATTGTCTATAAGATTACTTGTTTGTAGCTGAACTACCTACAGAATAAATTGCATTGTAATAATTATAATTCTATGATATAAATGTAGTTGAATGCTCTATTAGGGTGACAGTTCTATTAGAGTATCCCATACAAGCAAAAGTGCTCTATATTTTGCAGTTACAGATAGAACACTTTATAGACCCATAGTTCTATATCAGGTAGCTATAGAACTGCCAAGCGTATATGCATGCTAACAGCCTGCTTTGAGTGAGTGATCTCTCACTCTTGGCCAGAACAAACCGATCGACCAAGCCAGTCTAGGCTGATAGCCTGTACTGCACTGGCTGCTCAGTCAGCCTGACCAGTAAGAGAAGAACCACTGGATTTAATTTATAGACATGCTTGAAAAGTTCAATGATGGTCAGCAGCAGTAAACATTATTGCTACGTTTTCTTTACATTAACGGACAAGTCTTAGGACTATCATGGAAATATGCTTATTACAGTACCACAATCGAAAACGTTTAGTCATTGAGAAGATAGACTAGACTCACAAAACAACTAATGCAGGTGCAGTACAGTGTAACCCAGGTGGAACACAGGCACAATGCCTAATCTAACTGATGATAACACTACTCTGTGAGTTTCTAATTGTTTCATGTGTCTTATGTCTATCTCAAGTAGACATTTCTCTATACCAGAAAAAGCAATGCCTTCGCTCATGCTGTATGTGAAATATAGCACTTGTAGGCAGTACTTTATCACACACACATATATATAAAATTTATAAATCTGCTTTCAATCTTCATTATGATTATCTAATCCAAAACAGCCAAGCTGTAAAAAAAGAGTGCGGCCCTCAGAAAGGCTATGGTGAAAAAAGATGTGAAATCCAAGGTGGCGGTCAAGAAACGGCTGTGATGATAGGTTAATGGTAAAAATTTTAATAATGACAATTCAGGTGAAGTTTGGTGACGCTTGGTCTTGGCACAAAATTCACTTGAATTGTTGTTATTAAAATTTTTTACCATTAACCTACCATCACAGCCATTTCTTGGCCGCCACCTTGGATTTCACATCTTTTTTCACCATAGCCTTTCTGGGGCCGCACTCTTTTTTTACAGCTTGGCTGTTTTGGATTAAATTTCACTTCTTTTTGTATTTGTATACCCCAAAGCCGGCCTATGGCCAGCTTTGGGGCTTTTTAAACTTATCTTTTTTTCTTTTCCACAGGAAGAAGAAAAGATGAAGGAGATGAATACTTTAAATATTTCTGATTTTATCAATAAATGTACAAATTATATATATATAATACATATATTTATTATAGAATTCTACATAGCACATAGTTTCTTTGCAACTGAACACTCTACAAGGTGAGTCCTTCTAGCTGATCTCTCTACAGAGTAAACTGTTTGTGACTGAACTATTTACAAGGTAACTGCTTCTAGCTGTTCTCTCTACAGAATGATTTATTTGTAGCTGAACTCCCTACAAGGTAACTTCTTCTAGCTTATGTCTCTACAGGGTCACTAGTTAGTAGCTGATCTCTCTACAAGGTGAGTTCTTCTAGCTGATCTTTCTACAGGGTAATTTGTTTGTAGCTGAACTCTCTACAAGTGATTTTATTGCAGCTGAACTCTCTACATGATGGTTTCTTTGTACCTGAACTCTGTACAGGGTAATTTCTTCTAGCTGATCCCTGTACAGGGCGATTTGTTTGTAGCTGAACTACGTAGTTGAACTCCGTACAAGGTAACTTCTTCTAGCTGATATCAAGACACACAGTAGTGTGTCGTGCGGCCCAAGAAGCCGGCGCGTAACACCCGTGAGTATATTGACAGGAAGAAAGAAAACGCAATTTTCGCACCTCCGTAGCTCTTTGCTTCCTTGATGAAACAAGACGATGTTTGCTGTGGACATGCCCTCCAACTGCAGCACTCCATAGTCCAAATTTGAGCGAAATCGCTTTGCGCGTTCCCGAGATATGCGACTTCAAAAATTGGCTCAGTTTCTTGGTTTTTTTTTCTTTTTCCTTTTCTTTTTCTTGTCGCACATTTACAAAAACTGCTATAAAACGCGAACGCGTTATCCGATTGCCTTGAAATTTGGCACACAGAAGGGGAATATAAAGGCGCATCACGGTACCAACTTTGGCTGGAATACGATAAACAGGCAAAGAGTTATGAGCGAATATTCACGAAAAATAACACCAATATGTTGTCACGCCTACAGGATAAACCGCATATGGGAAAAAGCTGAAAATCGGCGGGTGAATAGGTTAACTATTGAACCTCAAACCTTTTGTGGTTTGAAAGAAATCGAGCTAAAAACCAGGAAGATACAACGAAAAAACCAACAGTGTGTAACAATTATGCAATCGAGATCAGCTAATAAAAACACAACTGCTTGCCACGCCTACCAGATAAACCGCTTGGGGTAATGCTTTGAAAATCGTTGTACAGATGGAGTAATCATCTTAGAAAGGCTCATCAATGGTGTAGAAGAATCAGACTTAAAGCCACGGAGTTATAACACGAAATCCAACTTGGTGCGGCAAGTGCGAGATCGAGATACTCTAATAGAGCAGTCATCCTAATAGAGCAGTCACCCTGAAGAGAATTCAAGAGATCAGCTAGAAATAAGAAACCTGTATAGAGATCAGCTACACACAAGTCACCCTGTAGAGAGATCAGCTAGAAGAAGTTACCTTGTAGAGAGTTCATGCGACTATGGAAAGAGATAGTTAAGCTAGAAAAAATCACCTTGTAGAGTTCAGCTACAAAGAAACCACCATGTAGAGAGTTCAGCTACAAACAAATCGCCCTGTGGAGAGATCAATAGAAGAAGTTACCTTGCAGAGAGTTCAGCTACAAAGAAACCATCATGTAGATAGTTCAGCTACAAACAAATCTCCCTGTAGAGAGATTAGCTAGAAGGAGTTACCTTGTAGAGAGTTCAGCTACAAAGAAACCATCATGTAGAGAGTTCAGCTACAAACTAATCTCCCTGTAGAGAGATCAGCTAGAATAAGTTACCTTGTAGAGAGTTCAGCTTCAAACAAACCACCCTGTAGAAAGATCAGCTAGAAGAGGTCACCTTGTAGAGAGTTCAGTTACAAAAAAACCACCATGTAGAGAGCTAAGCTACAAACTAGTGACCTTGTAGAGACATCAGCTAGAAGAAGTTACCTTGTAGAGAGTTCAGCTACAAAGAAACCATTCTTTAAAGAGCTCAGCTGCAAACAAATCACCTGTAAAGAATTCAGCTACAAATAAATCACCCTGTAGAAAGATGAGCTAGGAAAAGTTACCTTGTAGAGAGTTCAGTTACAAAGAAACCACTATGTAGAGAATTCAGCTACAAACTAGTGACCCTGTAAAGACATCAGCTAGAAGAAGTTACCTTGAGAGAGTTCAGCTACAAAGAAACCATTATTTAAAGAGCTCAGCTGCAAGCAAATCACCTATACAGAATTCAGCTACAAACAAATCACCATGTAGAGAGATCTGCTAGAAGAAGTTAACTTGTAGAGAGTTCAGCTACAAAGAAATCATCATTTAGAGAGTTCAGCTTCAAACAAATCACCCGTAGAGAGTTCAGCTACAAACAAATCTCCCTGTAGAGAGATCAACTAGAAGAAGTTACCTTGTAGATCGTTCAGCTACAAACAAATCACCCTGTAGAGAGATCAGCTAGAAGAAGTTACGTAGTAGAGAGTTTAGCTACAAAGAAACCACCATGTAGAGAGTTCAGCTGCAAAGAAATCACCCTGTATAAAATTCTGCCACAAACAAATTGCCCTGTAGAAAGATCAGTTAGAAGAAGTTACCTTTTAGAGAGTTCAGCTACAAAGAAACCATTCTGTAAAGAGCTCAGCTGCAAACAAATCACCTGTATAGAATTCAGCTACAAACAAATCACCCTGTAGAGAGATCAGCTAGAAGAAGTTAACTTGTAGAGAGTTCAGCTACAAAGAAACCATCATTTAGAAAGTTCAGATTCAAACAAATCACCTGTAGAGAGTTCAGCTACAAACAAATCTCCCTGTAGAGAGATCAGCTAGAAGAAGTTACCTTGTAGAGAGTGAAGCTACAAACAAATCACTCTATTGAAAGATCAGCTAGAAGAAGTCACCTTGTAGAAAGTTCAGTTACAAAGAAACCACCATGTAGAGAGTTCAGCTACAAACTAGCCACCTTGTAGAGACATCAACTAGAAAAGTTACTTGTAGAGAGTTCAGCTACAAAGAAACCATTCTGTAAAGAGCTCAGCTGCAAACAAATCACCTGTACAGAATTCAGCTACAAACAAATCACCCTGTAGAGATATCAGCTAGAAGAAATTACTTTGTAGAGAGTTCAGCTACAAAGAAACCACCATGTAGAGAGTTCAGCTAATCACCCTGTAGAAAATACAGGCACAAACAAATTGCTCTGTAGAAAGATCAGTTAGAAGAAGTTACCTTTTAGAGAGCTCAGTTACAAAGAAACCACCCTGTAGAGAGATCAGCTAGAAGAAGTTACCTTGTAGATTGTTCAGCTACAAACAAATCACCCTGTAGAGAGATCAGCTAGAAGAAGTTACCTTGTAGAGAGTTCAGCTACAAAGAAACCACCATGTAGAGAGTTCAGCTGCAAAGAAATCACCCTGTATAAAATTCTGCCACAAACAAATTGCCCTGTAGAAAGATCAGTTAGAAGAAGTTACCTTGTAGAGAGTTCAGCTACAAAGAATCCATTTTGTAAAGAGCTCAGCTGCAAACAAATCACCTGTACAGAATTCAGCTACGAACAAATCACCCTGTAGAGACATCAGCTAGAAGAAATTACCTTGTAGATAGTTCAGCTACAAACAAATCTCCCTGTAGAGAGATCAGCTAGAAGAAATTACCTTGTAGAGAGTTCAGCTACAAAGAAACTACCATGTTGAGAGTTCAGCTGCAAAGAAGTCACCCTGTAGAAAATTCTGCCACAAACAAATTGCCCTGTAGAAAGATCAGTTAGAAGAAGTTACCTATTAGAGAGCTCAGCTACAAAGAAACCATTCTGTAAAGAGCTCAGCTGCAAACAAATCACCTGTACAGAATTCAGCTACAAACAAATCACCCTGTAGAGAGATCAGCTAGAAGAAGTTAACTTGTAGAGAGTTCAGCTACAAAGAAATCATCATTTAGAAAGTTCAGCTTCAAACAGATTACCTGTAGAGAGTTCAGCTACAAACAAATCTCCCTGTAGAGGGATCAGCTAGAAGAAGTTACCTTGTAGAGAGTTAAGCTACAAACAAATCACCCTATTGAAAGATCAGCTAGAAGAAGTCACCTTGTAGAAAGTTCAGTTACAAAGAAACTACCATGTAGAGGGTTCAGCTACAAACTAGCCACCTTGTAGAGACTTCAGCTAGAAAAGTTACCTTGTAGAGAGTTCAACTACAAAGAAACCATTCTGTAAAGAGCTCAGCTGCAAACAAATTACCTGTACAGAATTCAGCTACCAACAAATCACCCTGTAGAGAGATCAGCTAGAAGAAGTTACCTTGTAGATAGTTCAGCTACAAACAAATTTCCCTGTAGAGAGATCAGCTAGAAGAAATTACCTTGTAGAGAGTTCAGCTACAAAGAAACCATCATGTGGAGAGGTCAGCTGCAAAGAAATCACCACTGCCCAAATTTCAAGGCAATAGCTCTTTCCAATCTGAAGTTATCAATTGTCAAAGTTGGCAAATTGGATGTGTGTGGAAGGCCCCTTTTTGCAAATCCAGTCACATATGTATTGTATATATATAATTTGTACATTTACTGATAAAATATTTAAAGTACATCTACACTGTTAAAAATGAAGTGCTATGATAGCACCTAAAAATGCTATGGTAGCACCTAAAAGGGCTAAAATTCGACTGTTTCAGTAAAAAAATAGCACCTAGAGGTGCTACCATAGCACTTCATTTTTAACAGTGTACTTGATCTTTTCTTCTTCCTGTAGTAAAGAAAAAAAAACATAGGTTAAAAAAGTCCCAAAGCTGGCCATAGGCCGGCTTTGGGGTATACAAATACAAAAAGAAATGAAATCTAATCCAAAACAGCCAAGCTGTAAAAAAAGTGTGCGGCCCTCAGAAATGCTATGGTGAAAAAAGATGTGAAATCCAAGGTGGCGGCCAAGAAATGGCTGTGATGGTAGGTTAATGGTAATAATTTTAATAAAGACAATTCAGGTGAAGTTTTGTGCCGCTTCACAAAATTTACCTGAATTGTCATTATTAAAATTTTTACCATTAACCTACCATCACAGCCATTTCTTGGCCGCCACCTTGGATTTCACATCTTTTTTCACCATAGCATTTCTGAAGGCCGCACACGTTTTTTACAGCTTGGCTGTTTTGGATTAGATCTCTATATGGTGAATTGTTTGTAGCTTATCTCTATACAAGTTACTAGTTTCTAGCTGATCTTTTGAATTCTTTTCAGGATGACTGCTCTATTAGGGTGACTGCTCTATTAAATTATTTTGATCTCACACTTGCTACACCAAGTTTGATTTCATGTTATAACTCTGTGGCTTTAAGTCTGATTTTTCAACACGATTTAAGATCCTTTCTGTGATGATTACTCCATCTGTACAGTGAATTTCAAAGCATTACCCCAAGCAGTTTTTCTGGTGGGCATGGAAAGTACTCATTTTTATATTAGTTAATCTTGATTGCATAATTGTTACACTCTGTTGGTTTTTTCATTGCATCTTCCTGGTTTTTGGCTCGATTTCTTTCAAACCACAAAAGGTTTGAGGTTCAATAGTTAACCTATTCACCCACTGATTTTCAGCTTCTTCTCGTAAGTGGTTTAATCTGTAGGCGTGACAACATATTGGTGTTATTGTTTGTGAATAATCGCTAATAACTCTTTGCCTGTTTATTGTGTTCCAGCCAAAGTTGGTACAGAGATGCACCTTTATACCCCCTTTCTGTGTACCAAATTTCAAGGCAATCGGATATAGAGTTCGAATTTTATAGCATTTTTTGTAAGTGTACAAAAAGAGGAAGTAAAATAAGAAGAAAAAAATGAAGAAACTAAGCCAATTTGTGAAGTCGCATATCTCGGGAGTACTTGAAGTAATTTCGCTCAAATTTGCAATGTGGCGTACTGAAATTAGAGGAAGTGTCCACAGCAAAAATTGTCTTGTTTCATCAAGGCAGCACAGAGCTACGGAGGTGCAAAAATTGCGTTTTCTTTCTTCCTGTCAATATACTCACAGGTGTTGCGTGCTGGCTTCTTGGGCCGCATGACACACTACCATGTGTCTTGATGATTATAATTAAATCCTATTCTTCTTCCTGTGGCAAAGAAAATAAATAGGTAAAAAAGCTCCAAAGCCAGCCTATTGGGGTATACAATACAGATGCAAAAAGAAGTGATATCTAATCCAAAACAGCCAAGCTATAAAAAAGGGTGCGGCCCCCAAAAAGGCTATGGTGAAAAATATATGAAATTCAGGTGGTGGACAAGAAATGGCTGTGATATTTTAATAATGACAATTCAGGTGATTGGGTACTAAACAACATGGTTGGTTTGAATTAGATTATAAATTACATGTACTAAATAATATTGCCTAAATGTACATGTAGCTAAACGAATCAATTAAATCTTCTTTCTCATAATGATCTTCTCTCTGTAGTAAAGAAAAAACACAAGTAAAAATACCTAAAGCTGGCCATAGGCTGGCTTTAGGTATTTAATTACAGAAATAAGTGATATCTAATCAAAAAAACATCCAAGCTATAAATCATGATGTAGCCTCCAAAAACTCCAGAGTGATTAAAGATGTGAAATCAAATAATGTGGCAGCCAAGAAATGGCTGTGATGGTAGATTAATAGCCAAATTTTAATAACAACAATTTAGGTGAATGTGCATTGCTTCCTCACTAGGATTCGGCACCAAATTCATCTGAATTGTCGTTATTAAAAATTTTGCCATTAACCTACCATCACAGCCATTTCTTGCACCTTTGATTTCACATCTTTTCTCAACCTGGCTTTTTTGAAGGCTGCACCCTTTTTTACAGCTCGGCAGATTTATTATTATTTTTTGATTTGATTAGTGTATCTTGATTGCACACTTGTTACACCTAGATGACTTTCGTAGTGTAATTCAGCGGTTTATTATCTGATTCCTTATACACTACTGTACTGAAAGACAGTTCCAATCTTCCTCTCCACCTATTTTCAGTTGATTCCTTTAGTTAGTAGGCATGGTAAGTAAATACCTTTTTATTAACAAAACTTGATCATGTTCTTTTTACACATGGTTGGCCTTTCTGTTATATTAACTCCATAACTGTTAGTGCAATTTCTTTCAAACTACAAAAGGTTTGTACTACAATGGTTACTCCGTGTACATGCCAATTTTCAAGTCATTCCTTCAAGCAATTTACTCTGTGACTGTGACAAAAAATTGCTATTGTATGTTTTAGAAAATTGGCCTTGGTTTTTATCTGATGTGTACAAAATTTGGACCATGGATGTGCAGCTTTGCATTCTTACTGCCCTCCAAATTTGAAGAAAATTGACTAAAGCATGTGTGAGTTATAGTGCTTTTTCTAAGTGTTGCGAATAGAAGAATAAGAATAAGGAGAAGACAAAATACCAAGAGACTAAGATTAAGTTTGAAGATGCATATATCAGTGATGGCTAGGTAAATTCACCTCAAATTTGAAACAATCAAGTTCTCCACTCTGAGGGAGTTTCCACAGCAAAAATTGTTGATTTCAGGTCAGGACTATCGAGCTACAGATATGTAAAAACAGAGTTTTCTTGGTTCCTGTAAAATACACACTTGTGTGTCCCTGATCCACACTGGCTGTACTTGGTCACGCAACACATTGTCATGTGTCTTGATTTTCTAATGTTTCAACCTGCATAGAAATTGCTAACTATATATCATTCTTCATGTCATGTGTCTTGTAAACTGTGCATACATATACTGTACAAAGGCAGATGTTTAATAGTTAAGTCATCAAACAGTACAGTAGTACTTTTCAGTAGGTTTGTTTCCTAAAATGTATGGTGCTTACCAAAAATGCTGTCATTAAACACCAGCATAAATATATCATATGCAATGAAATCACCTTCATTGAACTGTCTAACATTAAACCCAGCATTAAAAACAAGAAAACATTTACAGAAGGTAAAATTTAAATACCAAAATCCAATTTTTGTGACCTGGCTAGCAGGTATTTGGGTAGGTGAGCAAGTCAAAATACCTCTAGCCAAACCATCTCAGGTACAAAACATGTATGGAAAAATTGGATATATGTCGGATGTATCAACTATCAACTGTCCCAACCACCTCAGTTACAGAAGATGTATGGAGAAATCATTAAGAGAAGCTGGACTAGCAACATGCAGCCAGCAGATGTAAAGCAAATATTCTTCCCTATCCTGTGAGAAAGCAATCATCCACCATACAAATTCAAGTAGCATACGACTGCAGTTGTAAGTAGATCCACTGGGTCTGAATGACAATTTTGTATAAGGACTACATTATATGAAGTGATGCTTTGATGCAGGAATTTTTAAGCTCAGGAAATGATGAAGATAGTGCAGAGGTCATTCATTGGATAAATGATAAACTGTATTATAATGTAGTGATATGGCAGGCAGGCAGGCAGGCAGGCAGGCAGGCAGGCAGGCAGGCAGGCAGGCAGGCAGGCAGGCAGGCAGGCAGGCAGGCAGGCAGGCAGGCAGGCAGGCAGGCAGGCAGGCAGGCAGGCAGGCAGGCAGGCAGGCAGGCAGGCAGGCAGGCAGGCAGGCAGGCAGGCAGGCAGGCAGGCAGGCAGGCAGGCAGGCAGGCAGGCAGGCAGGCAGGCAGGCAGGCAGGCAGGCAGGCAGGCAGGCAGGCAGGCAGGCAGGCAGGCAGGCAGGCAGGCAGGCAGGCAGGCAGGCAGGCAGGCAGGCAGGCAGGCAGGCAGGCAGGCAGGCAGGCAGGCAGGCAGGCAGGCAGGCAGGCAGGCAGGCAGGCAGGCAGGCAGGCAGGCAGGCAGGCAGGCAGGCAGGCAGGCAGGCAGGCAGGCAGGCAGGCAGGCAGGCAGGCAGGCAGGCAGGCAGGCAGGCAGGCAGGCAGGCAGGCAGGCAGGCAGGCAGGCAGGCAGGCAGGCAGGCAGGCAGGCAGGCAGGCAGGCAGGCAGGCAGGCAGGCACGCAGGGAGGCATGCAGGCAGGCAGGCAGGCAGGCAGGCAGGCAGGCAGGCAGGCAGGCAGGCAGGCAGGCAGGCAGGCAGGCAGGCAGGCAGGCAGGCAAATGCGATGTCAAACAGCGAAAAAATCAAGTACGTAGTCTGAGCTGTTATCGAGTTACACTTATCTGAAGGTACTAGTCAGTCAAACAGTCAGTAGAAAATTATGTTTAAAAAATAATTTTTAAAATTCCGTATACGTCGCAACTTATTGGAAGGCAGGCAGGCAGGCAGGCAGGCAGGCAGGCAGGCAGGCAGGCAGGCAGGCAGGCAGGCAGGCAGGCAGGCAGGCAGGCAGGCAGGCAGGCAGGCAGGCAGGCAGGCAGGCAGGCAGGCAGGCAGGCAGGCAGGCAGGCAGGCAGGCAGGCAGGCAGGCAGGCAGGCAGGCAGGCAGGCAGGCAGGCAGGCAGGCAGGCAGGCAGGCAGGCAAATGCGATGTCAAACAGCGAAAAAATCAAGTACGTAGTCTGAGCTGTTATCGAGTTACACTTATCTGAAGGTACTAGTCAGTCAAACAGTCAGTAGAAAATTATGTTTAAAAAATAATTTTTAAAATTCCGTATACGTCGCAACTTATTGGAAGCATTTCGGATCAATCTGACAGCTTGTTTGGTTTTTTTTTATCTCACCAATACTGCCTCATTGTCATCAGGGAAAATTTAGTCTGGTTTTTGGATATTGTTCATTCATGGGTCACACCTACTCCTTTTTGGTCCCTACTATACAGTACTGTATGATGCTGACTTTAACAAATTTTCAAATTCAAGAGTACCAAAACTCAAATAATAGTCTTGCTACCTCACTGCCTCACTGACCACAGTTGCAAGGCTAGAGGCCAAACTAAGCAGCACATGGCCACCATTTTAGACCACAATAGCAAACTCACTGGTGGAATGTGCCTTTTGAAGTTCCTATGAGTGTAGGCACTCTGTGCTTTGTCTTTTCTTTAATCTTCAATCAGGCTGCTAGTCTTCTACTTCATCCAACAAAACCATATTGAGACATTAATTTTCTGTATCAAAACTTTTTTCAGCAACATATGTGACCAGGCCTGCTAAAACAGAGCATGTGGGCACATAGGCGGATCTAGGAGACACTGTCAGGGGGGCCAAGGGGGGGCAAGAAGTTTTAGTGCACAACAGTGTTTATTCTACTATGAGCTATGGGGAAATTCTAGAACACAAGTTATATTCATTTGCATAACCTTATTCAGCATATAGCTGGATGAACGATGGACATACAGTTTGTAAAACTGTAGTTGGAGAAAATTTTAAAAATCAGACCTCCCAGGTTTGAATTTCAGAGCATTTTTGATAATGCTTAGCTTAAAAGTGTATGATTTGCAATGCGTACAAAGATTGGTTAGCCTATCTGAGATAACTTGTTTGATGGTAAAGTGTATACCAAATCAAAATAAGGAGTAGCTAGCATTGTTACGATTTGTAAAATTTGTAAATTGATGACATCAGAATTGCGACTATTCTATTAGAGTAGTGACTGCTCTATTAGAGTATCTCGATCCTTGCACAAAATTCAAATTTATTTGCCTCACTTTCTTTACAGTGTACAGTTTAACTATAAATGTTAGGCACATTTATAAGCGTTGTCTTCTATTTGCCAATTGGCTTTCTATACTTCTAAATGCAGTGTGAATGCATGATTCTAGTTTCTGGTATACATATGGTACTGTAGGTCCAAGGGGGGCCAGAGAAGGGCCAGGGGGGGGCACAGCACCCCTTGGCCCCCCCTCAGATCCGCCTATGTGTGGGCACACAAAATTTGCCTACTGTTTTTTCAAACTTTTATCATTCGTACCTTTTTATGACATTACACATTGACCATGCAATTTTCAGCCCTTATTCAACAATTAATTGGCATTATAATGCAATTTAAAGAATGCAAGTAGAGAGTAGCAGTGCTGAGATATAATCTGTTAGGTAATGGGGTGTAGTTTGTGCCTACCAGTCCTGTTTTCGCAGGCCTGGTCACATATGTGACCCAGTCTGTGAAAACCGGTCTTATCGCCCATGTCAGCAGATTCAAATTTTCACCCAGGACACAAAGCTACATGAATAAACTATCTAATTCCACTATCAAAATCATCTAGACTTGAGTGGTCTGATTTTGCTGGCTGCTTTTCCCAAGCCCAGTGGCGATCCGCAAGTGTGGTGTGGGACCTTAATGGAGCTCTGGTCAGCCTGGGAATGACTGTATGTGGCTGTACAGCTCTGTGGTGTTGAATAAGTACCTCTGCTGTGAATTTCCTTACATTTTATCCAGTTTTGAGACCTCAATGGCCCAAAACTTGGCATAATTCATCCCTTGGCCTTCCTTTTCAATTTTTGAACACCATCTTTCCCACCTTCCAGGGCTCTGCCTCCCACCAAATTTGCAGCTCGCCTGATACAGTCAACCTCGGTTTAAAAACTATCTAAAATGGTGGGAAACTTAGTTGTTGGCTACTTGCACAGTGGATACTCTGGAAGGCAAGGAATCTGTGTAAAATGTGTGAAAATTTGGTACACTTAGCTTCAACCATTGGCGAGCTACAACACGCTAAATACTTAAAACCGGCGTTTCTAGATACTTTTAAATAGGTGATAAGCCCGGTTTTCCCAGACTGGGTCACATATATAGATGCCACAGAATTGTTTTAGAGCTGGATTTCAGAAACTCTTCAGTCCTGGTGCTATACTAGCTAGATATCTGCAAGTTCGCCATTGAGATTCCATTAGCAATAGGTTCACGACCACGCCCATCAATTAAAGATCTAAGTGAACTAATAATGATGGAGTATGGGGACCACACCTCTTTACAATCTAGCTGTTTAGTTAACAGTAAACAAGATGATTTCACCCCTTGTTGGTCTAGCTAGCTGCACCCCTCTTGGCTGACTCGAGATATACTCTAATACAACAGTCACTCTAATACAACAGTCATTATTATTATTAATTTTAACACTTTAGAATGGCCAGTATTAAAGGTCTGGCAGCAACATATGCTACAGCATTAGGATTATCTAACCTAATTTCAAGGACTTAGACTTAATGATTTATAGTTTAAAAGGTGTAACAGAAAATGGGCTAAAGTAAGGAAAAAACCCTCCAACCCTAGGATTCAAACTGCAGGTCATCCAATGTCTAGTCAGGACCATACTCAGTCTACCTCCAGGAGTCATGTATGTTATTCCATTCGAACAGTTGCAAGTTACATTGTAGCTAGCAGCAAAAAACTTATCAAACTAGTGTTTTAAAAATTGTTAATTTAAAAATGAAGTTGGGATCTATACAATAAATTTAGTGAAACAAAAGATGTATTACAGCTAAGCTCAATGGGGAAATCCCTACTTTGGCGCATTAGATATAACAAATATTTTGCTCAATGCCAAAGTAGGAACTTTCCTACTGAGCTGTACCATAATGCCATCGATCATCTCTTGTTTCACTACTTTCTATTGTATAAATCCCTACTTCATTTTTAAATTAGCAATTTATAAAGTACTAGTTGAATAGATGGTAACACACCATAGTAGAAATTTTCCCATGGCATAACCGTGTTAAGTCCTTAGCAATATGGCTATTATGGAATTATTAAATTTTGTAATGGTAATAAATTCCTTTATAATATATGTGTTTTTATGGAATCTTCTCATGTACAAAGATTATCCATGATGTATCAAATTATACCACTGTGAAATAATAACTGTCACTGTTGATTACTTTGTCACTATAGGATGGACATACTCCTTTATATGCTGCTGCATATAATGGTCATTCTCAAGTAGTGGAGATGTTGATCAAGTCAGAAGCAGATGTCAATGCTGCTGATAAAGTGAGACAACAATTATTTACATTAATGAAATTATTATGTATGTAGTTCACTTGAATCCCTGGCTTTTCCTTAACAAGGTTGTTATGTAGACAAACTGCCAAATATTATTTTTAGTATAGCCATGAAGTCCTTTATTTGCCAGTAAAATTGCAATTTCATTCAAGTTAACTATGTGCTTTCTTTATTGGAGAAAAGAACACAAATTAAGCTAAAATTAGATGTTGTAAACCAAAAGTCCTTGTACTACTGAAATCACATACACACCTTGTGTTTGTAGAATATATTAACAATTGAATGCTGTACTTTGGTATTGAATATATGGTAACATACCACAGTAGGGATTTTCCCATGGCATAACCATGTTAAGTCCTTAGCAATATGGTTATTATGGAATTATTAAATTTCGTAATGGTAATAAATTCCTTTATAATATGTGTCTTTCAATGGAATCTTCTCATGAGCACAGGTTATCCATGATGCATCAAATTATATCAATATGAAATAATAACTGTCACTGTTGATTACTTTGTCACTATAGGATGGAGATACTCCTCTATATACTGCTGCATATAATGGTCATACTCAAGTAGTGGAGATGTTGATCAAGTCAGAAGCAGATGTCAATGCTGCTAAAAATGTGAGGCAATAATAATGTACATTAATGAAAATATTATGTAAAATAGTCTGCTTGTACCCCTGGCTTTTCCTTAGCAAGGTTGTTATGTAAACAAACTGCCACACATTATTTTTTAGTATAGCCATGAAGTCCTTAATTTGCCATTAAAATTACGCATTGATTCAAGTGAATCACGTGCTTTTTTTATTGAAGAAAAGAACTCCACTTTAGCTAAAATTTCAAATTGTGTGCCAAATGTCCTTTGTTCTACTGAGGTTGCATACACACCTCATGTACATAGATTACATTAGCAATTGAATACCGTACTTTGGTATTGAATAGATTGTAACATACCACAGTAGAGATTTTCCCACATAGCTGTGATATGGCTCTTAGCAATATAATTATTAATGTTTAGTTATGCTACCACTCACCTACTCTTGTGGTCTGTTCCTTGGATCTTTATTCTTCACCTCCAGCAATCCAATGATTGAGGAGGGAGTTGGTAAGTGCTAGGGGCCTCATTTTCCATGGTATATGGCCTAGGCAAGGCTATGTAATTCCAGTGGGGCCAAAGTAGGAAGTACTTTTGGTTTATTGATACTTGGGTAATGAAAGAGTTTAGAGCAGAGAAGTGTCTCTGTCCTAAACTCTTTACAATAGAGGCAAACAGGAGAACCTAGTGGATAAGGTAGATATCCTAAGTGAGGCCCCCTGCTGTCTCAGACTCCTCTAAGTAGAATGGACGAACTGCTTATAGCAGCAGTAGGTAATGTGTTGACCACTAATTTGTGTCACGTGGCTTTTAGCTTTTGCCAGATTGTGACAGCATTAACACCTGTGCGCAGGTGATACAATGGTCAGGGCATGACCGTTGTTCTCAGAATTGTCAATATCCACTGTTGAGAGTGTCGCTGTGTGAAATAGCATCAACACTTGAGCTACGTGATAGTAGCACTGTGGTCCCTCTATGGTGGTTAGCTGGTTGGTACTCTGTAGCTGGGTCATGTTTGATAGTGCTCATGACAGAGAGTGTCTTCTGGTAGATGGGAGAGTGTCTTCTGATAGTAATCTGGATGGGAGAGCGTCTCCAGCTAGCAGTCTGGTTGGGAGAGCATCTCTAGTTAGCAATTTGGATGGGGAACGTCTCCTGATACTGATCTGGATGGGAAAGGCAAGCATCTGATTGCAACCATATTTATCTGAGCTGAGGGATAGGGTGGGAAGAACTGCCAAATATTATTTTTTAGTATGGTAAAATTATCCATACTTGTATGGTTAATATAACCACTGCTAGTTGTTACCCTAGGGCTTTGTGTATTTCAAATGCAATTGAATGTAATTTATTGTATCACAATAAATTGAAGTTAACATGCATGCTGCAGATAGTGCGATATAGCACTATAAGAACTTGCACATAATTTCTGTGACCTATAGAGTAAGGGTGCGCTATGATCTAAGCACGTGAAGTAATGTTCAGATAGTTTCAAGTATTGTGTAATCAACAAACTGGTTTAACAGGTTTGCGGTCACGTGACATGCCACGTTCTTGAAAGGTGAATGGCCTAGTTAAAGAAAAGTTCTAGTAGGTGAAACAAGACCGCTAGTGTCGCGTTGTGTACCGGGAACGGTGGTTGGTGAACAGAAAATGTGCCACGGCTTGCACGAGTTGTGTATGAGCCGAGCTACCATGGCCAGAGGTTCTTCGTAGCAGTCCTTCCAGCCTACGGAATCGATCAAGGTGGTAGGCGGGAAACAAGGTCGTCATCGCTGGAGGTTCATTATAACTGGTGAACTCGTTCCTTGTGTGACACGTGTTGCATGCGGCGCACTAAATTGAACAAAACTGATCGCACCTTTACAATAAGACGAACGGCTATCGAGGGATACTAGCTGAGTTCTCACGCATGTTCTATAAGAAGTTTAGCATAATTAAAGTGACGCTGCGATGAATTGCTGTACTGGCTTAGTCTTGTCGTTAGCTTTCAAGCTTGTCCTTTAACATTGTGTCGTTAGCTTCCAGGCTTGTCTGTTCAAGTTTGCCATAAACCTCTGTTCAAGTGTTGTCAGCTGTTTCGCTTGTTTGTTTGAGTTGTTTAATTGTTATAAGGTTGTAATAAGCTTTCTCCATTAGCATGTTTATATATGCACAGCTAACATGTGCCTTGATTTGCATGAGGTCTTGCTGTGTTTATTTTTTATGCTATGTATGCCACTACTGTTGCTCATGCCTTAGTTAAGTGCTAGTGCTGCATGCTGCTATCGCATAAGGCACTGCTGCAGGATGAAGCCGCATGAATGTTATGCTTTAATAATAATGTGTTGCGTCAATGATTTGCCAGCTGTAAGTGCTCCTACTATGCAGCTTTCATTAGGTCACTGACTAGGCACTACTTATGCTGGATACATATAGGTACTGGCTAGGTTACAGCTAAGGGTCACAGATGGTGTTATCAAGCTTATATTACTGGCAAAAGCAAAATCAAAACTCGTAATGGCTTAATGCTATCGCATTGAGAATGCTGCTGTATGATATGCTGCCATTGCATGATTGAGAGTGCTGCATTGTTGCTGTTACATAATGAGAATGCCACTGCATGATATGCTGCTGTTGCATAATGACAGTGCTGCTGCATAATATGCTGCCATTGCATGATTGAGAGTGCTGCATTGCATGATATGCTGCTGTTACATGTTTTGCTGAGAGAGCTGTCGCATAATGAGAGTGCTGCTGCATGATATGCTGCTGTTGCATAATGAGAGTGCTGCTGTCGCATAATTGACCGAGAATACTGCCATATAAATGTAGCACCGGCAAAAGAAAAACAAAACAAAAAAAAAAACCATTCTGATTACACTGTGTTTGTACACTCCCCCATATAGTTTGGTGGCAGCTGAGGGATGAGGATGGGACCACAACCAATGGGCAAGTATTTACTGGACAAGCTTTCTCCGGTAGCATGCTATACGTAAGGCTTACAACTTTGTATGTTTGATGGCTGGTCGCTCGCGAGCTGTTGTAAGTATATGAGGCTATTGTGCTTATGCAAAGTATGTTGCATGATTCACATAAGAGAGTACTGCTGCATGAATGTTATTGCTGCTACTATTGCACTGAGGGTGCTGCTGCATGAATATTGCTATTGCTGCTGCTATTGTACTGAGGGTACCGTTGCATGAATATTGCTATTGCTGCTGCCAATGCATTGAGGGTGCTGCACTGAGGGTGCTCCTGCATGAATACTGTATTTACTTGATTAAATGCAATGGCATTTATTACCTTAGTTCCAAAAATCAATGTGGCGACTATTCAAACTCGACTACCACTCGCTTCTTGTGAACGATGTTTAAGCCATTATTTTCACAATCGCTTGTGGGACCACAATGCTGCAACTATTAAAGGGCGGTGTTTAATCAAGTAAGTGCAGTATTGCTGCTGCTGCTGCTGCTGCTGCTGCTGCTGCTGCTGCTGCTGCTGCTGCTGCTATTGCATTGAGGGTGCTGCATGTGCTGCATGAGTATTGCTGCTGCTGTTATTGCACTGAGGGTGCTGCATGTGCTGCATGAATATTGCTGCTACTGCTGCTATTGCACTAAGGGTGCTGCTGCATGAATATTACTATTGCACTGAGAGTGCTGCTGTGTGAATGTTATTGCGGCTGCAAGAATGCTATTACTGCTGCTGCATGAATATTATTGTTGCTATTGCTCTGATTGTTACTGCTTCCGTTAAAGCATATGTATCCCAGACATCAATTGGTCGATACGCAATACTGCCCAAGTGTGGCTACTACGGCATCTAGTGACCACAACCTGATCCCCTCAGTTGCCCAATTCCATATGTGGCTGCTGCATGAACATTACTATTGCTGCATGTATATCATGGCCCCAGCACAAAAAATAAAAATAAATAAATTGTCGCCACTTAATGAAATATCAGCACGGCCATGTAAATGAAATCACTGCTGTGAGCTTAAGGGTGCTCTATTGCATGATCTGCCGGGAGTACAGAGACTAGCGGAATACTGTGTGATACTCTTGCTGCTGCTGCTTGATATGCAACCTCATGATATACCAAAGTACTACCGCATGAATTTTATGGCTCCTGCATGTCTGCTATTACTGTTGCCACTACTATTGAACTACAACTCTGCCGCAAGTAATTTACTTCTACTGTATCATTGCTACTATTGCTGCCACAGCATGCATGCTCTTCACTATAGCCTTGCGAGTTATCACTGCTTCTGCAGACAGGCATGTCCCAACTGTTGCTTTCATGTAATACCATGCTTATGTGACTGCTACACTATTTAGGGACCACTGCAGTTGCCCAATCCCACTCTAATCTTACTAGCTCATGCATAACCATTATTGCCACTGGCATCATATTTCCATAATTGACCTACCACTAATGTGTAACCACTCTCCAATCCCTTCTACACCAACCTCTCCCCCCCCCCTCTTCCTCCACTATATGCTATTAATTATGTACCTAGTGGGTATTTGTATACGTACATCCCTATGGTCAAAAGTGTTTTTCTTTAGTAATACTATTATCTCCTTAAGCATGGCAGCTCTTAGATGTGCTTGGGTTTTTCCATTTCCACCTTTGCGTACATGAAATTGCCACCGATTAGTTACATTGCAGTAACTTTCTGTTGTTGAACATGTATATGTGACCACTGCACTTCAGCTGTGTTACTCTCTGCAGACTTGCTCCATGTCCATGCATATGCAGGTCCATTGGTGGCTACAGGTAGTTAGGAGGTGCGCATATCTACACCAAGGTTGCATGTCCCTTCTCCATGTATATAATAACACTTTACTATAGGGTTTTCTTTCCCTGGTTTAACAGTAGGATAGGTGTCATTGTCTAGGGACCCTTTACAAGCTTTTCCATACCTCTGCAACCTGTCAACCTTCTTATACAATTAAATATTCGTTTGGTTGCCAATGTAACTTGTAACACCTCCAGTATACACCAACTGTTGCATACCTATATAGCTCAATGGCTGTTGCTTTCGCAGGCATGCTCCATACTCGGGTGTACGCATGTTCATTGGTGGCTGCATGCAGGTAGGAGGCTGGGTGCGTATATCAACATTTACCAGCTTGTTTTTGGGGGTACATACCTCCAATCCTCAGTTGCACTTTTTCTTCGTCAGTACACAGGGTCTGCGTGCAAAAGAGTACTCTTGTACTTTAAACTTGAAAGCATCTGCATACAATATAAACTGCTGCATGTCTAAAATCATTGCAGGCTTTATACTACATAAGCAACCTCTTTAGCTCTAATAGCAAGTTTACTCGTGCTTACCAATGTCTGTATGTATAGTACTTGGCTGTATTCAGATTTGGATTACAACTGTTGCTGCTGCCTATGGTTTTTACATTTATGTTCTGCTTACATGCTTGCAAAAATGCGTATCAGTATTTGCGAAGTCACTTAATGCTCGCTAATATGTGCATACATTTGTTGCTGCATACAGGTAGTTGACACTCACATACAATCAATTGGCAGGCCTACTGTGTACATTGCATTCATGTCATATGTACACACTACTTTATACTTATGCCATAACTGCACACTCCTTGGTACTCACAGGTTCTTAGGCATTGATCCCTGCTGGACCTGCAAAACCCTGCTTAGTAAGATGCTTACCTCTATTGGTACACATACAGGCTCACTTGTATTCTCATTTGGTATTGTTGTAATTTTCTATATACCATCGGGATATGTCATATACTTAATGCATACTCGTGCTATGTGTGGTTATCATAACTACAATAATATTACTGTCTACAATAATATTACTGTCTAAGTACTATTGTGATTTTATATGTGGGGTACAGCAAGCTCGGGCTACTGGGGAAATTTGTAGGAATTTGGGTGAATTAGATGCTAGTTATGTAGCTGTAATGCATTATCAATTGATGCCAATGTTAATGTTCATGACATAGCTTGGTCTGTCATTCTGGTTGCTAGTGATCAGTTGCTGCAGTTTGACATGTCTTAGTGGTTTGCTATTATCACTTGCAAATGCTATGTTCATTCATCTACCCTATTTATGAAAGAACTTACTGCCCACCTTATGATTTCTTCAGTTGTCCGTTATTCATCCAAATTCATCCTCTCTATATCACATATTATATGATCTATATATAGATATATATTGTCATGTCATGCATGATCGCATGTAGATATAATATTACTTTCTATTATGGTATCATTGTATTCTTTTTGCATGATTGTCAAACTTGTGCATTGTCATGTACACTACTGGCTTTGTGGGAAAATGTTATGTGATTAGCATTAGGAAAAAGAGTAGGCAATGTAGAACTTGGTGCGGTGGAAGGGTGGATAGCTAGGCTAATAAATGTGTTATATATATAAGAGCACATATGTGTAATTTAATCCTCTATAAATGGTGGAGGTTGCCACTATTCCCAGGGGTGGCCCCCAGCAACCAACATGTTAACTATCAATTAGCTACTATCAACTAACTAGCCAAAACACCTCAGCTACAGAAAATGTATGGAGAAATCATTAAGAGAAGGTGGACTAGCAACATGCAGCCGGCAGATGTAAAGCAAATATTCTTCTCCATCCTGTGAGAAAGCAATCATCCACCATACAAATTCAAGTAGCATACAACTGCAGTTGTAAGTAAATCCACCTGGTCTAAATGACAATTTTCTGTAAGGACTACATTATATGAAGTGATGCTTTGATGTAGGAATTTTCAGGCTCAGGAAATGACGAGGATAGTGCAGATTTCATTCATTGGACCAATGATAAACTGTATTATAACCTAGTTATATGGGAGGCAGGCAGGCAGGCACGCAGGGAGGCATGCAGGCAGGCAGGCAGGCAGGCAGGCAGGCAGGCAGGCAGGCAGGCAGGCAGGCAGGCAGGCAGGCAGGCAGGCAGGCAGGCAGGCAGGCAGGCAGGCAGGCAGGCAGGCAGGCAGGCAGGCAGGCAGGCAGGCAGGCAGGCAGGCAGGCAGGCAGGCAGGCAGGCAGGCAGGCAGGCAGGCAGGCAGGCAGGCAGGCAGGCAGGCAGGCAGGCAGGCAGGCAGGCAGGCAGGCAGGCAGGCAGGCAGGCAGGCAGGCAGGCAGGCAGGCAGGCAGGCAGGCAGGCAGGCAGGCAGGCAGGCAGGCAGGCAGGCAGGCAGGCAGGCAGGCAGGCAGGCAGGCAGGCAGGCAGGCAGGCAGGCAGGCAGGCAGGCAGGCAGGCAGGCAGGCAGGCAGGCAGGCAGGAAAATGTATAATATTCCATTGACTGAATGAATAATTTTCTAAAATGTAGCTATATATCTATTGGAAGAATTTATGGTTGTGCTGAAGGAACTTTTGGGCTTGGTTATACTTAACCAATACTGATAAGGTACTGTACCAGGATTCTAGCTAATTTTTGGCTGACATTTATGGCTAGAAGAAACAAAACCTCCGTGATCTTTAATATACAGTTCACCATTCTGTACAATTACACTAAAAATACCACATAATGTGGGTATAACATTTTTGAACAGTTGTAATAAACAACTGGTAAAATGAGTATACACCTCCACCAGTATCAGTTACACAATTGGTGTTCCAGGTTCTTAGTAATATTCTGATCATGCCTTTAATTAACAGATTTTTAAATTCATCAGTACTGGTACCAAAATAATATGTGTGATTCCACTGAATTTTCTCAAGTATTTAGATTATCCATGATGTATCAAACAATGTCAATATGACATTGTAACTGTCACTGTTGATTACTTTGTCACTATAGAATGGATGTACTCCTCTATATGTTGCTGCACTAAATGGTCATTCTCAAGTAGTGGAGATGTTGATCAAGTCAGAAGCAGATGTCAATGTTGCTGATAAAGTGAGGCAATAATTATGTACATTAATGAAATTATTACGTATGTATATACCGTATTTACTCGATTTGTGCCACACCCTCGAATAGTAAGTCTTTATCCTTGTTTCAGAAAATAATCTTAATTGTACCACACTCTCGAATAGTTCTGCGTTATACTTTCGTAATTACTCTTTAATAGTGCTCTCATGCCTTTGGTATCAATCTCCATCTTGATTTTAGGAAGGCATTGTCCTACAAGACTTAACCCTTTAAGGACTGCTGCCGTAATATTACGTCCAAAGTAGGTATTGCTCGAAAGACCAGCGCCGTAATATTACGTCCAAGATTATTGACAGTAAACAAAGAGCTATAACTCCACAACAAATGAAGCTATTAGATCGAAACAGGGGCCATTGTATTCGCCATTCATAGGCGATTCTTTTGATATATAAGGCCAACTTATCACACAAAACTAAGCCTGTGTAAAATTCCTAACAAAGTACAAACAATTAATATTTACACAACAATAAAACTAACCTTGTAGAAATTGCTCCATAACTTTGGCTGTGTTCATCGTATTAACTTCAAATAAAGCTCAAAGTGCTCACTATTTAGAGGCGAATAATTTGATATACAAGATCACATGATGCGGTTTTAAAAAACAAAAATGGCGGACTGTTTTTATTGATTGTGTCATGAAGAAATTGATCACGTGTAGATGTTTGAAACTCACCTTAGTGCTTTTAAGACATTGGTTCTACACTTTGGTAAGTTAGATAGTGTTGTTTATTATTGTTAGGTGAGTCTTTTAGTATAATTTTTTATACAATTGAGCACTTGTAGGGGCTTTGTCAATGCTATAAACTTATTATATTTTTTTAAACACTAAATGCGCAATAATCATAAAACGTGTGGGCTTTCAGGGTAGACTATGCACAAAATTCTTGGTCCTTAAAGGGTTAAACGGCTGTCACATAATCGAAATTCTGGATATCAGTTAGTACATTTACCATGTAGCATGAGTCGTGACATGGTTGTGCTTCAAGGACTTATGTGAAAGAGAGGTCTTGTATACAAGAAGTAAGTAGCAACATGTTATGATTGTTTTATAAAACTATAATGTAGAATAGCTACAGTTGTGGCAGGCTTAAAATATTAGTAGTGCACCCTCGAATAATACCGCAGTGTGGCACTGTTCAAAGGGTTTTATCCTTATTTTTGATCAAAAAAGTAATAGTACTCCTGGGGTACAAACTGAGTAAATACGGTAGTCTGCTTGTATTCCTGGGTTTTCATTAACAAGGTTGTTATGCAGAAAAACTGCCAAACATTATTAAAATCATTTGATTGCCATTGAATCTGCACAAAAAAACAAAGAAATAAATGCTTTCTTTATTGCAGAAAACAACACAAATTAGGAAATTGTATGGCTAATAAAACTTCTGGCTCCTGAGATCACCTACAAGTCTGACGTCCATTAACAATCCTACAATACTTACAATGGTAGCATGCCAGTGTAAGAATTTTCCCACATACATTGTGATAGCTATCACATCAATTCTATTTATTGTTTATTGCTAAACTCTGCTTTACTTGTAAACCAATAATTCTAATAATTATTAATGCCACATAATGCAGGTAAAGTACTTTAGACAGTTGTAATAAACAGCTGGTAAAATGAGTACCTCCACCAGTACCAGTTACTCAAATGGTGTTGCAGGTTTGAAGTAATATGGTACAAGTACACAGAAAAGTTTTGGAATTTTCAACTAAAGTAGGGAACATAGCACATCGATAAAAGCATTGAAACAAGCTGGAGTAGTGCAAAATATATTAAATCACAGTAAAACAATAAGAATTGTTATATCCCTACTGTGCATTTCCATTATGGTATCTTGAGCACAGTGGTAGTGATATAACACTTCTAATTGTTTTACAGTGATTTTATATCGTGCACTACTCCAGCTTGTTTCAGTACTTTTTATTGATGTGCTATGATCCCTACTCTAGTTGAAAATTTAAAATTTTTCTGTGTACTTGTTTGTTAACTTTTTTGTCAATATTATTATGACTGGTGAACCGATGCATAACGCATCTGAAATGGTGCCGCGCCCCAGCTATATCAATTATCGTCTGAAAAGTGAAACATTAATTGTAATGAGTCATTCCATGTCAAAAGAAATTGTAGGGTCATCTTTCAGATTTTGATGAAACTTGGTGTGGTTGTAATACCTATGGTGCTCATCACCCATACCAATTTTTAACTTCATACACTACATAGTTTGTGATTTATGACCGCAAATATTTTGAATATTTCATGAATTTTTGGTTTGTCTTGAGATACAAAATCAACTGTAGCTCACCACTGTGTTAATGTTTTAAAATAACATTGTCAGTCATTAAAGACTGCTAATTGATCTTTCAAGTACTCTATAAATTATTGGATATCAATTTAATAAAGGCTCCAGTAAAAACTTTAAACCTTATTATTTCAAAAAGTGCTGCTTCATATTCTTTGCATTTTTTAGTAAATAATAATTGCATTATGGTCTACTGTTGGTGATCTTTTTTGTGGTATAATTAAATCTAAACCAAAACTGCCAAGCTGTAAAAAAAGAGTTTGGCTCCCAAAAAGGCTAGGATGAAAAAAGATGTGAAATCCAATGTGGCGGCCAAGAAATTGCTGTGATGGTAGGTTAATGGCAAAAATTTAATTATGACAATTCAGGCAAATTTGTGTTGCCTCCTCCGCTAGGATTCGGCACCAAATTTACCTGAAATGTTGTAATCAAAAATTTTGCCATTAACCTACCATCACAGCCATTCCTTGGCCGCCACCATGGATTTCACATTTTTTTCATCCTGGCCTTTTTGGGGTCCGCACTCTTTTTTTACAGATTGGCTGTTTTGGTTTAGATATCACTTCTTTTTGTATTGCAAGCCACAAATCCAGCCATTAACTGGCTTTGGTGCTTCCTTCTAACTTGTTTTTTTTCTTTTCTGCAGGAATTGTGGAACAAAGGAAGAAATGTTGTGTACAGTTTTTTGTCTGATTAAAAGTATTTGTATATTTAACAATGAAAGATAACCATACTGTAGGTAATAAGGTGACTTCTTATACACAACAGAACTGTAGCTGAAACTCCCAGTTTCTAGCTGAACTCTTTTCAGTGTGACTTGTTACTAGCTGAACTCTCTACATGATGATTTGTTTTCAACGCATATTTCTACAGAGTGATTTGTTGGTAGCTGATCCCTATAAGGTAACTTGTATCTAGCTGATATCTCTACAGGGTGACTTGTTTGTAGCTGATCTCTCTACAGGGTGACTTGTTTGTAGCTGAACTTTCAACTTTATGGTTTCTTTGTAGCTGAATTCTCTACAAGGTAACTTCTTCAAGCTGATCTTTCTACAGGGTGACTTGTTTGCAGCTGAACACTCTACAAGGTAATTTCTTCTAGCTGATCTTTCTACAGGGTGATTTATTTGTAGCTGAATTCTCTACAGGGTGGTTTGTTTGCAGCTGAACTCTCTACATGGTGGTTTCTATGTAGCTGAACTCTCTACAAGGTGACTTCTTATAGCTGAACTATCTACACAGTGATCTTTTCGTAGCTGAACTCTCTACAGGATGCTTTGTTTGTAGCTGAACTCTCTACAGGATGATTTGTTTGTAGTTGAACTCTCTACAAGGTGATTTCTTCTAGCTGATCTCTCTACAATGTGACTTCTTGTAGCTGATCTCTCTACTGGCTGTAGTACTGGGTGACTTTGTGTCTAGTTGTACACTGTACAAGGTGATTTGTTTGTAGCTGAATACTCTACAGGATGATTTTTGTAGCCAAACTCTCTGCAGGGTGATTTGTTTGTAGCTGAACTCTCTACAGGATGGTTTCTTTGTAGCTGATGTCACTACAGGTGACTTGTTTCTAGCTGATCTCTCTACAGGATGGTTTCTTTGTAGCTGAACTCTCTATAGGGTGATTTTTTCTAGCTGAACTCTCTCTAGGGTGATTACTTCACAGCTGAACCCTCTACAAGGTGGCTTCTTCTATCTGATCTCTCTACAGTGTGATTTGTTTGTAGCTGAACTCTCTACAAGGTGACGTTTTCTAGCTGAGCTCTCCCTTATTTCTAGCTGATCTCTCTACAGAGTAACTTGTTAGTAAAGCTGAAGTCTTTACATGGTAGATTTTGGTTGTTAAACTCTCTGCATGAAGACTTCTTTGTAGCATAACTTCTACAGAGTGATTTGTTTTTAGCTGAATTCTCTACAGGGTGCAAGACTTGTTTATAGCTGAATTCTCTTCAGTGAGACTTGTAATGTTCTAAATCACTACAGCAATATATTTGTAGCTGAACTCTCTATAGGGTGACACTCTTCTTGCTGAACTGTCTATAAGTTTAATTGTTTGCAGTTGAACTCCCTACAGAATAACTTGTATTGTAATAGAATTCTATAATGGAGTAAATAGATTAGCTGAATGCTCTATTAGGGTGACTGTTCTATTTGAGTATCTCGATCTTGCATTTGCTGCACGGAGTTGGCTTTCGAATCATAACTCAGTGGTTTGTAATCTGATTCTTCTGTACTGCTGCAAGGGTTTTCTATGATGATTATTCCAGCTATATACCAATTTTCAGCTCATTGCTCTAAGTGGTTTGCCCAGTAGGCATAATAATGAAAACTTTTTTATTCATAAATATCGATCGCGTAATTGTGGCACAGGTTGGGTTTGTGTCATATCTCAATGGTCTTTATCTGGATTCCTTTCAAACCACCAAACGGCACTCCTACGATGGCTACTCCATCTACATAGCAATTTTCAACTCATTCCATGCAGCGGTTTACCCTATAGGCATGACCACAAATCTATCTTGTTTTACGTGAATATTTGGTATTAACTCCCAAACCATTCATCGGATTTACATCTAATTTGATGCTAGGATTCGCCTTTGGACTCCCTTTCTGTGTGCCAAATTTCAAGGCGATCAGAGTACGCATTTTCGTTTTATAGCAATTTTTGCAAGTGTGCAAAAACAAGAAGAAAAAAACCAAGAAAAAACCCGAACCTTTGGCAGCTCGTATCTCGGTTATGGCTGAAGGGATTTCCTTCAAATTTGGCATGTAGACTTCCCTGTATGGCAGACAACTCTGTAGCAAACTTGGTTCCAAGCGGATAAGGTATCACCGAGATACAAAAGTGTGAAAATGACGTATTCTTTCTTCCTGTCAATATACCCACGGTGTGGCACCTCGGCTTCTTGTGCTGCATGACACACTATCGTGTGTCTTGACATGTTGTGGAATTTAGTAGTCTATTATTGCTATTATGGGAGTGTACACCTCTAGTAACCACTCCTGATAAGGCCATGCCAACTTTGTCTTACACAATGAAGGTGTCCAAGTACAGTGCAACCTGTATTAGTGACCACTTGTATTGAACAACTACCTTTGTGCTGAAATTTATTTAGTTGGATTTACTTTATGGGTAATTCCATATCAGTTCACCAAAGTTTTGCACATAACCCCCTTAGAATTGGATGAAATTTGGTGTGTGGGTAGCCCAAGTGGTCATATGTGTCCCTTCACCCATTGCCTGTATGTCGTTCCAGAAATGCTTATTAAGTATTCTGATTTTTGCTGTACTTGCAACCATTCAAACCATCAAAACTTGGGTATTTTTAAAATGAATTGCACCACTTTAAAATTCAAAAGAATGAACTTCTTTTTGTAAATCAAGACACACGGTAGTGTGTTGTGCGCCCCGAGAAGCCGGCGCGCAACACCTGCGAGTATATTGACAGGAAGAAAAATGCAATTTACACACCTTTGTAGCTCTGTGCTTCCTTGATGAAACAAGACAATGTTTGCTGTGTACATGCCCTGCAACTTTAGCACTCCACATTCCAAATTTGAGCAAAATCGCTTAACGCATTTCCGAGATATGCGACTTCACAAATTGGCTTAGTTTCTTAGTTTTTTTTTCTTTTCTTATTTTCTTCCTCTTGTTGCACACTTGCAAAAACTGCTATAAAACGTGAACGCCATATCCGATTGCTGAAATTTGGCACACAGAAGGGTGGTATAAAGGTGCATCTCGGTACCAACTTTGGCTGGAATACGATAAACAGGCAAAGAGTTATGAGCGATTATTCATGAAAAATAACACCAATATGTTGTCACGCATACAGGATAAACCGCGTACAAGAAGAAGCTGAAAATCGGTGGGTGGATAGGTTAACTATTGATCCTCACACCTTTTGTGGTTTGAAAGAAATCGAGCTAAAAACCAGGAAGATACAATGAAAAACCCAAAAGTGTGTAACAATTATGCAATCGACATAGACTAATAAAAAACGGCAGCTTGCCACGCCTACCAGATAAATTGCTTGGGGTAATGCTTTGAAAATCGTTGTACAAATGGAATAATCATCTCAGAAAGGCTCATCAATGGTGTAGAAGAATCAGACTTAAGCCACGGAGTTATAACACAAAATCCAACTTGATACAGCAAGTGCGAGATCGAGATACTCTAATAGAGAAGTCATCCTAATAGAGCAGTCACCCTGAAGAGAATTCAAGTGATCAGCTAGAAGCAAGTAACCTGTATAGAGATCAGCTACAAACAATTCATCCTGTAGAGAGATCAGCTAGAAGAAGTTACCTTGTAGGGAGTTCATGCAACTATTGAAAGAGATAGTTCGGCTAGAAGAAATCACCTTGTAGAGTTCAGCTACAAAGAAACCACCATGTTGAGAGTTCAGCTACAAACAAATTTCCCTGTAGAGAGATCAGTAGAAGAAGTTACCTTGCAGAGAGTTCAACTACAAAGAAACCATCGTGTAGAGAGTTCAGCTACAAACAAATCTTCCTGTAGAGAGATCAGCTAGAAGAAGTTACCTTGTAGAGAGTTCAGCTACAAAGAAACCATCATGTAGAGAGTTCAGCTGCAAACAAATCTCCCTGTAGAGAGATCAGCTAGAAGAAGTTTCATTGTAGAGAGTTTAGCTTCAAACAAATCACCCTGTAGAAAGATCAGCTAGATGAAGTCACCTTGTAGAGAGTTCAGTTACAAAGAAACTGCCATGTAGAGAGCGCAGCTACAAACTAGTGACCTTGTAGAGACATCAGCTAGAAGAAGTTACCTTGTAGAGAGTTCAGCTACAAAGAAACCATTCTGTAAAGAGTTCAGCTACAAACAAATCACCTGTACAGAATTAGCTACAAGCAAATCACCCTGTAGAAAGATCAGCTAGAAGAAGTTACCTTGTAGAAAGTTCAGTTACAAAGAAATCACCATGTAGAGAATTCAGCTACAAACTATAATGATCCTGTAAAGACATCCGCTAGAAGAAGTTACCTTGTAGAGAGTTTGGCTACAAAGAAACCATTCTGTAAAAAGCTCATCTGCAAACAAATCACCTATACAAATACAAACAAATCACTTTGTAGAGAGATCAGCTAGAAGAAATTATCTTGTAGATAGTTCAGCTACAAACAAATCACCCTGTAGGGAGATCAGCTAGAAGAAGTTACCTTGTAGAGAGTTCAGCTACAAAGAAACCATCATTTAGAAAGTTCAGCTTCAAACAAATCACCTGTAGAGATTTCAGCTACAAACAAATCTCCCTATAGAGAGATCAGCATAATTCAGCTACAAACAAATCACCCTGTAGAAAGATCAGCTAGAAGAAGTCGCCTTGTAGAAAGTTCAGTTACAAAGAAACCACCATGTAGAGAGTTCAGCTACAAACTAGTGACCTTGTAGAGACATCAGCTAGAAAAGTTACCATATAGAGAGTTCAGCTACAAAGAAACCATTTTGTAATGAGTTCAGCTGCAAACAAATCACCTGTACAGAATTCAGCTACGAACAAATCACCCTGTAGAGAGATCGGCTAGAAGCAATTACCTTGTAGATAGTTCAGCTACAAACAAATCACCTGTTGAAAGATCAGTTAGAAGAAATTACCTTGTAGAGAGTTCAGCTACAAAGAAACCATTTTGTAAAGAGCTCAGCTGCAAACAAATCACCTGTACAGAATTCAGCTACGAACAAATCAACCTGTAGAGAGATCAGCTAGAAGAAGTTACCTTGTAGAGAGTTCAGCTACAAAGAAACCACCATGTCGAGAGTTCATCTACAAAGAAATCACACTATAGAAAATTCAGCCACAAACAAATCACCTGTAGAAAGATCAGTTAGAAGAAGTTACCTTGTAGAGAGTTCAGCTACAAAGAAACCATTCTGTAAAGAGCTCAGCTGCAAACAAATCACCTGTACAGAATTCAGCTACAAACAAATCATCATGTAGAGAGATCAGCTAGAAGTAGTTACCTTGTAGATCGTTCAGCTATAAACAATTCACCCTGTAGAGAGAGCATCAAGAAGAAGTCACCTTGTAGAGTGTTCAGTTACAAAGGAACCACCATGGAAATTCTGTAATCAATATATGTATTATATAATTTGTACATTTACTGATAAAATATTTAAAGTACATCTACTTCATCTTTCTTCTTCCTGTGGTAAAAAAAAAAAAGATAGGTTAAAAAAGTCCCAAAGACGGCCATAGGTAGACTTTGGGGTATACAAATACAAAAAGAAATGAAATCTAATCCAAAACAGCCAAGCTGTAAAAAAAGTGTGTGGCCCTAAAAAAGGCTATGGTGAAAAAAGATGTGAAATCCAAGGTGGTGGCCAAGAAATGGCTGTGATGGTAGGTTAATGGTAAAAATTTTAATAATGACAATTCAGGTGAATTTTGTGCCAAGACCAAGTGGCACAAAAATTCACCTGAATTGTTGTTATAAAAATTTTACCATTAACCTATCATCACAGCCATTTCTTGTCTGCCACCTTGGATTTCACATCTTTTTTCACCATAGCCTTTTTGAGGGCCACACACTTTTTTACACAGCTTGGCTGTTTTGGATTAAATATTATTTAATTTGATGAAGTTGATAATTAGCCATGTCACCTAAAGTTTGACCTTTGCTCTACCAAAAAGTGCTGGTTAGAATTTTTTGTGGTTACTTGTGAGACATTCACCTATTAGTTGCAAAAGGTTCAGCTTGGGATCTCTATGGGATTATGAGATAGGTAGCTAGCGGTACAGTGTTTACGTTATTATAGCAGGTATCCCATGTAGTAATGCATGCCTTGAAGCCCATTATGTTGATTAGGTTTGCAGACACACAAGACCCTTTGGTTCAACTGCAAGTTAAATTTATGTATACATGCATAAACAAGCTTTGACAAAGTCATGTAATACAAGTTCATTACTGTGGTGATACAGTGTGATGCTGTTAGGTAGCAAAAGTCATTTCGTTTTTGTCAGATTTCACACCACCACTTCTTGTCCTTAGGTCTATGTGAGTTAGAATGTCATCCATTGGTATAGTGTGGATATTCTGGGGCTCTGGGTACTTAAACAAGTTTGAAGGACTGTGTGGATGCAGAAACGTCAATTTAACTTCCGCCTTCCGCCTGCCCGCCTGTTGATTTTACAGATACAGGGCACTTGGTCATAGCATGTGGTTCTCTCACTAGCAGTGGTACATATGGTACGTAACTTGGCAACTAAGATCAAGGTTCAGGAGAGTAAGTTTATAGACAGAGGAATTCTTTAGTTTTCAATTGTCAAGTGCATGTGGACAATGAGATTCATCTAGCCAGGTAAGATCTTGGCATTATATCTCAATTGATTATCATCTTCTGAATTTCCAGGATGAGGCATACAGGTGTGATGTGACTAAACTAACTATTCTATTTTATTGTCAGAATTTTATTGTTAATGTCACTAACGATTAACGTGATATATTGTTATGTAACATGTGTAGCAATTAAGTGACATGCATGATGAAAACCACATTGGGAGTGACTACTTGCTGTTAGCGTGGGTAATGCTATGTAATAAGCTGGTTTGAGCACCACCACAACACACAAGTTACTTTAATGCACCATGTGTGGTGTGGCAACAAGAATTATGCTTGGAACACCTTCTCTAGTGAAGCTACATTCTTGAATCTTTCATACTTACTTATAAGACATCTGCTAATTATCAACACTCACATGAGACAAGGCATTAAATGGAGTTTAAAAGATTTCTGCTTAAAACGCCTTCCCTTGGGAACTTACGGTTCTACACGCTTTTGCAACTTGTTTATCAGACATTAGGGCTTGTGTCCACATCGTGTCTTTAAAAGTTATTGTAGAGATTAGAGGATCGATCGAAGAAAATTTGCGTATGAACAAAGCAGGATTAGATATTGTCAGTGCTAGATGAACTGTACAAACACAGAGGAGGTATGACATGCACACGTGAGTACATATGTTTTGCAAAGGGAAGGTATTTTGTGGGGTTATCAACGAAAAATATGTGCCAATTGAACTCTTTTCTTATGCTTAATTCAATGGTGGTGTCTACCCCATTCAACCCCAGTGTTTCAGTTTCGATATACACAGCCTATTGCAGGAACCGTCATGTGATGAATAACTAACTATATGAAATAAGGCCAAGCAGCAAGTTGGGAAGAGAAAACCAACTGCACAAGTGTCTTAGTAGCTTTGCAGTTCATCAAATCTTGTCTATGAATTGATTTTTGTGATTTAACATTTGAAGAATGCAATTACTGCAAATTTTTTTCAATAGCGCTTAACTCGTGTCATACCTCCTCTGATGGATAAGTTGACTGGCACTAGGTGCAATGCAAGATTGAGAAATAAAGCGAAACATGTCTAAATACGTGTTTTAATACCGGTCGCAAGAAAACTACTACTACTACTGCTACGAAAAATGATTTTTTAATTACGTAATGCAATTCAAACCTATTGAGAGATGTTGCATAATCCAGGGCTAAATATTGCAAAACCATCCCTACATGTAAACAACTCACAGTAGTGGCTGTGTGTCTTTTAATTGGGCATGCGCTTTGTAGTCTCTTGGCCGCGCTCCTCACTATCATGAGTCTTGATTTCCACTGTGCTTCTGAAATTGACACAAAAGAGTACAGTTTTCTCGTACTAGGGATAGTATGTGAGAGTTGAAAGTGACGTCCCTGTTCTCTTGAATAATCTTCATTGCTACCATACCCAAAGTAAGCAGCAGGTATGTTGCTGCATGCTCAATTGAACAAGTGATGTGGTGTTATTAGCTGGTCATTGTACTGCCTTTATAAGCTATATAAGCTGGCTGCATTTAAAACTATATAACTAAATAAATTGCAGCACAAAAGTGGTCTTTCAATTCAGGTGGTCACTAATACAGGTTGCACTGTACTCCGACATCTTCATTGTGTAAGACAAAGTTGGCATGACCTTAACAGGAGTGGTTATTAGAGGTGTACACTCCCATATAGCAATAATAGACTACAAAACTTTACTGCATACCACAACATATTTAAATATACCTCTTGAACGTGGCCCCACCACAAAAATTTTGCTTACAATAGACCATGACCAAATTATTATTTACTAAAAAATTCAAAGAATTTGAAGTTTTGAAACATTTAGGATTAAAGTTTTTAATGGAGCCTTAATTAAGTTGATATCTCATAGTTTATGGAAGATCAATTAACAGTCTTTAATTGCTGAAATTTTTATTTTAAAATATTAACAGAACTGTGAGCTACAGTTAATTTTGTAACTCAAGACAAACCAATTTTTCATGAAATCTTCAATTTGCAAAATATTGTGGTCATAAATCAGGAACCATGTAGTGTATGAGGCTAAAATTCAGTATGGGTGATGAGCATCATAGGTACTACAAACACACCTAGTTTCATCAAAATCAGAGAGGTGGCCCTACAATTCCTCTGTGATTTGACATGGAATGACCCTTTAAACACTTCATTGTCAGCTATGTTCAACACGTTACACAGCATTTCAGATCTAGAACTGTTTGAAAAGCACCTCTGTAATCCATGCATACCAAAAGAAATATGTGACTGAATTTTGGAAAACCGCTGATATACGGACAATAGTACTTTTGTAATAAAACAGTATGGGTAAAAAAATGCAATGAGCTGCAGAAAAAAATTACACAATTTTTTATTGCCTCACTGGTGGGTGACTTCAGCCTCCAATGGATAAGTCCTGGAAATCATCGTGTTTGTCTGTTCATAGGGAGTACGAAAATCTTTGTTTCATCTCCATACACGAAAGGATTTCAAAGTTACAGATGTTTGTTTATGTTGCAGTGACGAAAGAGTTTACCGACGATCGTTTTTCAGTGATTTTGCCTTCCTTCTCGAACACAAAAGCATTGCTGGGGAAAAAACTATACCTTGGTAGATGCACAAATTAGTTTTCTAAAATTAAGTCACATATGGCTGCATGCCCCAGTTATATCAACTATCATCTGAAAAGTGAAATATTCATTACGCTTTGTTGTCGGCTGTGTTCAATCCATTACACAGCGGTATGAATCGAAAACTGTTTGGAAAACACCTCTGCAACCAAAACAGCCACTATGATAAATATGGATGATTTCCGTTATAAAAGGATGCTATCATGTGCTATCGCCATATTGATACTTTTCTTGTCAGTAAAGATGGATGTAACACATAGGAGAACACTGGTAAGTCCATGAAGAAAGCATTATACGTACTGCGGTATGCCAAAAGGCACCTCTTGGGCTGATGTGACGTCAAACAGTAAAAAAATCAAGCCCGTAGTCTGAGCAGTTATCAGGTTACACTTGTCTGAAGGCATCAGTCAGTCAGACAGTCAGTAGAAAATTCTGTTAAAAATAATTTTTAAAATCCCGTAACAACTTGTTGGAAGTGTTTCGGGTCAATTTGACAGCTTGTTTGGGCTTAGTTTTACCTAAACAATACTGCTTCATCTTTGTCAGGGAAAATTTAGACTGGTTTTTGGGTGATGTTATTTCGTGGGCCATGCCTACTCCTTTGTGGTCCCTACTATACAGCACTATCGTACTGTATGATGATTACTTTAACAAATTTTCAAATTCATAAATTCCAAAACTCGAATATTAGTCTTTCTACCTCACTGCCTCACTGATCACTGTTGCAAGGCTAGAGACCAAACTAAGCAACACATAGCCACCATTTTACACTATAATAGCAAACTCACTGATGGGATGTGCCTTTTAAAGTTCCGACGAGTGTAGGCACTCTGCGCTTTGTCTTTTCTTTAATCTTCAATCAGGTTGCTTGTCTTCTACTTCATCCAAAAAAAACCATATTGAGGCATTAATCTTCTGTATCAACACTTTTCAGCAACATTATAGATGCCACAGAATTGTTTTAGAGCTGGATTTCAGAAGAACTTCAGTCCTGGTGCTATACTAGCTAAATATCTGCAAGTTCGCGATTGAGATCCCGTTAGCAATACGTTCATGACCACGTCCATCAATTAAAGATCTATGTGAAATAATAGTGATAGAGTATGGGGACCACACCTCTTAACAATCTAGTTGTTTACTTAACAGTAAACAAAATGACCTCACCCCTTATTGGTCTAGCTAGCTGCACCCTCTTGGCTGACTCGAGATATACTCTAATACAACAATCACTCTAATACAGCAATCATTATTATTATTAATATTAACACTTTACAATGACCAGTACTAAAGGTCTGGCAGCAACATGTGCTGCAGCATTAGGATTATCTAACCTAATTTCAAGGACTTAGACTTAATGATTTATAGTTGAAATGGTGTAATAGAAAAGGGGCTAAAGTAAGGAAAACACCCTCCAACCCTAGGATTCAAACTGCAGGTCACCCAACATCTAGTCAGGATCACACTCAGTCTTCCTCCAAGAGTCATGTATGTTATTCTATTCAAACAGTCACAAGTTGCATTGTAAGTAGCAGCAAAAAAACTTATCAAACTAGTATTTTAAAAATTGTTAATTCAAAAATGAAGTTGGGATCTATACAATAAAAATTAGTGAAACAAGAGATGATTGATGGTATTACAGCTAAGCTTAGTGGGGAAATCCCTACTTTGGCACATTAGATATTACAATTATTTTGCTCAATGCCAAAGTAGGAACTTTTCCACTGAGCTATACCAAATTGCCATCAATCATCTCCTGTTTCACTACTTTATATTTCATATATCCCTACTTCATTTTTAAATTAGCAATTTATAAAATACTAGTTGAATAGATGGTAAATTGCCAAAGTAGAAATTTTCCCACGGCATAACCGTGTTAAGTCCTTAGCAATATGGTTATTATGGAATTAATAAATTTTGTAATGTTAATAAATTCCTCTATATGTGACTGGATTTTGGAAAAACGATCCAAATCGCACATTAGATGTTTCGAGATTAACGGTTTTAAAGAATTGAAGCCAGCATAACTCTCCAAGGATAGCAAGTACGCGTATGAAAATTACAGAAAAGATGCATCAATCTGTTACCATTCAGGCCACGTCCAGTACTTGTAGCTGCTTGTAGAGTTTCCCGCCAAATAAGATAGAAAATCTGAGCAGTTGGACGAGCGAAGTAGTATCACGCGTGCTCACAAAGGGGTGGAGGGTAGGGGGTGGCAGGGGGGGAAATAGGTAGATCTCAAAATGGAGGCAGACCACAATTGGAGTTAAGACACGAGATTGCAGGGCTGTGCTGGCTCCTTAGTGGCTGATATGTAGCAAAATCAACAGAAAAAACGTCTGGCCAACATTATAAGGCTGTCCACCAGTAAACCACTGATTCTTGCCAAGTCAGGTCCTTCACAAGGCCTGAAACTGCCATTTGAGCACTCCACACCACCGAGAAAAGATGTCTGTTAAAACCAACCTCGAGTAGTTTGAGTAGTACTGAGGGTCAAAACTAGTAGTATGATAGTGTAGCTATCCACTGGTGGTGTTAGTTTGATTTTGCCTGATGTGCGATTTGTATCGGTTTTGTAAAATGTGGTCACATATTATGTATCTTTCCATGGAATCTTCTCATGTACACAGATTATCCATGATGCATCAAATTATATTAATATGAAATAATAACTGTCAATGTTGATTACTTTGTCACTATAGGATGGACGTACTGCTCTACGTACTGCTGCATATAATGGTCATACTCAAGTAGTGGAGATGTTGATTAAGTTAGAAGCAGATGTCAATGCTGCTGATAAAGTGAGGCAATAATTATTTACCTTAATGAACTTATTCTGTATATAGTCTTCTTGTACCCATGGTTTTTCCTTAACAAGGTTGTTATGTACACAAACTGCCAAAAATTATTTCTAGTAGAGCCATGAAGTCCTTTATTTGCCACTAAAATTACACATTGATTCAAGTAAAACTCGTGCTTTCTTTATTGGAGAAAAGAACACAAATTAAGTTAAAATTAGAAGTTGTACACCAAAAGTCCTTGTACTACTGAGGTCACATACACACCTCATGTTCGTAGAATACATTAACGATTGAATGCTGTACTTTGGTATTGAATAGATGGTAACATTCCACAGTAGGGATTTTCCCATAGCATAACTGTGTTAAGTCCTTAGCAATATGGTTATTATGGAACTATTAAACTTTGCAATGGTAATAAAGTCCTTTATATTATGTGTCTTTCCATGGCATCTTCTCATGAACACAGGTTATCTGTGATGCATCAAATTATATCAATATGAAATAATAACTGTCACTGTTGATTACTTTGTCACTATAGGATGGAGCTACTCCTCTATATTTTGCAGCACAAAAAGGTCATTCTCAAGTAGTGGAGATGTTGATCAAGTCAGAAGCAGATGTCAATGCTGCTGATAAAGTGAGGCAATAATTTTTTACATTAATGAAATTGTTATGAATACAGTCTGCTTGTTCCCCTGGTTTTTCCTTAACAATGTTGTTATGTAGACAAATTTCCAAGTATTATTTTTAGTATACCCATGAAGTCCTTTATTTGCCAGTAATATTACACGTTCATTCAAGGACACATGCATTGTTTATTGGAGAAAAGAACACAAATTAAGCTAAAATTAGATGTTGTAAACCAAAAGTCCTTGTACTAATGAGATCACCTACACACCTTGTGTTTGTAGAATACATTAACAATTGAATGCTGTACTATGGTATTGAATATATGGTAACATGCCACAGTAGGGATTTTCCCACATAGCTGTGTTAGGTGCTTAACAATATTGTTATAATGGAATAATTAAATTTCGTAATGGTAATAAAGTCCTTTATATTATGTGTCTATTCATGGAATCTTCTCATGAACACAGGTTATCCATGATGCATCAAATTATATCAATATGAAATAATAACTGTCAATGTTGATTACTTTGTCACTATAGGATGGACATACTGCTCTACGTACTGCTGTATATAATGGTCATACTCAAGTAGTGGAGATGTTGATTAAGTCAGAAGCAGATGTCAATGCTGTTGATAAAGTGAGCCAATAATTATTTACATTAATGAACTTATTCTGTGTATAGTCTTCTTGTACCCCATGGTTTTTCCTTAACAAGGTTGTTATGTAGACAAACTGCCTAATATTATTTTTAGTATAGTCCTGAAGTCCTTTATTTGCCAGTAAAATTACACATTTATTCAAGTAAAATATGTGCTTTTCTTTGTTGGAGAAAAGAACACAAATTAAGCTAAAAATAGATGTTGCACACCAAAAGTCCTTGTACTAATGAGATCACATACACACCTCTTTTTGTAGAATACATTAACAATTGAATGCTGTACTTTGGTATTGAATTGATGGTAACATGCTATAGTGATTTGCTTGTACCTTAACTCGGCAAATCACTAATGAGGTACCTTTTACCTGATTAGTGATTTGCTTGTACCTTAACTCTCTACAACATGATGTCCTCTAGCTTATCTCTCTACAGGATGACTTGTTTCTAGCTGATATTTATACCGGGTGACTTGTTTCTAGCTGAACTCTCTACAGTGTGATCTGTTTTTTGCTGAGCTCTCTCTTGTTTTTAGCTGATTTCTCTATAGAGTTAAAATTTGTTTGTATAGCTGAACTCTTTACAGGGTTGTTTTTTGATTGTTTGCTGAACTCTCTACATGGTGACTTGTTTGTAGCAGAATTCTCTACATAGTGGCTTGTTTATAGCTGAACTCTCTACAGGGTTACTTGTTTAAGCTGATCTCTATAGGATAACTTTTTCATATAGATGAACTCTCCACTGGGTAGTTTCTTTGTAGCTGAACTCTCTACACAGTGGCTTTTTTATAGTTGAATTCTCTTCAGTGTGACTTGTAATGTTCTGAATCTCTACAGCAGTATATTTGTAACTGAACTCTATACAGGTGACATGCTTGTAGCTGGATTGTCTATAAGATGAATTGTTTGTAGCTGAACTATCTACAGAATAAATTGCATTGTAATAATTATAATTCTATAATATAAATGTAGTTGAATGCTCTATTAGGGTGACAGTTCTATTAGAGTATCCCATACAAGCAAAAGTGCTCTATATTTTGCAGTTACAGATAGAACACTTTATAGATCCATAGTTCTATATCAGGTAGCTATAGAACTGCCAAGCCTATATGCAGGTTAACAGCCTGCTTTGAGTGAGTGATCTCTCACTCTTGGCCAGAACAAACCAATCAACCAAGCCAGTCTAGGCTGATAGTCTGTACTGCACTGGCTACTCAGTCAGTCTGACCAGTAAGAGAAGAACCACTGGATTTAATTAATAGACATGCTTGAAAATTTCAATGATGGTTAGCAGCAGTAAACATTATTACTACGTTTTCTTTACATTAACGGACAAGTCCTAGGAATATCATGGAAATATGCTTATTACAGTACCACAATCGAAAACGTTTAATCATTGAGAAGATAGACTAGACTCACAAAATGACTAGTGCAGGTGCAGCACAGTGCAACACAGGTGAAACACAGGTACAATGCCTATTCTAACTGATGATAACACTACTCTGTGAGTTTCTAATTGTTTCATGTGTCTTATGTGTATCTCAAGTTGACAGTTCTTTATATCAGATAAAGCACTACCTTCGCTCATGCTGTATGCGAAATATAGCACTTGCAGCAGTACTTTATCTATCACACACACATACACACACACACACACACACACACACACACACACACACACACACACACACACACACACACACACACACACACACACACACACACACACACACACACACACACACACACAAACACACACACACACTCACACACACATAAACTTTATAAATCTACTTTCAATCTTGATTATGATTATGATTATAATTTCTTGATTTATGATTATGATTATAATCAAATCCTATTCTTCTTCCTGTGGTAAAGAAAAAAAATAGATTAAAAAGCCCCAAAGCCAGCCTATTGGGGTATACAATACATATACAAAAAGAAGTGATATCTAATCCAAAACAGCCAAGCTGTAAAAAAAAGAGTGCGGCCCCCAAAAAGGCTACGGTGAAAAAATATATGAAATCCAAGGTGGCGGACAAGAAATGGCTGTGATATTTTAATAATGACAATTCAGGTGATTGGGTACTAAACAACATGGCTGGTTTGAATTAGATTATAAATTACTAAAATTATATTGCCTAAATGTACATGTAGCTAAACGAATCAATTAAATCTTCTTCCTTATCATAATCTTCTCTCTGTAGTAAAAATAAAACACAAGTAAAAAATACCTAAAGCTGGCCATAGGCTTGCTTTAGGTATGAAATTACGAAAAGAAATGATATCTAATCAAAAAACATCCAAGCTATAAAACAGGATGCAGCCTCCAAAAACTCCAGAGTGATTAAAAATGTGAAATCAAAGGTGGCAGCCAAGAAATGACTGTGATGGTAGGTAAATGGCCAAAATTTTAATAACAACAATTTAGGTGAATGTGCATTGCTTCCTCACTAGGATTTGGCACCAAATTCATCTGAATTGTTGTTATTAAAATTTTTGCCATTAACCTATCATCACTGCCATTTCTTGCACCTTTGATTTCACATCTTTTCTCAACTTTGCTTTTTTGAAGGCTGCACCCTTTTTTACAGCTCGGCTGTTTTTTTTATTCAATTAGTGTATCTCGATGGCACACTTGTTACACCTATTTGACTGTCATAGTGTAATTCAGTGGTTTGTTATCTGATTCCTTATAAACTACTGTACTCAAATACAGTTCTAATCTTCCCCTCCACCTATTTTCAGTTGATTCCTTTAGCTAGTAGGCATGGTAAGTAAATACCTGTTTATTAACAAAACTTGATCATGTTCTTTTTACACATGATTTGCATTTCTGTTATAATAACTCCATAATTGTTAGTGTAATTTCTTTCAAACTACAAAAGGTTTGCACTACGATGGTTACTCCATATACATGCTGATTTTGATGTCATTGCTTCAAGCAATTTACCTTGTGACTGTGACAAAAATTGTTATTGCATGTTTTAGAAAATAGTGTATAATGGCCTTGTTTTTTATCTGATTTATACAAAATTTAGACCCTGAATGTGCAGCTTTGCATTCTTACTGCCCTCCAAATTTGAAGAAACTTTACTAAAGCATGTGTGAGTTATAGTGCTTTTTCTAAGTGTTGTAAATAGAAGAATAAGAAGAAGAAAAATACCAAGAGACTAAGATTAAGTTTGAAGATGCATATATATATCAGTGATGGCGAGGTAAATTCACCTCAAATTTGAAACAAGCAAGTATTCCACTCTGATGGAGTCTCCACAGCAAAATTTGTTGATTTCTGGTCAGGACTATCGAGCTACAGATATATGAAAACAGAGTTTTCTTGGTTCCTGTAAAATACATACTTGTTTGTTGCTCATTCACACTGGCTGTACTTGTTTACACAACACAATGTCATGTGTCTTGATTTTCTAATGTTTCAACCTGCATAGAAATTACTAACTGTATATCATTATTCATGTCATGTGTCTTGTAAACTGTGCATACGTATACTGTACAGAGGCAGATGTGTAATAGTTAAGTCATCAAACAGTACAGTAGTACTTTTCAGCAGGGTTGTTTCCTAAAAGGTATGGTGCTTACTTAAAATGCTGTCATTAAACACCAGCACAGATATATCATACGCAATGAAATCACCTTCATTGAACTGTCTAACATTAAACCCAACATTAAAAACAAGAAAATATTTTACAGAAGGTAAAATTTAAATAGAAGAAAATATCAATATCCAATTTTTGTGACCTGGCTAGCAGGTGTTTGGGTAGGTGAGCAAGTCAAAATACCTCTAGCCAAACCACCTCAGGTACAAAAGATGTATGGAGAAATCAGATATACGTCAGATGTATCAACTTTCAACTGTCAACTATCAATTAACTACTATCGACTAACTAGCCAAAACACCTCAGCTACAGAAGATGTATGGAGAAATCATTAAGAAAAGGTGGACTAGCAACATGCAGCCGGCAGATGTAAAGCAAATATTCTTCTCCATCCTGTGAGAAAGCAATCATCCACCATACAAATTCAAGTAGCATATGACTGCAGTTGTTAGTAGATCCACCAGGTCTAAATTACAATTTTCTTTAAGGACTACATTATATGAAATGATGCTTTGATGCGGGAATTTTCAAGCTCAGGAAATGACGAGGATAGTGCAGAGGTCATTCATTGGACAAATGATAAACTGTATTATAATGTAGTGATATGGCAGGCAGGCAGGCAGGCAGGCAGGCAGGCAGGCAGGCAGGCAGGCAGGCAGGCAGGCAGGCAGGCAGGCAGGCAGGCAGGCAGGCAGGCAGGCAGGCAGGCAGGCAGGCAGGCAGGCAGGCAGGCAGGCAGGCAGGCAGGCAGGCAGGCAGGCAGGCAGGCAGGCAGGCAGGCAGGCAGGCAGGCAGGCAGGCAGGCAGGCAGGCAGGCAGGCAGGCAGGCAGGCAGGCAGGCAGGCAGGCAGGCAGGCAGGCAGGCAGGCAGGCAGGCAGGCAGGCAGGCAGGCAGGCAGGCAGGCAGGCAGGCAGGCAGGCAGGCAGGCAGGCAGGCAGGCAGGCAGGCAGGCAGGCAGGCAGGCAGGCAGGCAGGCAGGCAGGCAGGCAGGCAGGCAGGCAGGCAGGCAGGCAGGCAGGCAGGCAGGCAGGCAGGCAGGCAGGCAGGCAGGCAGGCAGGCAGGCAGGCAGGCAGGCAGGCAGGCAGGCAGGCAGGCAGGCAGGCAGGCAGGCAGGCAGGCATGCAAATCCGATGTCGGACAGTGCAAAAATCAAGCCTATAGTCTGAGCTGTTATCGAGTTACACTTGTCTTAAGGCACCAGCCAGTCAGATGGTCAGTAGAAAATTCTATTTAAAAATATTTTTTTAAATTCCATAGCAACTTGTTGGAAGCGTTTCGGGTCAATCTGACAGCTTGTTTGGGCTTAGTTTTACCTAACCAATACTGCCTCATCGTCGTCAGGGAAAATTTAGACTGGTTTTTAGGTGATGTTATTTCGTGGGCCATGCCTACTCCTTTGTGGTCCCTACTATACAGTACTATTGTACTGTATGATGATGACTTTAACAAATTTTCAAATTTATAATTGCCAAAACTCTAATATTAGTCTTGCTACCTCATTGCCTCACTGACCACAGTTGCAAGGCTAGAGGCCAAACTAAGCAGCACATGGCCACCATTTTACACTACAATAGCAAACTCACTGGTGGGATGTGCCTTTTGAGGTTCTGATGACTGTAGGCACTCTGTACTTTGTCTTTTCTTTAATCTTCAATCAGGCTGCTTGTCTTCTACTTCATCCAACAAAACCATATTGTGGCATTAATTTTCCGTATCAACACTTTTTCAGCAACACAGCCTGCAAAAGCGGGGCATGTGGGCACACAAAATTTGCCTACTTTTTCAAACTTTTATCATTCATTCCAATTTAGGACATTACACATTGACCATGCAAATTTCAGCCCTTATTCAACAATGAATTGGCATTATGGTGCAAGTTAAAGAATGTAAAGAGTGTATAGCAATACTGCGATATATTCTGTTAGGTGATGGGGTGTAGTTTGTGCCTACATGTCCCGTTATTGCAGCAGTCTGAGAAAACTGGTCTTATCGCCCATGTCAGCAGATTCAATTTTTCACCCAGGAAACAAGGCTACATGAATAAACTATCTAATTTCACAATCGTAATCATCTAGACTTCAGTGGTCTGGTTTTGCTGGCTGCTTTTGCCAAGCCCAGTGGTGATCCGTACGTGTGGTGTGGGGCCTTAATGGAGCTCTGGTCAGCCTGGGGATGACTGTATGTGGCTGTAGAGTACCTCTGCTGTGAATTTCCTTACTTTTTATCCAGTTTTGAGACCTCAATGACCCAAAACTTGGCCTAATTCATCCCTTGGCCTTCCTTTTCAATTTTTGAACACCATCTTTCCCATCTTCCAGGGCCCTGCCTCCCACCAAATTTGCAGCTCGCCTGATACAGTCAACCTCTGTTTAAAAACTATCTAAAATGGCGAGAAACTTAGTTGTTGGCTAATTGCACAGTGGATACTCTGGAAGTCAAGGAATTGGTGTAAAACGTATGAAAATTTGTTACAGATAGCTTCAACCATTGGCGAGCTACAACACTCTAAATACTTAAAACTGGCATTTCTTGATACTTTTAAATAGGCGATAAGCCCGGTTTTCCCAGACTGGTTAACATATATAGATGCCACAGAATTGTTTTAGAGCTGGATTTCAAAAGTGCTTCAGTCCTGGTGCTATACTAGCTTGATATCTGAAAGTTGCGATTGAGATCCCGTTAGCAATAGGTTCATGACCACGCTCATCAATTACAGATCTAAGTGGACTAATAGTGATAGAGTATGGGGACCACACCTATTAACAATCTAGCTGTTTACTTAACAGTAAACAAGATGACTTCGCCCCTTATTGGTCTAGCTAGCTGCACCCCTCTTGGCTGACTTGAGATACACTCTAATACAACATTCATTATTAACACTTTACAATGACCAGTACTAAAGGTATGGCAGCAACATGTGCCGCAGCCTTAGGATTATCTAACTTAATTTCAAGGACTTAGACTTAATGATTTATAGTTGAAAAGGTGTAAAAGAAAACGGGCTAAAGTAAGGAAAAACCCTCCAACCCTAGGATTCAAACTGCAGGTCATCCAATGTCTAGTCATGACCACACTCAGTCTTCCTCCAGGAGTCACATATGTTATTCTATTCGAACAGTCGCAAGTTACATTGTGGCTAGCAGCAAAAAACTTATCAAACTAGTGTTTTAAAAATTGTTAATTTAAAAATGAAGTTGGGATCTATACAATAAAAATTAGTGAAACAAGAGATGATTGATGGTATTACAGCTAAGCTCAGTGGGGAAATCCCTACTTTGGCATATTAGATATAACATTTACTCAATGCCAAAGTAGGAACTTTCCTACTGAGCTATATAATTATACTACTTGGGTCAAAGAGTGAGCAACATGCACAGGAGAACTCATGCTTGCCTCATTTCATCATTACAGTCACCATATGCATTTAGCTGTATTTTTTTCACATCTTATTCTGTTTATTAGAACTAAGTTGAATTGCAAGGTCATAACTGTTTATATTGGGTATGTAAAACTAGATCGAACTATCCCTAGCAGGTCCACTCCAGAATGGTTCAACATGGTTCAGTTTGATACAAGCAGTTCAACATGGTTCATTTCGATATGGCAAACATTTACACCAACCTGGAAATCGTTGCGATTTGAGGACATTCTTTGCAGTGGGTGTGCAGGGAATATCCCAGAGGTTCTACGGTTCCTATGGCTTGGAGGGAAAGGCAGTTGTCTTTCTTTGGCATGTGGAAATTCTTGTGGCTTCAGAGAATGTTAGAATCCCCAAGCATTCCTACCTCCAAGCCTTTGTAGTAAAACATGCTATATACATCATGTAAACTTGTTGAAATGGGGCCTATTTGAGAATTAATAGGAGAAGCCATGGAACCCTGCACACCTACCAAAACAACCACCATCTGTTGACGGTGGCAACCCGCTTACAACAGGGTAAGCCCTGCTGACCGGGTTAAACTTACAAACAACATTAAATGGAGTTAAACTATTTAAACTAGGTTAATGTTGCAGTCGAGCATGCATGAGTGTATTATGATAGTGACTAACCCAAAGTTGCACCATGACTGGAAAGAAGATTGGGAAGGCACACACATGAGAAGGGTTGGCAATAATTGGAGAATAATATTGTGCATGCGTTATAAGAAAAAGGTGCGTGGAGAGGTGTTAGAACACATGGTGCTACGTGGCATAGTGAATCTTGTCCCACCCATACCACTACCCTCTACCAACTATCTCATATTAGTATTTTAGAAGGGATTGTTGGGTGGGGCTTAGCGTAATGTATTGCCCCAAAAAAAAATTAATTAATTGGGGTGTGGGGAGGTGAAGCATGCACCACAGACAGTCCCAGTAGGGTGCTTAGTTATTCCCTCCTCTTTTTTTCCCTTGTATTTTCCATCTTGAGGCTAGCTCAGGGTGTGACAGTGCAGAATTTCTCTTAGGAAAGTTGTAGCATGTGGAAATTCTTGTAGCTTCAAAGAATGTTAGCCTTTACAATATGTGTCTTTCCATGGTATCTTCTCATGTACACAGATTATCCATGATGTATCAAATGATATCACTGTGAAATAATAACTGTCACTGTTGATCACTTTGCCACTATAGGATGGTCATACTCCTCTATATGGTGCTGCATATAATGGTCATTCTCAAGTAGTGGAGATGTTGATCAAGTCAGAAGCAGATGTCAATGCTGCTGATAAAGTGAGGCAATAATTATTTACATTAATGAAATTATAATGTATGTAGTCCGCTTGTATCCTTGGTTTTCCTTAACAAGGTTGTAATGTAGACAAACTGCCAAATATTATTTTTAGTATAGCCATGAAGTCCTTTATTTGCCACTAAAATTACGCATTCATTCAAGTAAAATATGTGCTTTCTTTATTGGAGAAAGAACACAAATTAAGCTAAAATTAGATGTTGTAAACCAAAAGTCCTTGTACTACTAAGATCACATACACAACTTGTATATGTAGAGTATATTAACAATTGAATGCTGTACTTTGGTATCAAACAGATGGTAACATTCCACAGTAGGGATTTCCCCATGGCATAACTGTGTTAAGTCCTTAGCAATGTGGTTATTATGGAATTATTAAATTTGGTAATGGTAATAAAGTCCTTTATATTATGTGTCTTTCCATGTAATCTTCTCATGAACACAGGTTATCCATGATGTATCAAATTATATCAATATGAAATAATAACTGTCACTGTTGTTTACTTTGTCACTATAGTATGGACGTACTCCTCTATATGCTGCTGCATATTATGGTCATACTGACGTAGTGGAGATGTTGATCAAGTCAGAAGCAGATGTCAATGCTGCTAATAAAGTGAGGCAATAATTTTTTACATTAATGAAATTATTATGTATGTAGTCCACTTGTACCCCTGGTTTTTCCTTAACAAGGTTGTTATGTAGACAAACTGCCAAATATTATTTTTAGTATAGCCATGAAGTACTTTATTTGCCAGTAATATTAAACATTCATTCAAGTAAAATATGTGCTTTCTTTATTGGAGAAATGAACTCAAATTAAGCTAAAATTGGATGTTGTAAACCAAAAGTCCTTGTACTACTAAGATCACATACACACCTTGTGTTTGTAGAATATATTAACATTTGAATGCTGTACTTTGGTATTGAATAGATGGTAACATTCCACAGTAGGGATTTCCCCATGGCATAACCGTGTTAAGTCCTTAGCAATATGGTTATTATGGAATTATTAAATTTGGTAATGGTAATAAAGTCCTTTATATTATGTGTCTTTCCATGGAATCTTCTCATGTACACAGGTTATCTATGATGCATCAAATTATATCAATATGAAATAATAACTGTCACTGTTGATTACTTTGTCACTATAGGATGGACATTCTCCTCTATATTTTGCTGCAAAATATCGCAATTCTCAAGTAGTGGAGATGTTGATCAAGTCAGAAGCAGATGTTAATGCTGCTAATAAAGTGAGGCAATAATTTTTTACATTAATGAAATTATTATGTATATAGTCTGCTTGTACCCCAGGTGTTTCCTTAACAAAGTTGTTATGTAGACAAACTGCCAAATATTATTTTTAGTATAGCCATGAAGTCCTTTATTTGCCAGTAAAATTACACATTCATTCAAGTAAAATATGTGCTTTCTTTATTTGAGAAAAGAACACAAATTAAGCTAAAATTAGATGTTGTATACCAAAAGTCGTTGTACTACTGAGATCACATACACACCTTGTATTAGTAGAATATATTGGCTGTACTTTAGTATTGAACAGATGGTAACATGCCACAGTAGGGATTTTCCCACATAGCTGTGTTAGGTGCTTAGCAATATGGTTATTATGAAATTATTAAAATTAATTTTGTAATGGTAATAAAGTCCTCTATATTATGTGTCTATCCATGGAATCTTCTCATGTACATAGATTATCCATGATGTATCAAATTATATCAATATGAAATCAAGACACACGATAGTGTGTCGTGCGGCCCAAGAAGCTGGCGCGCCACACCGTGAGTATATTGACAGGAAGAACGAAAACGTCATTTTCACACCTTTGTATCTCGGTGATCACTTATCTGATAGGAACCAAATTTGCTACACAGTTGCCTGCCAGCCAAGGGAGTCTACATTCCAAATTTGAAGGAAATCGCTCCAGCCATTTCCGAGATACGAGTTGCCAAAGTTTGGTTTTTTTTTCTTCGTTTTTTTTTCTTCTTCGTCTTTTCGCGCACTTGCAAAAATTGCTATAACAAGCAAACGCGTACTCCGATCGCCTTGAAATTTGGCACACAGAAAAAGAGTCCATAGGCAAATCCTAGCATCAAATGTGGTACAAATCCGATGAATGGTTCAGGAGTTATGACCGAATATTCGCATAAAACAAGATCGATTTGTTGTCACGCCTACAGGGTAAACCGCTTCATGGAATGAGTTGAAAATTGCTATGTAGATGGAGTAACCATCGTAGGAGTGCCTTTTGGTGGTTTGAAAGGAATCGAGATAAAGACCACGAAGATATGACACAAAACCCAACCTGTGTCACAATTACGCGATCGATTTTTATGAATAAAAAAGTGTTAGTTTTCACGCCTACTAGGCAAACCGCTTAGAGCAATGAGCTTAAAATCGGTGTATAGCTGGAATAATCTTCATAGAAAGTACTTGCAGTAGTACAGAAGAATCGGATTACAAACCACTGAGTTATGATTTGAAAGCCAACTCCGTGTAGCAAATGCGAGATCGAGATACTCTAATAGAACAGTCACCCTAATAGAGCATTCGGCTAATTTATTTACTCCATTATAGAATTTTATTACATCACAAGTTATTCTGTAGGGAGTTCAGCTGCAAACAGTTAATCTTATAGACAGTTCAGCAAGAAGACAGTCACCATGTGGAGAGTTAAGCAAATATATCACTATAGAGATTCAGAACATTACAAGTCACACTGAAGAAAGTTCAGCTATAAACAAGTCATGCACTGTGTAGAGAATTCAGCTACAATTAAGTCACTCTCTAGAGAATTCAGCTACACAGAATTCAGCTACACACAAGTCACTGTGGAGAGAGTTCAGCTACAAACAAATTACCCTTTAGAGTGATCAGCTACAAACAAATTACCCTTTAGAGTGATCAGCTACAAACAAAACACTTTGCAGAGTGTTCAGCTACAACAAATCAACCTTTAGAGCGATCAGCAATGAACAAATCAACACAAATCTACCTGTAGAGAGATCAGCTAGAAACAAATCACCCTGAAGAGAGTTCAGCTACAAAAAATCACCCTGTAGAGACATCAGCTAGAAACTAGACACAATGTAAGGAGTTCAGCTACAAGCAATCACCCTGTAGAGAGTTCAGCTAAAACAAATCACCTTATAGAGAGTTCAGCTACAAACAGATTACCTGTAGAGAGATCGGCTACAAACAAATCAACCTGCAGAGAGATCAGCTACACACAAATCAACTTGTAGAGAGATCAGCTACAAACAAATCACCCTGTAGAGAGATCAGCTACAAACTAGACACAAAGTAAGGAGTTCAACTACAAGTAAATTACCCTGTAGAGAGTTCATCTACAAACAAATCAACCTGTAGAGCAATCAGCTAGAAACAAATCACCCTGAAGAGAGGTCAGCTACAAAAAATCACCCTGTAGAGAGATCAGCTAGAAACAAATCACCCTGAAGAGAGGTCAGCTACAAAAAAATCACCCTGTAGAGAGATCAGCTACAAACAAGTCACCCTGAAGAGAGGTCAGCTACAAACAAAACACTTTGCAGAGAATTCAGCTACAAACAAATCAGCTTGTACAGAGATCAGTTACACACAAATCAACCTGTAGAGAGATAAGCTAGAAACAAATCACCCTGTAGAGAGTAGCTACAAGCAAAACACACTGTAGAGAGTTCAGCAACAAAGAAACCACCATGTAGAGAGTTCAGCTGCAAACAAATCACCTTATAGAGAGTTCAGCTACAAACAAATCACCCTGTAGAGAGATCAGCTAGAAACTAGACACAATGTAAGGAGTTCAGCTACAAGCAAATCACCCTTTAGTGAGTTCAGCTACAAACAAATCAACCTGCAGTGAGATCACCTACAAAAAAGCACCTTGTACAGAGTTCAGCTACAAACAAATTACCCTGTAGAGAGATCGGCTACAAACAAATCAACCAGTAGAAAGATCAGCTACACACAAATCAACTTGTAGAGAGATCAGCTACAAACAAATCACCCTGTAGAGAGATCAGCTAGAAACTAGACACAATGTAAGGAGTTCAGCTACAAGTAAATCACCCTGTAGAGAGTTCAGCTAAAACAAATCAACCTGCTGAGAGATCAGCTACAAATAAATCACTTTACAGACAGTTCAGCTACAAACAAATTACCTTGTAGAGAGATCGGCTGCAAATTAATCGACCTGCAGAGAGATCAGCTACACAATAATCAACTTGTAGAGAGATCAGCTACAAACAAATCACCCTGTAGAGAGATCAGCTACAAACAAATCACCCTGTAGAGAGATCAGCTAGAAACTAGATACAATGCAAGGAGTTCAGCTACAAACAAATCAACCTGCAGTGAGATCACCCACAAAAACGCACTTGTACAGAGTTCAGTCACAAACAAATCACCCTGTAGAGAGATCAGGTAGAAGAATTCACCTTGTAGAGAGTTCAGCAACAAAGAAACCACCATGTAGAGAGTTCAGCTGCAAACAAATCACCCAGTAGAAAGATCAGCTAGAAGAAGTTACCTTGTAGAGAGTTCAGTTACAAAGAAACCATCATATAGAGAGTTCAGCTACAAAGAAATTACCCCCGTAGAGAGTTCAGCTAGAAGAAGTCACCTTGTAAAGAGTTCAGCTACAAAGAAAACAACATGTACAGAGTTCAGCTACAAAGAAACCACCTGTACAGAATTCAACTAGAAACAAATTACCCTGTATAGAGATCAGCTAGAAGAAGTTACCTTGTAGATAGTTCAGCTACAACAATTCACCCTGTAGAAAGATCAGCTAGAAGAAGTCACCTTGTAGAGTGTTCAGTTACAAAGAAACCATCATGTAGAGAGTTCAGCTGCAAACAAATCACTCTGTAGAGAGTTCAGCTACAAAGAAACCGCCATGTAGAGAGTTCAGCCTCATACAAACCACCTTGTAGAGAATTCAACTACAACAAATCACCCTGTAGAGAAGAAGTTACCTTGTAGAGAGTTCAGCTACAAAGAAACCATCACGTAGGGAGTTCAGCTACAAAGAAACCACCATGTAGAGAGTTTAGCTGCAAACAAATCACCTGTAGAGAGTTCAGCCAGAAACAAATCACCCCGTAGAGAGATCATCTGGATGAAGTCACCTTGTAGAGAGTTCAGCTACAAAGAAACCATCATGTAGAGAGTTCAGCTGCAAACAAATCACCCTGCAGAGAGTTCAGCTACAAAAAAATCACCCTGTAGAGAGTTCAGCTACAAAGAAACCATCATGTAGAGAGTTCGGCTAAAAAGACACCACCATGTAGAGAGTTTAGCTGCAAACAAATCACCTGTAGAGAGTTCAGCTAGAAACAAAATACCCTGTAGAAAGACCAGCTAGAAGAGGTTATCTTGTAGAGAGTTCAGCTACAAAGAAACCATCCTGTATATAGTTCAGCTACATTTCAAGTCACCCAGTAGAGAGATCAGCTGCAAAAAAATACCCTGTGGGGAATAATGGGCATGTAATAAATATATGTATATAATTTGTATAATTACTAATAAAATCAAAAATAATTGAAGTACTAAAATTCTTCTTAAGTTCTTTTCTTCTTCCTGTAGTAAAGAAAAAAACACATGGGTTAAAAAACCCCAAAACCAGCCATAGGCCGGCTTTGCAGTATACAAATACAAAAAGAAGTGATATCTAATCAAAAACAGCCAAGCTGTAAAAAAGGTGCGGTCCCCAAAAAGGCCATGGTGAAAAAAGATATGAAATCGAAGGTGGCGGCCAAGAAATGGCTGTGATGGTAGGTTAATGGTTACATTTTAATAACGACAATTCAGGTGAATTTTGTGCCACTTGGTCTTGGCACCAAATTCACCTGAATTGTTGTTATTAAAATGTAACCATTAACCTACCATCACAGCCATTTCTTGGCCGCCACCTTGGATTTCACATCTTTTTTCACCATGGCCTTTTTGGGGGCCGCACCTTTTTTTACAGCTTCGCTGTTTTTGATTAGATAATAACTGTCACTGTTGATTACTTTGTCACTATAGAATGGACGTACTCCTCTACATATCGCTGCATATTATGGTCATACTGAAGTAGTGGAGACGTTGATCAAGTCAGAAGCAGATGTCAATGCTGCTGATAAAGTGAGGCAATAAATTTTTACATTAATGAAATTATTATGTATATAGGCTGCTTGTACCCTGGTTTTTTCTTAACAAGGTTGTTATGTAGACAAACTGCCAAATATTATTTTTAGTATAGCCATAAAGTCCTTTATTTGCCAGTAAAATTACACATTTATTCAAGTAAAATATGTGCTTTCTTTATTGGAGAAAATAACACAAATTAAGCTAAAATTAGATGGTGTAAATCAAAAGTCCTTGTACTACTAAGATCACATACACACCTTGTGTTTGTAGAATATATTAACAATAGGCCAGTTTCATGTAAGGGAAAGTATTTTAATTGATCTTTTAATTGTGGTTGCGCAACCACTGGATGCTGTGGTTAGCCATAAAAATGTACAGAAACCATTGGGAAACGGACAACCACGGACACAAAATCAATTGTCACATAGAATCTAATGGAAATATCCAAGTTTTTAAAGCAGCACTGTAGACTACATTGATTTCTACTCCCTGTGGTGTTTTTTTGCTGTAAATACGCTAAGCCACTAGCGAGTTATGAGCCAATAAAGGTTAGAATGTGTGATAAAAATGTTTTCTGGAGACAAAACACACAAGCAGCTGCTTGTTATTCTTGTTTACCAGATGTACAGTATACAAGAGAAAGCTGTACTATCACCTGGATGATGTATCTGGATTCCCTGAACACGCTGTTAACTTATTAGCTCTCATGCCAATTCAGCTCTTTCCTGCGAAGCGATTCGCAACAAAAACTATTGTTAAGACTTGTTGAAGTTCCTATGTTATTTTCTGACTTCGAACTTACAAATATCAGCTGTGGAAGGCCTTGTCTGGTGACATTTCTAACTTCACCACCCTATTAACTCGGGCATCTTTCGTCCTATTCACAGCGGACAACCACGAAACGAAAGAGAAATCAATGTAGTTTCTTTCCATGTACAGAAAATTATAACATACCGTATACTTTGTAAGTTACCGAAGTTTTGCTGCCGGTTATCATCGTTTTCCCAATGGCTTCAATACATTTTTATGGGCATCCACAGCATCCAGTGGTTACGCAATAGACAATTAACACTGATTGCATTCTGAAGGCCTTATGTGAAACTGGCCTATGAATGCTGTTTTTTGGTATTGAATATATGGTAACATGTCACAGTAGGCATTTTCCCACATAGCTGTGTTAGGTACTTAGCAATATGGTTATTATGGAATTATTAAATTTGGTAATGGCAATAAAGTCCTTTGTATTATGTGTCTATCCATGGAATCTTCTCATGTGCACAGGTTATCCATGATGTATCAAATTATATCAATATGAAATAATAACTGTCACTGTTGATTACTTTGTCACTGTAGGATGGAGATACTCCTCTATATAATGCTGCATATAATGGTCATATTCAAATAGTGGAGATGTTGATCAAGTCAGAAGCAGATGTCAATGCTGCTAAAAATGTGAGGCAATAATAATGTACATTAATGGAATTATTATGTATAATAGTCTGCTTGTACCCCTGGATTTTCCTTAACAAGGTTGTTATGTAGACAAACTGCCAAACATTATTTTTTAGTAGAGCCATGAAGTCCTTTGTTTGCCATTAAAATTACACGTTGATTTAATTGATCACGTGCTGTCTTTATTGAAGAAAAGGACTCAATTTAAGCTAAAATTTCAAAGTGTACGCCAAAAATCCTTTGTTCTACTTAGGTCACATACACATCTAATGTACATAGAATACATTAGCAATTGAATACTGTACTTTGGTATTGAATTGATGGTAACATGCCACAGTAGAGATTTTCCCACATAGCTGTGATATGGCTCTTAGCAATATAATTATTAATGTTTAGTTATGCTACCACTCACCTACTCTTGTGGTCTGTTCCTTGGATCTTTATTCTTCACCTCCAGCATTCCAATGATTGAGGAAGGGTTGGTAAGTGCTAGGGGCCTCATCTGCCATGGTATATGGCCTAGGCAAGGTTATGTAATTCCAGTGGGGCCAAAGTAGGAAGTACTTTTGGTTTATTGATACTTGGATAATGAAAGAGTTTAGAGCAGAGAAGCGTCTCTGTCCTAAACTCTTTACAATAGAGGCAAACAGGAGAACCTAGCGGATAAGGCTGGTATCCTAAGTGAGGCCCCTGTTGTCTCAGACTCCTCTAAGGAGAATTGACAAACTGCTTATAGCAGCAGTAGGTAATGTGTTGACCTGTGGGTCACCACTAATTTGTGTCACGTGGCTTTGGACTTTCACCAGATTGTGACAGCATTAACACCTGTGCACAGGTGATACAATGGTCAGGGTGTGACCGTTATTCTCAGAATTGTCAATATCCACTGTTGAGAGTGGCACTGTGTGAAATAGCATCAACACTTGAGCTACGTGATAGTAGCACTGTGGTCCCTCTATAGTGGTTAGCTGGTTGGTGCTCTGTAGCTTGGTCATGTTTGATAGTGCTCATGACAGAGAGTGTCTTCTGGTAGATGGGAGAGTGTCTCCTGATAGTAATCTGGATGGGAGAGCATCTCCAGCTAGCAGTCTGGTTGGGAGAACATCTCTAGTTAGCAATTTGAATGGGAGAGCGTTCCCCCATACTGATCTGGATGGAAGAGCATCTTCAGCTAGTGATCTGGTTGGGAGAGCATCTCTAGTTAGCAATTTGGATGGGGGAACACCTCCTGATACTGATCTGGATGGGAGAGGCGAGCATCTGATAGCAATCCGATTTATCTGAGCTGGAGGGCCTGTCTGTGACTGCAGGCAAGATGAAAGAGCATCTCTCCTGACAAAGATCTAAACTGTGAGCATCCCTCAATAGCAATCTCTACTTGTGGTAGCAGCTGGCACAGTGAAGGGATCCAGTAAGACCTACAGCTTAGTAACTCACAACAAAATGCATATGATGGCACAGTCTTTCCACAGTCTTTCATGTAAATGTTTCTGAGTAATTGAATGCAGGCGCAGTAAAGTACAGAGTACAACAACAACGTTATGTGTCTGCTTGCTCCACTGCTTACACTACAGATGTACATAAGTACCACTGTTGACAGTGGAATACTATTTATAATTGTTATCGGCACACCATGTCAATTAACACGGAGCAACTGCATATACTGAAGCTTGTAAATTTTTCAGTGGGTAGGGATAGGGTGGAAGATTTCTTACAATGGGTATGAATTACTGCCAACGTGTTCTGCTCAGTGTTACGCATGCGTTGTTCTTATTAGAGCCTGCTGTTGCATACTAATATTTTAGGGACTTGCACAGCCTATTCTTCACAACATTAACTATGTTTAATAACTTAAACTTTATCTAATGGTTAGTTATGCTACCACTAACCTACTTATGTGGTCTTTTCCTTGGATCTTCATTCTTCACATCCAGCAATCCAATGATTGAGGAGGGGTTTAGTAAGTGCTAGGGGCCTCATCTGCCATGGTATATGGCCTAGGCAAGGTTATATAATTCCAGCGGAGCCAAAGTAGGAAGTACTTTGGTTTATTGATGCTTGGGTAATGATAGAGTTTAGAGCAGAGAAGTGTCTCTGTCCTAAACTCTTTACAATAGAGGCCATAGGTAGGTCATGATATATAATATATATATTGTGATCTACCCCCCAAGCATCAAGGTATTTTTTGCTGTTTTTTAAATTGCCCATGCAATGTGCAAGAGTTTTGATGGTGGTAACATCTAGTAATATGCAAGACAAGTTATGCTGGCAACATGCAGAAGATGACAACGTGCAAACCAAGCAACGGTGACATACAAAACAAGCAGTGACATATGTTGGTATACAAACAAGCAATGGCAATGATCAATTTATAATTACCATGTGTTTGTGTTCCTTTTAGGTACCAAGTTACCTTTATACCACCATTAATGCGGTCGCCTTCTAAGGCTGGTGACTAGCTATATATGCATGTATGTAGCTAGTTTGGTGATACTTCATTGTATTCTGCATTCTCTAGTTAACTATCCAAGCCCTGCTGATGCTGACTACAAGCCACTAAGCAGCAATGAAGAAACCAATATAGTAACATAACAAGCAAATGTGACAACACAAACATTAGGAAGACAAAGCATACAAGTGAACCAACATGCAGCTAACAATACAATGGTGTGCCCCATGCCAATTGTCTGGCAAAAGTGTGGAGCACATCCCAACGATGGAACTACAGATACATAACAAAAACACTGTATCATGTACACATTAGAGCAAGCACTTTGTTGTGAAACAATTCCTGTTGACGTTGTATAGGTTGAAGTTTCCTTTAATGATAAGACTTTTCTTTGGGACTATTATAAGACGGTGTGTGAGAAGCTGACACAACACTGTAAAACTGCTATGCAAAGTTCTAACATGTACCTGGCTGCCTTTCAGCATATGCTGTAAAATACAGAAGTCTATTAATGCATTTAATACACACCTGTAGTCGCATTTAAAAAAAATTAATTGTGCACAAAAGAATTTTGAATTAACCATTAAGTCACTGAAATCAGATACTTAGTCATTTCCTCTTTTTTTGACACTAGCACCAGTGACTGGTGGCTAGGATATATCTATATATGAACTCACTACTAAGCTTACCAGCACAGAGCAACTCTTATTATTTCGCTAATTATTAGAGGTGTACTGATAGGGAAATTTTGAACTGATCCGATAATACATGTACATACCGATATACTGAGTCAGAGCATCGATACTGACTTGATACACCAATATAATAAAGCGTAGCTATATGCTTAGATTGGAGGAAAGTGGGAAACTTTAATGTTTTATTTTCTTGCCATAAGATACAGCAGTTGAAAGTGCTAACAATCAATGATGATGCTCGATTGCCTGTGGTGGTGGTGTGGCCTCAATTAACAACCCAGACAGTGAGGCACCCATGAAATATTTTTAGGACATGCCCCCACCAATATAAGTCTGCTTTACTCTGTATTTCAATGGCTTGTAAAGATGGCTGGTTGTTTCAAGTTGTTTCTAGTTTATTCATCCCATGGATACTTTTTATAGCTCTGCACTATGATCATTTGTTATATGGTTGGTAAGTATTGTAACAATGAATGTTTGCTGTGTATGTATTTCTATGGCTTCTCATAGCGTAGTGCTTATTTTCAAGGATATAGAAAAACTACTGTCTCCCCAGTGTTGTTTGCTGTATAACAGGGGGTATAATGTGGCTCTACCATGGCAAAGATTACTTTGGTATACCATATCGGTTTTGGTGGCTAAAACAAGACCAACTGATATTGGCAAAAATCTCCATATCGGCCACCAATATGATATGTATCAGTATATTGGCACACACCTATTCATTACATGCACATACAGGGTGTGTGGGAACAGTGTGTAAGCTTATACTAGTAAACCAATTGGTGTTATACTGTTGCTTACCCGATGCAGCATCTCATCTGAGGCCATTTTGCAATAGTCTAGGCATTTCCTTAATTATTCTAACTGATGTCCACCATGCCATCTTCCTGCATTTTTATTGCATCAGGTGGTGTCCGACAAACTGGCCATGGTACGAGGTGGAGCTGTAGTTACTGATGTTGGTGTTGAGCATAGCGGCGTCAGAGCTGTCCCAGCTGACAGTGATACCATGCGTGGGCCGAGATAAGCAGTGGCGTAGCCAAGGGGGGGCATTTTCCCCCCGTCACTAAGTGATTTTTTTAAAACTTCCATCACAAGCTTTCCAGTAACTGACACGCATCCCAAATTACTGTTTGTGCGCTACTACGCGAGTGAACACAACATTCAACTCGTTTGTGAATGGTGATAATAATACGATGATTTCTTGCGCATTACAAGCAATTAATAAAATGATGCGCTAATAATAAGGTATGCCCGAATCCCCAGGGGTTCCCCGTATAGACACCAGGCCTTCACCGAACGAAAATATTAGACACAATTCTATATTTAGCCTACACTGCTCACGTGATAGTGCATTTTTCGAATCTAAAGGCAGATGACCCGCTCAAAGTGACTTCACAAGAGTCACAACTCAAGTTGCAACTCAGAAGTGACAAGTGATATGCAATGATGCTACAAACCTACGAGGTGATAAAGTGTTAAATGAACCAACTTTATTTTCCCGAGTTAATCACACTGGATCTTCGTACAACATAGTGGCATGCTGGCTTAATTTTTTCACTTTTTCAGCCAGTCAGATGATCCGTCACAAGCTTAGAAATTCTGCTAAGAGGAAAGGTATAGAGTTGGGATTTCGTGCCAATACATGGCGTTTGAATTTCCCCGGCTGAAGTGAGTGAGCTCGTCATACTATGCCAGTGCAGACTGTGGCTGACGTAAGTAACTGTGACACATTGTATTTGTACTAAAATATTCACAATATAGTTCTACTGGATTGCGGGCAAATTTGTTGGAGTACAGTTGTGGCATGTGTGATGATGCTCGACGAAAATATTTCCATTGATAAGTGACAACTGGTAGCAATCAGTAATGAAGTAGTTATGTAGCTAGTTACATAAGCGGTAATAATACAACACTGTATGTTGGCTAGCCCATCATTGGGTCATTAGCCTTTTGTGCAATTACAAACAATGTCGAGTGTTTTGTGGGGATGCCCCCCCACCACCATCTGGCTAGCTACACCCCTGGAGATAAGCAACTTCTGGAAACGTCCCTCATGGCAGCTGCTGATATTGTAATGTCACATCTTGTCACGTTGTCATCCTGTCTGGAACGCTTGTTCCTCGAGGCGGCCCTCCCCCTGTGACAATTAAAGTTCCTTGCTTGCTCGATCCAGCAGTCGAACTTCTTAAGGACGATGACCCTCTCCTTCCTCGTGGCCAGCAAGAACTACGAGTCATCTTGAAGATTTAAAGCCACTGTTAACTGGTAAGATTTCTTACAACAGGTATAAATTACTGCCAACGTGTTCTGCTCAGTGTTACGCATGCATTGATCTTATTACAGCCTGCTGTTGTATGCTAATATTTTGGGGATTTGCACAGCCTATGCTTCATAACATTAACTATGTTTAATAACTTAAACTCATATTTTAAGGAAATTAATAAATTTTCAAATGCATCAGTAATGGAATTAAAGTTCTTCTGTAATTTCTTATCCGATTAGAACCAAATTTGCTACAGAAGTGTCTGCCAGGTAAGGGAGTCTGTATACATAATTTGAATATAATTTTCATAGCCATTTCTGAGATACGAGTGACCAAAGTTTTGGTTTTATCTTTATTTCTTCTTCTTCTACAGTTAAAGTGAATCTCAGTACCAAGTTTGGTGGGAATCCAATGAACAATCATTGAGTTATGACCAATGTTTTGCTAAAATAATATCGAACTTTTGTTACGCTCACAGGGTAAACCCCTTGAAATAGTGGATTGAAAATTGCTATGTTGATGGCGTAACTAACTATCATAAGAATGCCTTTTTGGGAATGGAGGTAAGACCATGGAAATGCAACACAAAACACAACCTGTGTCACAATGTCACTATCGAGCTTCATAAATAAAATAACAATAAATGTTAATGCCTACCAGGCAAGCCGCTGAGAAGAGTCAGCTGAAAACTAGCTAGTATATAGATGGAATCATCATTATAGAAAGTCCTTGCAGTAGTAGAGAGAAAAAACCATCATTGTGTTGTTTAAAACACACAATTTTAGACACATGTGACTATACATACAAAACGCACAGTACAAACATGGCAAAGAAAGTATAAAAATAAACCAGAACATGACATAAAAATGAGCACATAGCTATAAATTACAATCAAGCATTCCATTCATGACTATCATTTACTAAAAAATGTGTTGTGATGAAGTGATAGCTCTCTGAGTAGCTTTGCTCAAGACAGACTTACAAGTCACTACAGACTGTTCAAGTGTAGCTTGCAAAGCTCTGATGGAAGGAGTAAGAAAATGGTTCAAGCAGCAGATTCTAATGATTGAGTGTAAAATTAATAATGTTTTGCATCCTAAATAATTCAGCTCTGAAATTATTAATCAAGACTCACGGTAGTGAGTTGCGCGGCCAGAAAAGCAGAAACCCCCGCCGCAGACATTAAATGATGTGACCACTACACGTGAGGATTTTACAGGAATGAACGTTGTCAAATTCGGCCTTCCTGTAACTCACCCATCACTTATGCTATCCTTCTGAAACTTTAGAGTTGAACTCATCTTGTCACTAGTAACTACCACACAAGCAGTGAAGTAAATCCATGCCGATTGTTTCATGATCAAGATTGCCGACATCAAAGGGGAAGTTTCATTTTTTTATCGCATGCAGTTAGAAGCAACTGCAGGTGTATGCCTTGTATTCCTTTGTGCATTCCAAACATTGATTGCCTTGCTATCGCTTCAGTATTCACTCAATCGCCTCAAGATTCACATCATCGATTTCACCATACATGATTACCCTACAGTTGTAATTTCAGCACCAAACGAAGTTTCAGTAGACCCAGAGGCTAAATACAAAACCCAGATTGTTGTTTTCCGCAATATTCGCTTGGCATGTAGGGCAATGTGTCTTTAAACTATTCTAAAAGTTTCATTCAGATTGAAACATATGTTTTTGAGAATGGCTAGTTTTAAATTTGAATTTGGTCGTCCCCACGTAATTTGCTCTCTAAGAATTTTACTCGGAATTTAAAGAATGACGCAGAGTACAACTGTGGTCACTGGGTATTGATGAACTGGTGTTCTATGTAGTTAATCAGTGCATATAGCCACAAAGAAGTGTGCTGCCATAGATTATAGTCCATAGATATAATCTATGGTGTGCGCTGCATAGCTACCATTGCTCGTTTTGAAATTTGAATTTAGTCGTCCCGGCCCACGTAATTTGTCCTCTAAGGGCGCAGCTTAAAGAATGACACAAAGTACAAATGCAGTGACTGTTGTTGACACAAGCTGTGAGTAATTAGTACATGTAGCTAGCCTAAAAGGAAGTGTGCAAAATCACCTAATAATGTACAATTTTCGCCATGTATTATTGCATTTTATTGCACCCCACACAAAATTACACATGTAATTACAACATACAGAGGACACGTGAATGCCAAACACTTTTCATAACAATAATGTAAGAATTGTACAATAATGACTGTAATATAACTGCTATGAAAATGTTTTCCAGTGGCCCGCCATAGTAGCAAGTCTCACATGATGGCATGTATACTCATCCAAACACAATGGGAGGAACGAGTGAGTACGATGACAACAAGTTAGTATGACTCGATTTGTAGAATCCAGATGAGTGGGTGTGGCTCCAGTATGTATAAACAGTTAACAAACATTCCTGTTATAAATACGTGGTAGAGTTGCAATATAATAGTACAGTATTTAAATGCAACAATACATAGTCTCCATTGCATCACTATCAAAAGACACTAAGTGGAGGATATCGTTGCATCTCTAGTATGTACACTCTATCAGTACAACCTTAATGGCTACCAGTATAGAAAGACAACCTCTCTTGAAAAGCCAATATCAATTGAGAACTTATACACTGTTACCTGTTTATTGAGTGAAGGTGGCAATAAACAAGTTCCACCGTAATTTATATATGTGATCTGATCCTGTATAACATATCCTGTCAGTGGATGAGATCCACTTGGCCAGGACAAAATATGACTCAAATGTCTTGGATGATCCATACTGAACCCACTTATGACCCAGTGCCACTATGGAACTGAGTATTTTAAGATGGGTGGATGTGTGGACACATTACAACATGTACATGCAAGACATGCTACGTACTGTTTTAGCATTTCAAGTCACCACATTATGCATGGACCAGTCAACAATGCTTCATAGTGCCCATCAGTAAACCTGAAGAAAAGTTACGAAAAATAAAAATTCACATAAGTACAATGAAACCTCAGTAATATGGCCAGCTGTGGGACCAAAGATTTGGCCTGAATAACAAGGTGGTCATGAAGTACTGCTTAGCTATATTTGGGACCTACTAGAGGTGGCCAATATAATGAGGTGGTCTTATTAAAGAGGTGGCCGCTAAGTGAGGTTTCACTGTACATACAGTTCACAATGGTGAACAATATTAATGGTTAACAATATACACTGAAACCTGCAGGTCACTTCTTGTGGAAGATTGCTCTCTACACAAAATGACACATTCAGAGATTGTATTTAGATGGATGATACAGTAACACATTGTGACTTCAATACTCATGATGTGTCACTGCTAGGCAGCAACCATATACACGGCACTGCCGATGCACAACGTTGCACTTGCTTGCACACACAATGTTGCTCAATATTTTACAAATTAATAATTAAGGGGTGTGGCAACTAGCTGTTTCGCTCACAAGACTGTGTGGCAGTTGTTTCCCATCTGTACAAGTGGCCACCAAGACAGATCCACTGTGGATGAAAGCCAGGCATTAGATATTTGGTATGTCATGTGTTGAAGGCATTCCAGGGCTTCTGGTAGTCTCAAATCTCACCACAGTTTAACTCAGGCAGTGTTGTGGTCACCACTAAACCACTGGAATGCTGTGTTATGTTCATCTTATGCTTGGCTACTATATTGTAGAACTGAAATGGATACTCTGAAAATATATATCCTATATGGATAATGGCTTCATCACTTTCTTCATCAGGAGCTTATAAGGACCAATAGTGCAACTTTTTACACTTTGGGCTGACAGCCAACTGCCAATGTCTGAAGCAGTGCCTTTGGTGCTCTAACTAATTGGCTGCCCCCTTGCTGCCAGTACTCACTGTCTCATATGCTGTCACACAATAAATCTATCTCTATAGCCAGTTAGAACAGCATACTTCTTACCATTTTTAAGGCCGCAAAATGCAGCTACCTCTTTAATAAGCTAGGTCAGAAAATTTTGTCCCTATGGCCTGAATAATGACCAGTTTTCATTGTACTATTAGTGATTAGTGATCATGGAGGATTATTCATTAAGATACTAAGATATACAAATGCTACAACCTCTAAATATAATAGTAAATTTTTTACCCTGGTCCAATGTCTAATAATCGTGAGAGACTCTACTGTGACAAATACATGTTTTATCATGATATGTGCTAATCACCTTTTTACAATTAAGTTTTACAACACAAATACATGTATAGTTAAACTCACCAATTGTGACTAAATCCCTTCAACACGAAAAGACAAGCAATGAGACAGCAAGCCTATTCTGATGTGCTTATTTAGTAGTAATATAAATTTTAAAGGCATTTATTTACAACAGGACATAATTATAGGTCTCTGTACATACTTGCCTTTTCTTTACTATTCTCATTCATTTCACAAGATTTCTTATTGATATGGGCAGGGGCATGGTTTCTTTGCTTGAATTAGTCAGTGCTTGAAGTAGATCGAGATACTCTAATAGAACAGTCACATTTCTTCAAGTGCTATAGTTTTATATTGTAAAGCCTATAAGTAGCTAGTAATTTAAACTATCTGATGCTAAGCAGAAGTTGTAACTATGCTAAATATTGATTGCTGTGTTAATGCTGTTTTGTGACTGCTCTAATAGAGTATTTGGATCGTTTTAATGCAGTACAAGATGAAAGGCAAAGTGTTACTAAGGGTTTACTAGTTAAAATGGGTGTTAGTTGACTGCAATTGCATGCCACTAACAGGCCCATCCAGAGAAATTAGGGGACCCAGGGCAAAGAGTTAAAGAGGGGCCCAGGGCCAAGGAAGGGTTCCACTCTGCATGAATCACAACTTCAGCCTAACTGTAAGTAGACCAAAAAAGAAAAAAACAAGGTCATTACATGCTGACAATGACAATAACTTCCCATCACCAATGACATCTCCTTAATTAACTTGCTACACTGCTCCTCTGAAGAATACTGCGACTGCTCTATTAGAGTATTTAGATCCTGACGGCTCTATTAGAGTATATTGATCTTTCGTTTAAACAGGTATTCAAGGGGCCCCTGATGGGGCCTCCTGGGGCTCCTTTCAGGCTGTGGCCGGGGGTAAAATACCCCCCCTCCCCCCCATGTGGGCAGCCCTGGCCACTAAAATTACAGTTATATTTTAATATTCTGTTACTGTAATCTGGGGTTTCTGTTAAAACCATGGAAACTCACCTATTGTTATCAACAGTGCATGCTTATTCAAACAAAAAGTATTGAAATCTTATCCAAAACAGCTTATAGCTGTAAAAAAGTGCGCGTCCAAGTAAAGCAGAGTTAACTGCGACAAAAAGTAATGATATCAGAATGCGGCCATGTGCGAGGTGTGCAAGTTGTAAAATTAATATTAGCTAATCAGGTAATACAATGTTATTGTTAAAGTGTTAATGAGAACTATGTGGTGCTGCTAGTTTTTACGTGTGTGAGCATCTTCATAAATGCCACACAAATTTAATTCTCATTAAAGCAATGTGTATAGATTCTCTGATAGCAATAAATAGTTTGAGTTTGGCCGTCTTTCCTGTATATGGCAATGCTACGGACAAAGGAAAGGCGACCAAACTCAAACTATTTATTGCTATCAGAGAATCTATACACATTGTTTTATTGAGAATTAAATTTGTGTGGCATTTATGAAGATGCTCACACACTTAAAACTAGCAGCATCACATAGTTATCATTAACACTTTATCAATAACATTGTATTATCTGATTAGCTAATATTAATTTTACAACTTGCACACCTCTTACATGGCCGCATTATGATATCATTACTTTTTGTCACAGTTAACTCTGCTTTACTTGGACGTGCACTTTTTTTACAGCTATAAGCTGTTTTCGGATGGTTGATATTACATTTACACTCACAAGCCAATTGTAGATGGTTGGTGATGTTAAATAGGCATGTTAGCTCTACCAGTTGAATCTTACAATGTTGCTCATTACAGACAACAATATCAGGATAATAAGATGTGTGGTTACTATAGATGGTGGTTGTAGCTAAATGGGTTTCACTAGATCTGTCAGTGTGGCCATCAATATCAGCATAAACTACAGCATATTCACAGTATAACTGAATATCTGACAATAAACACATCAGAACGTCAGTAGGCATACATATCTACCTTGGTGAAGCGCAACAGGACAGCCATTTTAAAAAAAATATGTACAGTTGTAGATTGGGGAATTTACAAAGGTGATAAACAGAGTTAGCTTAAGTTCATAGGAGTCAGATGAGTATCAGAGGAGGCATGCAATATGAAAGATAGTTGGCCAGGATGAAAACCAAGTAGAAGTCCATTCCACAAATGGCTTTATGTTTCAAGAGAAGTGGCATCTTTATATTTACACTGAACACTGAGGGACTGCAGCTTATAAGTACACTGAGCTGTTTCATTATCAATAGCAACTTTCTTGCTAGCAAGATACAATTTCTTTACAGAAAGGAAGGCAACCAACTTCTTCCTGGCCTGGGTAAGAATTTCGTGATGATTATCATTAATCTGGAGCAATCCATGGCCACAGACAATTTGTAAAGCTAACTCTTGAAGCATTGGATTGAATGACTGTGAAATATTGGCCGAAAGGCTTGGCTTGCAATGTTTCACAGTTAAGTAAATACTGGGAGAGCATACCTCAGCATGACTCTGGAGGCACTTCGAGGTAAATGAAGGCACTGTTTAAGGTATTTGGTTTCCAAATTCTCCATCCTAGTGATAACAGGTGAACCAACACAGTCTACTGCAAGATGAAAATTAATTCCAATAAATCCAAACTTTGTATTCTGGTCGTAAACACATTCTGTCAACTTTCCAAGAAGGATACCAGTTGCAACGTTAGTAGAATGTACTGATACATCAATTAGCTTGCCTAAAAACTTGGTGGACCCTCTACAATTGACTTAGTTGCACCTCCCAGGAGGGAGAAGCCATGTGGTGAAAACTTTGAACCATCATGTTATAGTTAGAGCACCGCTGCACGTGTGTACGGAAAATACAGTATGAGGGTGTGTGTTGAGACGCTAATACAGCACGAAGCGAAGCCGAGTGCTGTATTTGCCTTGAGACACCCCCGGAGTACTGTATTTTTCGTACAAACAAGCAAGGTGGTGCTTTAAGTGTTATATTGTACTTCCTGGTTGTCTGGCTTGGAGCGATATTCTCTAGTACTCAAACCGCTGTGATATTCAGGGATAAGGATATCATAAGTGTTTAACTAATCTATTTATAGTCGTAGAACAAACTAATAGGATTTGCAAACCTTGCAAACAAATGTGGATATTGGGCCAATGCAGACCATGCCCCATTTGATAGGTTCCGCCCACTCAACCGCATTAACAAAATATTAATGTTTGGTTGCACAATAAACAAAGAAAATGACAAACTGAACATGAACTCTCTACCATATGATATAGAATTACACTAATTTACCTATTTTGGTATACCAGACATGGCCAAAGTGCACTCTGTTTGTAGTATTTCTACCAATAACACTGTTGTGACAGTATAATTAACTATATGAGCAACTGCATTATTAGACTATCATAACATGTGAACACATTTGGTGTTTTATGCAATCATGTAGATCCTCTCATACACTTTAATTCATTTAAGAAGTGTTAAGGTAGGAAAACATACTGTATAGGGAATATCTATTCAACCATAATTGCTATCTCCTATATAACATCCTGTATTATGTACATGTATACTGTACATATGGCCAAGTTGAACTTCGCAGTAGAGTGTTAGACTATAAAAAAACCATTGCATGTATATGCATAGCTATGCATGTAGTGACAAACATAGCTATCTGGTGAATAAGGCCATTGGAAGCCCCATCCATGTTTAGATAAGTGACCGGATTTGCGAAAAGGGGTCTTCCACACACATCCAATTCTATAAACTTGGGAGACCATAACTTAGTGTTCAAGCAACATATTAACCTGAAATGTTCACCGTCTATTCAGCTATGTTAATGCTAACTTCTGACTAAATTTCAAATCAATGGCTGTTTCCAACCTGAAGTTATGAATTGTCAAAGTTGGCAAATTGGATGTGCGTGGAAGACCCCTTTTCGCAAATCCGGTCGCATATATCACTAAAACCATTAAAAAGGCAATACAAAAATATGACAAACCTTGTCTTATTACGTACATGAATTTTACATTTTACAATTACTTACATATATTCTGTAGTTTATATCTAATCAAAAACAGCCAAGCTGTAAAAAAAAGTGCGGCCCCCAAAAAGGCCATGGTGAAAAAAGATGTGAAATCCAAGTTGGCAGCCAAGAAATGGCTGTGATGGTAGGTTAATGGTAAAAATTTTAATAACGACAATTCAGGTGAATTTGGTGCCACTTGGTCTTGGCACAAAATTCACCTGAATTGTCGTTATTAAAATTTTTACCATTAATCTACCATCACAGCTATTTCTTGGCTGCCATCTTCGATTTCACATCTTTTCTCACCATGGCCTTTTTGGGGGCCGCACCTTTTTTTTGCAGCTTGGCTGTTTTTAATTAGATATTACTTCCTTTTGTATTTGTATACTGCAAAGCCGGCCTATGACTGGCTTTGGGGCTTTTTTAACCCATGTGTTTTTTTCTTTACCACGCAAGAAGAAAAGAACTTACAGAAGATTTTTAATACTTCAATTATTTTTGATTTTATTAGTAATTATACAAATTATATACTTATATTTATTACATGCCAATTATTCCCCACAGGATATTTTTTGCAGCTGATCTCTCTACTGGGTGACTTGAAATATAGCTGAACTATCCACAGGATGGTTTCTTTGTAGCTGAACTCTCTACAAGGTGACCTCTTCTAGCTGATCTCTCTACAGGGTGATTTGTTTCTAGCTGAACTCTCTATAGGTGATTTGTTTGCAGCTAAACTCTCTACATGGTGGTTTCTTTGTAGCCGAACTCTCTACATGATGGTTTGTTTGTAGCTGAACTATCTACAAGGTGACTTCTTCTAGCTGAACTCTCTACAGAGTGATTTGTTTGCAGCTGAACTCTCAGAGTCTACATGATGGTTTCTTTGTACCTGAACTCTCTACAAGGTGACTTCTTCTAGCTGAACCTCTACAGGGTGATCGTTTTGTAGCTGAACTTTCTACAGGCGATTTGTTTGCAGCTGAACTCTCTACATGTTGGTTTCTTTGTAGCTGAACTCTCTTCATGATGGTTTCTTTGTAGATGAACTCTCTACAAGGTGACTTCTTCTAGCTGAACTCTCGACTGGGTGATTTCTTTGTAGCTGAACTCTCTACATGATGGTTTCTTTGTAGCTGAACTCTCTACAAGGTAACTTCTTCTAGCTGAACCCTCTACAGGGCAATTTGTTGTAGTTGAATTCTCTACAGGGTGATTTGTTTGAGGCTGAACTCCCTACATGGCAGTTTCTTTGTAGCTGAACTCTCTACAAGTGGTTTATTTGTAGCTGAACTCTTTATGTGGTGGTTTCTTTGTAGCCGAACTCTCTACAAGTGATTTATTTGTAGCTGAACTCTTTATGTGGTGGTTTCTTTGTAGCCGAACTCTCTACAAGGTGACCTCTTCTAGCTCATCTCTCTACAGGGTGATTTGTTTCTAGCTGAATTATATGCAGGTTGATTTGTTTGTAGCTGATCTCTCTACAAGTTGATTTGTTTGTAGCTGATCTCTCTATAAGGTGATTTGTTTGTAGCTGATCTCTCTATAAGGTGATTTGTTTGAAGGTGATTTGTTTGTAGCTGATCTCTCTGCAGGTTGATTTGTTTTAGCTGAACTCTCTACAGGGTGATTTACGTGTAGCTGAACTCCTTACATTGTGTCTGGTTTCTAGCTGATGTCTCTACAGGGTGATTTTTGTAGTTGAGCTCTCTACAGGGTGATTTGTTTCTAGCTTATCTCTCTACAGGTTGATTTGTGTGTAGTTGATCTCTCTACAAGTTGATTTGTTTGTAGTTGATCTCTCTATAAGGTGATTTGTTTGTAGCTGATCTCTCTACAAGTTGATTGATGTGTAGCTGATCTCTCTGCAGGTTGATGTGTTTGTAGCCGATCTTTCTATAGGTGATTTGTTTGTAGCTGATCTCTCTGCAGTTTGATTTGTTATAGCTGAACTCCTTACTTTGTGTCTAGTTTCTAGCTGATGTCTCTACAGGGTGATTTATTTGTAGCTGAATATTCTACAGGGTGATTTGTTTCTAGCTTATCTCTCTACAGGTTGATTTGAGTTTAATTGATCTCTCTACAAGCTGATTTTTTTGTAGATGATCTCTCTGCAGGTTGATTTGTTTGTAGCTGATCTCTCTACAAGTTGATTTGTTTGTTGCTGATCGCTCTTAAGGTTGATTTGTTTGTAGATGAACTCTCTGTAAAGTGTTTTGTTTGTAGCTGATCTCTCTTCAGGGTAATTTGTTTGTAGCTGAACTCTCTCCACAGTGACTTGTGTGTAGCTGAATTTTCTAGAGAATGACTTAATTGTAGGTGAACTCTCTACAGGGTGATTTGTTTCTGGCTTATCTCTCTACAGGTTGATTTGTGTGTAGCTGATCTCTCTACAAGCTGATTTGTTTGTAGCTGATCTCTCTGCAGGTTGATTTGTTTGTAGCTGATCTCTTTACAAGTTGATTTGATTTTAGCTGATCCCTCTATAAGGTGATTTGTTTGTAGCTGATCTCTCTACAAGTTGATTTGTGTCACTGCTTAAAGGTTCTTAGTTTACTAATTTGTTAAGCTGCTTTACTGTAGTTGTGCCCAGTTATACTGATAGTAAAATGTCAGTAACTTTAAGTATATGGAACATAATTGTTTTACTAAGTTTTAAACTCTCAGTAAACATCAGTGAATGCAGGTTTACTGAAAAGCTACTAAAATTCCAAACAATTAACTGTTCCATATACTGGGGATATACCACTCTAGTAAACTAAGAAACTTCAAGCAGTGTGTGTAGCTGATCTCTCTGCAGGTTGACGTGTTTGTAGCCGATCTCTCTACAGGGTAATTTGTTTGTAGCTGAATTCTCTATAGGTGATTTGTTTGTAGCTGATCTCTCTACAGTTTGATTTGTTTTAGCTAAACTCCTTACATTGTGTCTAGTTTTTAGATGATGTCTCTACAGGATGATTTTTTGTAGCTGAACTCTCTATAAGGTGATTTGTTTCTAGATTATCTCTCTACAGGTTGATTTGAGTGTAAATGGTCTTTCTACAAGCTGATTTGTTTGTAGATGATCTCTCTGCAGGTTGATTTGTTTGTAGCTGATCTCTCTACAAGTTGATTTGTTTGTTGTTGATCGCTCTTAAGGTTGATTTGTTTGTAGCTGAACTCTCTGTAAAGTGTTTTGTTTGTAGCTGATCTCTCTACAGGGTAATTTGTTTGTAGCTGAACTCTCTCCACAGTGACTTGTGTGTAGCTGAATTTTCTAGAGAGTGACTTAATTGTAGGTGAACTCTCTACAGTGTGCATAACTTGTTTATAGCTGAACTCGCTTCAGTGTGACTTGTAATGTTCTGAATCTCTACAGTGATATATTTGTAGCTTAACTCTCCACAGGGTGACTTGCTTTTTGCTGAGCTGTCTATAAGATTAACTGTTTGCAGCTGAGCTCCCTACAGAATAACTTGCAAATTTTATAATAAATTAACTGAATGCTCTATTAGGGTGACTGTTCTATTAGAGTATCTCGATCTCGCATTTGCTACACGGAGTTCACTTTCGAATCATAACTCAGTGGTTTGCAATCCAATTCTTCTATACTACTGCAAGGACTTTCTATGAAGATTATTCCAGCTATACACCGATTTTCAGCTCATTGCTCTAAGCGGTTTGCTTAGTAGGAGTAAAAACTAATACTTTTTTATTCATAAAAGTCGATCGCGTAATTGTGACACAGGTTGGGTTTTGTGTCATATCTCCTTGGTCTTTATCTCGATTCCTTTCAAACCACCAAAAGGCACTCCTACGATGGTTACTCCATTTACATAGCAATTTTGAACTCATTCTATGAAGCGGTTTACCCTGTAGGCGTGACAACAAATCGATCTTGTTTTACGTGAATAATCGGTCATAACTCCTGAACCATTAATCGGATTTGCACCAAATTTGATGCTAGGATTTGCCTTTGGACTCCTTTTCTGTGTGCCAAATTTCAAGGCGATTGGAGCACGCGTTTGTGTTTTATAGCAATTTTTGCAAGTGTGCAAAAACACGAAGAAGAAAAAAAACCCAAGTAAAAATTGAAACTTTGGCAGCTCGTATCTCGGAAATGGCTGGAGCGATTTCCTTCAAATTTGGTATGTAGACTTCCCTGGCTCTGTAGCAAATTTGGTTTCAATCGGATAAGGGATCACCGAGATACAAAATTGTGAAAATGACGTTTTCTTTCTTCCTGTCAATATACCCATGGTGTGTGCACCGGCTTCTTGGGCTGCATAACACACTATCATGTGTCTTGATATACTAATACCATACTTGTTTCACTGCCACACAAGTCCCTCTAACAGTGACTGCCCCATACATGGCCTCCCTGACAAGTAGCTCTCTCTGTTGTTCTAGAGCCAACCTGTATAAAAAGGGTGTGGCCTTCAAAAAGCCTGGGTGAAAAAAGTTGTCAAATCAAAGGTGTTGGCCATGAAATGGCTGCAATGATGTGGATGATAATAAATTTTTAATAGTGGCTGTGTGCATTAATAAAATTTATTGTCATCAACATAATTGCAGCCACCACCTTTGATTTCACAACTTTTTTCACCCAGGCTTTTTGAAGGCTGCACTCCTTCTATACAGTTTGGGAAGGTCACACTCTTTTATGCAGTTTGACTGTTTTTGCTTGGATTTACTAGTCCTGTCATACAGCGGGATGACAAACCTCTGAATAATGTGTGTACCATGTTCCACTGGATCATTTGGTGTATGATTCAATAGTAACAGTGCAGTTGTGCAGTGCATTTCAGGTATTCCATGCTGACCACACCCAAAAAACTGGCATCGGTGTCACAACCTGAATTTGAACAGCTGGGCTATGGAAAATGCTGCAAGGCTTGTGCCTTAACATGGGTCTTTATGATTGGGACCTTCAAGTATCATTCCTGAAACAGATTCTTTCTGACAACCCACTAGAAACTCTGGTCCCACAAAAGATTTAGCTTTCCAAAATATATGGCCTGTTCTGATCAATTTTTGCTGCACATGCATGATGGATGACATCATTATTTTGGCTGGTAACTAGCTACATTTGATGCAAAACAGGTATACCTGACAAACGTAATGTAGGCAAGGAAACAGTTCTGACCAAGTAAAATTTATTAATATTTTGGTCCCTTGTATAATGTAATTCACTGCCACAGTAACTATATATATATAGTGTCTTTAGATCCATTTACTGATGTAAGAGCTCAGAAGAATGGAGAAATATTTTAATGGCATTTGAGGAAAATATCGGTCCTGGCGAAGGCCCATGCCAAAGCCTGTGAGTTGGATAGTGACAATGATACCATCAACCTTGCACAGGCACTTAAGATTGTTCATAACTGGCCAAAGGCTTGGGAAAGGTAAACCTTTTTTGGGGTTTTCCAGTGGGTTGATCCTCTTACTCCTTACTACTATAGGCCAATATTTAGAGGGGATTAGGTGACCTCAGACTAATTTCCCTCTGTTAAATTTACTAGTACATTACACTCAAGATCAAGGTAGTATATAACAGAGTAAATATAGTAGTCAGTTATTCTCAACACTATTTAATTAAAACAATTCAACAAAAATTGCTGAAATATTACCATGTCAAAATATTTAGCCATTCAAGTAACTTTAGAGAGAATGTCCCCCACACTGCCAGCTTTTACATGCTTTCCATGCAAAATGTGTTTCAGAAACATACACTATACACCAAACAGAAAAGTGTCCTGCTAAGAATCCTGGTTATGGGCCAGCCCTGTGCCAGCCTTAGTTAACATGATACTTGAAGGTCCAATCTTAAAGACTAATGTGAAGATGCAAACACTGTAGCATAATCTATTTCCCAGCTATACATATTAAAATGCAGGCTGTTATGTTTCCAGCTTGTTGGACATAGTAAGAAGAAAGCATGGAATACCTGAAAATGCACTGCCAGAGCTCACAACTGCATTGTTACTATTGTAGCATACACCAAATGAACCAATGGAACATGGTACACACATTATTCAGAGGTTTGTCATCCTGCTGTATGACAGGACCAGTAAATGTACAGATTATGGTCAGCTTCTCTCCATATCCATGATTCAGGAACTGCTAACAGTGGCCATCCCCATACTTTGCCTCCCTGACTCTCTCTGTTGTTCTAGAGTGGCCTTGATTGATGAGATATGCAGGTCCCTTTGTGAAAATATTTGTTCCAAAATCAGTAGTTGACGGTTAGAAATCCTTTCACGATCGGATACGAATGGCGATAATAACTAGCTATAGCCCGGCCAATTATCGCTCCAACTACGACTAACTCTCTTCAAAAGTGTTAATCTATTGTTCTACTTTACACACATGATATTACATCATTATTACTGCAAAAAAGGAAGTTAACTTCACAGAAAACATACAACTACAATATAAGAATACACAAAAGTACAATAAGTTCAAAATTATGTCACAGTCCCCATGGTTGATTCACCAAGGGTGATCAAACAATGTTAGTGTTCACTTCATTCGTCATATAATTTCTCCCAACACAGCTGCTTGACGTCGTGGACGACCTCTTGTATTCAACTCATAAGTCTCTGTGATTGACGATGAACTTCTATTTGTGTTGGGCGCTTGAATCAATTCAGTCTTCACTTAAATAGGAAATAAGTGTTTAATACTTCTACATAAGAGTTGTGGTCTACCATCTGAACTAGCAACCTTAACAATAGCTGCTCTGACCTTCCCATCATTGCCTAAAAGGGCTTCCTCAACAGTAGCAAGTTTCCTTAAAACTCTTTTAGTGGAGTCATTTTTAAGCACTACAATGTCTCCTACTGCAATTGGACAGGAAGTACTCTTAGATTGGATTCTAACATGCGACTCTCTCAATCCAAGCAAATAATCTTTCCTCCACTGGTTGGTAAACTGACTTAGTAGATGTCTGTGATTCTTTGCCCTTCTATTCAATGTCTTGTAGGTGCTGGACACTTCAAAACACATGTCATTAGGCATGCTAGTAATACGTCAGCCGTAAATCAAATGAGAAGGTGAAAGAGTGTCTGTTGCTCCATCCAAATCATCTTGTACATATGTCAAGGGACGGGCATTTAGATGGCTTCTATCTCCACCAATTGCTTCCAAATCTTGTTTTTGCGAATCCAATACAAAACAGTCGTAGAGTCTACCCACAGATAAAGTTCCTTTGGATTAGGAAGAAGCAGTAGCACTGTATTGCTGAGTCTGGCTAATGTCAGTGCACCAAGTAGCTCTAGTCGAGGTATAGATTGTCTCTTCAAGGGAGTTACCTTGGTCTTGGCTGCAATAAGTCTCACTTACACATTCCCATGATCATAAATTGACCTCTTGTACAAAACAGCAGCATATGCTAGATCAGAGGAATCACTGAATCCATGAATTTGAACCTTAACAGGCTTTAGCTCAGCCTTGAAAAGACATCTAGGCATGGTAACTTGTTTACGATGCTCAAGCTCCCCAAGTATGGATTTCCATTTGTATAACTATTTACCTTGAAGATTATCATCCCATCGTAATTGGTCTTGACAAAGTTGCTGAAATAACATCTTTAACTTTATGACAAAGGGTGCCAAGAGTCCTAAGGGATCAAAAATACTGGCAGTAATGCGTAGAACAGATTGTTTTGTCACAGGAAAACTTGTGGCATACTGTACTAGCTCACTTAAGCAGAAGCTGAGCTCATCATTGTGGGTATTCCAAGCCACCCCAAGTATCTTAGATTCAGGTCCACTACCTGTTGGTAATGTTTGTGCCGTTGAATCTCTTTCATTACCTTGTTCAAACTGACTAATCTTCTCCATCAATTGAGGTGAGTTTGAATGCCATTTTCGAAGGTTAAAGCTGCCTTCAGCCATCAGTCCTTTAACTGCATGATATATAGACAAACCAGATTCTACAGTATCAGCACCTGTAACCAGGTCATCAACGTACAATGATTGATTCAAAGAGTGAACGAGCTGAGGATATTGAGCATGATATTTCTGAACATGGTTTGCAATTACAACCCCAATATGGCTGGTGAGGGCCGTAATCCAAATACCAGACGAGTGAATCGAAAATGAATAATCGCACTATCTACGTTGAAGGGATCTGTAAGCCAAGGAAATCGGAGAGAATCATGGTCATGTTCAGATATTCTGACCATCAAAAAGGCCTTCTCTATATCAGCTGTCAGAGCTATGGAATAGCTTCGTACATTGAACAGTTTTGGAATGAGATTTAGCCCAGTCTGCAAACAATCATTTAATGAAAAACCACCATCTTTAGACTTGGCTGAACCATCATAGACTACTCATACCTTAGTTTTAGCTCGATCTTGTCTGATGACCGGATGATGAGGCATATAATGGACAGAATCATGTTGGTTGGGATGGCTTAAGGTGTCACTCGAATTACAAACTTCTATAATACCCTTTTCCAACTGGCCATCAATCACCTGTTGATATTCTTTCATCACTTCAGGTTTCTTCAATAGTTTTCATTGTAGCTGCTTCAAACGGTCCTTACATAACAAAAAATGATAGGGTACATCACGAGGATCTCTTGTCCATGGAAGGCTTACTTCGTAATGATCTTCCTTAAATGTAAGATTCTGCAAGAAGGGCTCACTACTGTCATGATCACTGATCTTAGCCTGTTCACATGTTCCTACTGACTCTACCTCCCAAAACCTCTTAACTGCAGTGAGTAACCTGTCCTCTTCAGATTCAGAGAAAGGGGAATCAATGTTCTGAACAATCGACAATTGAGTATGAGTGATGGCATCCTTGACAGTATGATCTGATGATCCAGACAGTAGCCAACCCAATTTACTGCTGATGACAACTGGTCCATTGCCCGTTTTTATGATTTCTCCTGTAACGAGGGCCCAATAAAAGTCAGAACCCATGAGAACATCATTGGTGTTGTGGGAAGATTTTCTGGAATAGTCGGCCAGATCAAGTTCACTTAAACATGGTTATTGGCTCAAATCAACTTCACTTGATATTGGTGAGCAAAGAGTAGGAAAGCTTAGCACGTCTATACACACAGATTCTGAACTTCCAGACCTTTGCAAATAAACCTTAATGACATCACATCTCTGTGATTTAAACCCACTGTTTCCAAATGTGTTCAGGTTAAGTTTTTCCTGTTTCAGTAGCTTGAGATTCAGTTTAGTTCTAAGTGAATCCATTATGTAGGACCTCTGGCTACCGTTATCAAAGAGAAGTCGAACCTTCTCTGATTTGGTTCCTGTTTCATCAGTAGCAATGGCTCTGGCAGTTTGTAAAAGAACAATCCTTTTAGTTGTATCAGCATTAGCAACAGTTGTGGTTGTAACTGGAGATGAGGTATCAGTTGTAGTGGTGGTAACATTGGACACAGTCATGTTTGCAGAAGTTGTGTCATTGTTTATAGTACTGGTTTTGCATCGGCAGTTCACACAGTGATTAATGATGCCTTCGATTGCAGTGGCGACAATTGCGTGCACGATCACAGTCTTTGGCTTGGTGATTAGGCTTGAAACAATTAAAACAGCGGCTTGATCGAGTAAACAGTTCCTTTCATTCTTTAATACTCTTCACAGTAGTGCAGGAAGCAGGATAATGGCTGCCACAGCAATATACACACTGTACTGCTTGAGCTCCAGCCACCAAAGAACTAGCAGTTGAATGTGAATTGGGAGCACTCTGGTAAGAAGGTGGTTTTGAAGAAGTCAACTTAGTGGATTCACTGGCTTCTCAAGCTTCCACTTCTGCTAATAGGGTTGTCATGAGATTGTCCAGGTCCCAGACTCCTCCCCAATTTTCATGAGCCATTCTTAATCTAATGTCATTAGGAACCTTGGACATAATGACTGGTATAAGAAGACTGCCATATTGTTTGGAGTGAATCCCCAATGTACGTAAACCTCGAAGATGAACAGTAATTTTATCATAAATAAGCCTTAATGACGAAGCCTTATCACCTACGCAGTTAGGCAATTTCAGTAATTTGTCCATACGTGTGGTGATAATTTGCTGTGGATTCCCAAATCTTGTTTGTAACAATTCAACAGTGGAGTCGTAGTTAGCTTCCGTTAAGCTCAAACCTTGTATGGTACGACTGGCTGTTCCCTTGAGCAGTGAATTCAAGTAGTTAAATGTATAGATGTTTGATGCTGTCTGTAAGCTTACATGGAGCCAAGCCCCACTAGCAAGAGTTCATAATATAAAAAGAGAGGAGAGTGTCCTACTTCATTATAGCCTGTACAAATGCATATCTCAAAGTTATGATGCGATACCTATAGTCACTTGCAATGTGTTAGTTGGTCAGGTCTCTACTCAGTAGTAAGTTTCAATGACCCTTGTAGATTGGCTTCTATAAACAGTCCACTGATGACATTGTCAACACTCCTTAACACTGTATATGTAACTTGACATGACATCCTAAAGAAATCAAAGGTTTACTGTATTACTTAGATACATGATCATGATAAGTAGTTGTGGCTCACAAAAAAACTAGGTTGTGGCAGGACAAGGTTAAAACACTTCAACGTGAACTAATTGATCCATTGCACACGTGATCCAATCCAGGTCAGACTCAGATATTTGATCACGCGTCGGATGATCTAACCCTGTGAAAGCTATCAGTGGACAGCCTACTGTGACTGAGCACTAAATTTACAAGGCAGACATTTCAGCACAAGAAACGTTCAGGATACAAATTCATCCTTCTGTCAGCCTACAACATGTGCAACAGTGTAGTGCCAATTTATCAGTAAATTTAATAAAAATTGAATAGTGCGTATGTCGCCAAATTAAAATTTTGCCAACTACAAATTTTCTAAATATTATTTTGTTGTTACACGACATTTACACATGCTTTGAGGTTATGCTATGACATTATCACTTGTCAGCAGAAGTTTACCAAGTGAGTGGGGCAAAAGACAATATCAGTTATAATCAGTTTTTCCATACCAGTTTACAACACTACTATACAGATAACAAGCGTCAACCCTGCACAGTGTACATACATAATAATATTATATGGTCAACTTATATAAAGCTAATGTCCCCAGTACTATGTGTGACACTGAATAGGACCATCATCAACCCCATCTACTTTATTCTCAGTACAACATTGTAACAATGCTACATATGCTATAAAAATTATAGAATTACAGATGGACCAGCCAACACAACACAGAAGCAGCAATATTAAAGAAAAATTGAGAGTTATCCATTACTTGATTTCACTGAATGTACATACAATAGTCACATATGTGACCATCTCAGCGAAAACCCATCTAGTTCGCACAACCTCTGAATATCCTTTTAATTTCTCAGCATTATCTGCATTGTCCAAGGAATGATTCACCAAAGTTTCAGCTTTCTGTGGTGAGTAGTTTTGGAATTACAGTGCTAGAAAGTAGGAAGAACAAGGAAATCGATTTGTACAGTGACTACTAAAATAAACTACAGGCGCTTGCATTCGTAGCCATAACTTTCGTTTGGATTAGTCTACAAAGTTGAAATTTGGCTTACAATGTTCATCATGGATTGGCAGATCAACCAAGGTATAGTTTTAGCCTTGCATTCATTTTTGTGTAGGCGTATGAAGGCGGCTTTGTTGAAGAATAGCAATAATTTTGTTTGCGTCTACCGCTTCGTAAACAAACTCACGTGACACGCAAACCATTGGGGCTACAGAAATGAAACATTGATTTTTGAACTCTCCATGAGTAAGATGGTGTATAGTTTAATCGATTTAAATCTTCCTTCTTCATGTACTGGCCCGATAAAAACTGGCATATTTTTTCTTGTAACTTGCATAATGTAACGAAAAATATTTTTTTAAGCTTCAATTTTCTCAATGCACATGCTTGTGCAATTTTCTCAATGCACATGCTTGTGCAAACTAGACAGGTTTTCGCTGAGACCGTCACATATTGTAAGTTATCATACATACGCACTGTACACAGTCATACATTACAAGCTATATGCAACAACAGACATTTAACCAGAACATAACTATATTAGTATCCTATAGCATACTGTATGTATGCGATATATAGACTAGTGTTACGTGAGTAGTTAGTAACAAGTTTATAGCTGTTTGCAAGTGAATCTTTGGGATTGTTTCGAGACGTGAACAGGCAGCACTGTTATAAGACAGAATCTTAGTACTTACTCCACTAACACTGCTACCATCCACAAATTGAATAGCTTACATTTGCACTGCTATTGTAATCATTATTACTCAGTGTTAACAGTATTACAGTGCTTGGTTTGATTGCTATAATAGCTATAAGCCGCGTTATGTACAATAGTTGCACATCCAGTGCTGCAAAGGTATGATAAAAGCAAATGTTCAAAGCATATTATTTATCTTATGACACATGTGACTGCATCATTAGTGTACAATATGCACAGTACTGACATGTCTACAGAACATGAAACACAAAAAAGTCTTATGAGAACAACTGCTCTATAATAAACTATTTCTTGGTGCCCCTTACTCAATCCTGAGCACAGTAAACAGAGTCTTTTACCATAGAAATTTTGTTTTGCTACCTTTTAGCTAAACAATGCTTGTACAGTAGCAATAAATAGTAAGTCACCACTTATGGACTAGTCACTAAATAACAGACCACACAGCGTAGTATCAGTGGACAATAGCACAGACTTGTAAATATGGTCCAATAATAAGACTTGCCTCTACCATAGATAATACACACCCCTACATATGGGGTGTCTATTATCTATGCCTCTACTGACTATAGGCTAAAATCTGGTAAGTGTTTTCTAATGCTTTAGCGCATTTTAATACTCAAATGGAATACCCTAAAAACTATCTGCAGTAAAGTAATAGTTGGAGTACATTACACAGAACTAACCTCCAAGTAAGAAAACATCGTTGTTTCCACCGATAATAGTTCTTTCCCTCATAGGAGACAAGTTCCTGGTTTAACGCGCAGGCAGCGCAGCGCATTTAAATTGGTTGCTATGAGCTACAAACTGGCCTTACTAGTTACTGGGGAACGCTAACAAGTTTTACGGGTGGTAACTAACGAGTTACTGGTTGTCAGGAACTGAAAAGGATGGCGTTATATGGAAAACTCTATTCCATAACGAAGGCACGGAAGAAAGAACCCCTTTTTATTTTTCCTGTTTTACTATCGTCTAACACAATCCCAGCGAGCATTTGTGTGTCTGCTAAGTAGTTTCGCTGTACATTAATTATTTAATTAATTATTTATTTATTTATGACGTCACTTATTATTATTATTATTACTTGGTTATGTAACTACCCATTGGGCAAGTATAAACAGTGCTATAGGCAGCACTCAGAGTAGTGTGTGTGTGTACTGGTAGAAATGATAATATGCATATAGGGAGTTTAACTGGCATCAGAAAACCACAGTACTAAAACACAACCTACACAAAAACTAATTTAAGTTAGCTGTATTGAAAGTAACTATATATTGTAGGTGTGATGTGTCTCTGAGGATGACTCAGCAGTGAAGAGAGGCTATGCAGAACAAGGGACATGGTGAAGGCACAATTAGCAATTGATCCCAATCAAGCCAATATGGCACAACAGACTCTGTTGTAACTAGAGGCCACTGGTGATGTGCCAGTATATCAGCGGTGTGGCATTGGCACAGTGATCACGATCTATAATATTATGCATACAGCCATGCACAACATACAGGAGATAGTTACACATTTTTGTATATGCAGTAATGCATGGGCTTCTTGTTTAGCTATTACAGACTCACAGTAGAGTAGTAGTTAAGCCGAGTGGAAAATAATTCCAGCCGCTAGCAAGCCAGATGAAGGATGAAGATGTATAATACAACTACTGGTACAAGTATTACATTACTCATTACCTTGTTGTTCCAGCTGGTTGTTTACCAGTGCATCAGCTGGTAGTTCACTGCATGACGCCTGGAGCGCATATCCTGCATACAAAATACACAGTTACAAACATTTAAACATACTTGTAATGTTGTTGTTTAGGTGTAAGGTGGCCTCTGGCTCAGCTGTAGACACTTCGCGGAAGTTTACTAATCTTTTCCTTCGAGAAATCTGTAATTAAACAAGGGTGTGGTGCTGGGCGTTATATAGAATTACATGTATGGTAAAGTCATCAGCACAAACAGGCGTACATATTATACGGTTGTGCCTTCATTCACAGGTGAATCTATCCCCGCTTAGTTCATGTCTCTAGGCCTCGTAGTTTTCTCATATATTATTTATTTATTTCATTATTAATGATGTAATTTTAACCACATTTCATATTATTCTTAGTACTTGGTTGTATAACTAGGACCGGGTCACACATAACCAAGTAAATTTGTTAACGTATAAAACAACTGGTATTTGCTTTGTTAAACTGTGATGTATAATAAGTATTGTAGGACCTCCATTATCCGAACATCTGTTTCAGTTCAATGTTAAAAGCATCCAGTTAAGTGAATTTGTTCAAATAACTGAAGCCCATTTGTTTATAATATAGAGTTACATTCAAATACTATAATAAAACATACTCTTAGTCTAATAGAATGTTCACGTAATGACGAAATACTCTAATAGGTCACACATACCCCAGTGCAGTGGTCCCTTTAATGTTCGGCCATTGATACCCAAATGTTTTGTTATTCAAACAGAAGTGACTGTTCTATTAGAGTATTTTGTATATAGTGTGTACACTGTATGTTCTATTAGAGTATTTGAATGGAATTCTGTATATAAATCAATTGGTCTTAACTTTCCATTATTTAATGAATTTAAATAATAGAAGGACCACTGTACAGATAACAACGGGCAAGCCATGTGCACAGTGTACATACGCAAAATACATGGTCATATTATAAAGTTGATGTCACCAGTACCAATACAAAGACACTGAAAGCTCAGTACAACTTTGTAACAATGCTAAAGTATGCTATCAAAATTATAGGGCGATAGATGGACCAGCCAACACAGAGTAGAACTATCATAGAAAGATTGGGAGTTATCCATCACTTAATTTCATTGTATGTGCACACAACAGTCACACATTTTAAGCTAATAATACAATAAAATGATATTATAGCAATTTATTAAACAGTGGATCCTCAATAATCTGAACAGCACTGTTCTCAAATTGATAAAAGTAGTGAAATTGTTCAGATTATTGACTGTATACAGAACCCTATTCAAATACTCTAATAGAACAAACACTTGTTCCCAAAATGCCCTAATAGAACAGTCATTTCTACTGTTGGGATTAGCAAGTGTTCAGATTACAGGAGTTTGGATTAGCGAGGATCTATACTGTCCACATACATTATAAGCTATATGCCAATAGTTTGTGTGATAGAATCTTAGTATGCACACTACTAACATGGCTACTCACTCCCAAAATGACTACCTCATTACATTTACATTAGCACTGCTATTGTAGCCATCAGTACTCTGATGTAATTGTAAAGTGATAGGTTTAATTGTTACAGTAGCTATAAGCCATGTTTATGCACAAAATTAATTTCATTCTACGAAGTGTACAAAAAGTGTATCTACAATAGTTTGGTCTTAACCAGTAGTCACACATCCAAACTACTGCAAGGTATGGTGAAAGTGATCTTTAAATAAGATGCTCAAAGCTATATATACTATTATTCTTACATGTGTGCCTATATGCACCAAATGGACAGTACTGATATGTCTAGGGAAGCTGTATACATGAAACACGGACAGTACTGATATGTCTAGGGAAGCTGTATACATGAAACACGAACAGTACTGATATGTCTAGGGAAGCTGTATACATGAAACACGAACAAGTCTTATTTATAAGAACAACTGCTCATATCAGTGATTTTACGCACAAACTAGCAAATTTGCTCTACTTATAAGACTCTGCTTGTATTCATTTATCAATTAGAGTATTACAGTCTGCATGAATCTTATGTTTGATGCTGTCTGTAAACGTACATGGAGTCAAGCCCATGGCCACTAGCAAGAGTTCATAATACACAAAGAGAGGAGAGTATCCTACTTCAGTATAGCCTGTACAAATGCATATCTCGAAGTGATGATGCAATACCTATAGTGACTTTCAATGTGTTAGTTGGTCAGGTCTCTACTCAGCATTAAGTATCAATAACCCTTGTAGTTTGGCTTCAATAAGCAGTCCACTGATGACATTGTCAACACTCCTTAACACTGTATGTGTAACTTGATATGACATCCTAAAGAAATCAAAGGTTTACTGTATTACTTTGAGATACACACCCTGTACATGATCATGATAAATGGGTGTGGCTCACAAAAAATAGATTGTAGCAGGACTGGGTTAAAACACTTCAACGTGAACTAATTGATCCATTGCACACATGATCCAATCCAGGTCAGACTTAGGTATTTGATTACACATCGGATGATCTAACTATGTGAAAGGGATCAGTGGACAGCTCACTGTGATTGAGCACTAAATCTACAAAGCAGACATTTCAGCACAAGTAACATTCAGGATACAAATTCATCCTTCTGTCAGCCTATAATACCTGCAACAGTGTAGTGCCAATTTATCAGTAAATTTAATAAAAATTAAATAGTGTGTATTTCACCAAATTAACAACTGTAAATTGCTTTGTTGTTACACAGCATTTACACATGCTTTAAGGTTATGCTATGACGTTATCACTTGTCAGCAGAAATCTACCAAGTGAGTGGGAAAAATACAATACCAGTTAATAACCAGTTTTTCCATACCGGTTCACAACACTACTATACAGATAACAAGCGTCAACTCTGTGCTCAGTGTACATACATAATAATATTATATGGTCAAATTATATACTAATGTCCCAAATACTATGTATGACACTGAATAGGACCATTATCAACCTCATCTGCTTTATTCTCAGTACAACCTAGTAACAATACTACAGTATGCTATGAAAATTATAGCATTACAGATGGACCAGCCAACACAACACAGAGTAACAATATTAAAGAAAGATTGAGACTTATCCGTTACTTAATTTCACTGAATGTACGTACAATGGTCACATATGTGACCATCTCAGCAAAAACCTGCCTAGTTTGCATAACCTCCGAATATATATATTTTTTAATTTCTCAGCATTATCTGCATAGTCCAAGGAATGGTTCACCAAAGTTTCAGCCTTCTGTGGTGAGTACTTTTGGAATTACAGCGCTAGAAAGTAGGAAGAACAAGGAAATCAATTTGTACAGTGACTATACTAAAAATAAACTACTGGTGCTTGCATTTGCAGCCATAACTTTCATTTGGATTAGTCTACAAAGTTGGAATTTGGCTTACAATGTTCACCATGGATTGGTAGACCAACTATGGTTTAGTTTTAGCTTTGCATTCACCTGTGCATAGGCATATGAAGGCAGTTTTATTAAAAAAATAGAAACTTTGTTTACGTCTACTGCTCCATAAACAAACTCACGTGACACGCAAACCATTGGGGCTACAGAAATGAAAAAAGATTTTCGAACTCCCCATGAGTAAGATGGTGTATAGTTTAATAGATTTGAATCTTCCTTCTTTGAGTACTGGCCCAATAAAAGCTTGCATATTTTTTCTTGCAACATGTGTAATTTTACGAATTATTTTAAAATTTCGATTTTCTCAATACTCATGCTTGTGCGAACTAGACGGGTTTTCCCTGAGGCAGTCACATATTGTAAGTTATCGTACATATGTACTGTACACAGTCATACATTACAAGCAATATGTAACAACAGACATTTAACCAGAACATAACTATATTAGTATCCTATAGCATACTGTATGTATGCAATGCTTCTGTAGACATATCAGTTCTGTACATGTTGTACACTAATGATGCAGTCACATGTGTCATAAGATAAATAATATGCTTTGAACATTTGCTTTAACCATACCTTTGCATCACTGGATGTGCGACTGCTGGTCAAGACAAATCTATTGTAGATAGCATGACTTATAGCTACTAGAGCAATCAAACCAAGCACTGTAATATTGTTAACACTGAGTAATAGCAAATGTAGATGTACTGAGCTATTCAATTTGCGGATGGTAGCAATGTTAGTGGAGTATGTACTAAGACTCTGTCTTATAACAGTGCTGCCTGTTCACGTCTCAAAATAAACTCGAAGATTCACTCGTAAACAACTATAAACTTGTTGCTAATTACTCACGTAACACTTGCATACACATGAAACACAAACAAGTCTTATACGAATGACTGCTCTATGATAAACTATTTCTTGGTGCCCCTTACTCGATCCTGAGCACAGTAACCAAGAGTCTTTTATCATAGAAATTTTGTTTTGCTACAACAATGCTTGTACAGTAGCTACAAATAGTAAGTTGCCACTTATGGACTAGTCACTAAATAACAGACCACACAGCGTAGTATCATTGATTTGACAATAGTAAAAACTTGTAAATTTGGTCCAATAATACGACTTTTCCCCTACTGACTATAGGCTAAAATCTTGTAAGTGTATTCTAATGCTTTTGCACATTTTAATACTCAAATGGAATGCCCTAAAAACTACCTGCAGTAAAGTAATATTTGGAGTACATTACATAGAACTAACCTCCAAGTAAGAAAACATTGTTGTTTCCACCAATATTATAATAGTGCTTTCCCTCATAGGAGTCAAGTGCCCATTAATGTGCAGGTGGCGCAGCGCATTTGAATTGGTTGCTATGAGTACTAGACTTTTATTGAAACTTCAAGCATATGGAATTAACGGTCAACTTTTGAGCTGGTTCAAAAGTTTTCTTACAGGTCGACGTCAATGTGTTAAAATTAATGGTGTCTTGTCATCTTGTGTACAGGTTTCCAGTGGTGTCCCACAAGGTTCAATACCTGGTCCGTTATTGTTTTCTCTATATGTTAACGAACTGCCATCACTTGTCTCCAGTCATTTACTGATGTTTGCGGATGATATAAAGCTCTATCATACCATCCATTCTTCTGAAGACTGCCTTGTGCTGCAAAATGGCATATATATCTTGCTTGACTGGTCAAAACATTGTTTATTATTCTTTTAATATTTTAAAATGCAAGGTCTTACATATTGGCAATACTCCATACACCGGCAATTATACTATAGCAGGAATCCAGCTGGAGCTATTGGATAACATTCAAGATCTCGGCATACAAATTGGCTCAAAATTAAGGTTTCATATTCACACAGATATGGTAGTTAAAAAGGCGTACCGGATTCTAGGTCTCATCTGTAAATAATTTGAGTGTAAAGACTCTGATGTCATGGTAAAACTATATAAAACACTTGTTCGCCCAATTGTTGAATATAACAATGTCATATGGGGACCTTCTTACACACTTGACAATTAAAAACTTGAAAGAATACAGCATAAAGCAACCAGAATAATTCCATCTATCAGCCATTTATCATACTATGACAGATAAAGACATCTAAACATACCATCTTTACAACACCGTAGACGAAGGGGTGATTTGATCTATTTGTACCAAATTCTCAAAGGCAGTTATGACATAGAAAATCATTTATTTACCCCATCCACTTCTACTGTAACAAGAGGTCACACAAGGAAATTATTCAAGCATCACACTAATTCATATACAAGATCTAATTTTTATAGTAACAGAGTGATCAATGACTGGAATTCATTATCCCAATCTATTGTTGATTCTCCCTCTGTTAATGATTTTAAAACACTGCTGGACAGACACTACAGTAATTTGCTTATTTGATTTTGTATAGTAATTAGAATAGCTAAGTACATGATTAATTTTTTTGATGGATGTACAGGCATAAGCCTTTATCCTTAAAATACAAATACAAATGAGCTAAACTGGCCTTACTAGTTACTGAGCATGCAAACAGGTTGTACGAGTGGTAACTAATGAGTTACTGGTTGTCAGGAACTGAAAAGGGATGACGTTATATGGAAAACTCTATTCAATAATGAAGGCACGAAAGAAAAAAATCCCTTTTTATTTTCCTGTTTTATTATCGTCTAACACAATCCCGGTGAGGATTTGTGTGTGTGGTAAGCAGTTTTGCTGTACATTAATTAATTAATAATTAATTAATTATTTAGCATAAGCAATCGATTATCGGCCAGGTTGTATTCCAACCTACGGGATTCTCATTTAGAACAAGATATGCAAAAACTTTTTACACCTAGCAATAGGCAATTTAATACCCTAGGTATCCACAATGTACCAGCTTCCCAGGTACTGGCATTCTTCAGTAGCATCTGGCCAAAGACAGAGTGTATGGCATCAATTATCAACCGTAAACGTTGTTTATCGTCCACTCGTTAACTTGTGTACATCAATTATTGACCGGTTTGAGGTATTTTGCTTGGCATTCCCACACAATTCAAAACCAAATCTTGCCCATGGTACAAAACAGTCTACCAGTACTAATTGTAATTTCAACAAAATTTCAAGTATATCTTATGTGCGATTTTCAAAATACAGTTAAATCAATTTCTAATAAACATACACTTCAGTATTTTAATGTTTTAAACACATTTTATAACAAATTACATAGCACTAATATTTCATCCAGGATGTTACAAAGGTCAGCACAGTAATCCTGGTGCCACTGTGAAGAGCCATAGTTAACTTGCTTCCTGCTGTACGGCAATGTAACCAATGCCATACAAGGTCTTCATCTTTAAATAATAACCAACAACCTCTATCCACTGTCTATGGGATTCTTATTCACTATGTACACCTTGCTTCTGAGTAGTGTAACATATCTTCAACACTTGACAGCATGTGACAAGCCTCCAACCTCTAAAACCAAGTGTACTGTAGTTAACCGTGCCTGAAAGTGTGGGTGTAATTTATTTTACAAACACTCCCTTGCTTTTGTAATCAATTCTCCTGCTGTTTAGATAGTCTTATAAGACTTTACTTTGATTCTCCAAACCTTCTAAGCTATTTCCTCCTATATATCTCCATACTCATCACTTCCAACTGTTACAGAGGGTCCTTCCATCTTCTTTGTCCACATAAATGATCAGAAATGGCCATCTCTCTACAGCAACTAATCTATCGTGATTAAAACTACCTTCAACAGTACAAAAGACACGAATTCCAAGTCCTATCAGGGGTGACTTCTTCGTAAACAGACGCGTATATGTGTAAACAAACATTATTCCACTGGGAAGGGTGACTATTCCGGCAGAGTCAATCACTAGAGCCTTTTGAATTACAGCAGTCAGCCTCTTCTTACGTCGAAGGTCGTGTGTAAGGGTCAGTGTGCACTACAACAACAGAAACAACACGGATAAAGTTCAGTACGCTACTAATACCATTTTCATGCCAAGAATAACAAACTACCACATACAAAATAAGTCAGAAACAAACCTGTTCATCATTCACCAACAATACAACGTGACAGAAGTTCATTTAAACTGCTAGACCAGCAAAACAACACAGCACGAGGTTCCTTAGTGTTGCAAAATCCCATTTTTGAATCCGGATTCTATATGACGATAATAGACATTGAGTTGGCCGATAATAGACGTCGGTTGATAATTGATTGCTTACGCTATGATGTCACTTATTATTATTACTTGGTTATGTAATTATTATTTTTTCCTCACAGGGCTAGAGCAAAATGTAAGTACTTTTTGGGAATAAAAACTACATAACTTTCCTTCCTATGTCTTTCTTCATGTCCATGACCTATTCTTAAATGCATGTTACAATGATACCACCCATTCTCAAGCAGTTTTGCTTCTTGTAGGTTCACTTAGCCATTGATCTTTTGACGTAGTTTCTGCAAGGGTAATAAATGTGTTAATTTTGTTAATAAGTATCCAATCTATTTATGTTAACAAGTTCATTTGGAAACCTTATATCTACCTTTGACTTAATTGTGATCATGTAGCTGCACAAATCTGAAGCCACACTATTGCTAACCACAACATGCTATACACTGCCTATAGTTGAATATGTCAAAGCTGTATGGTACAAAGTACATTCAATAGTATGGAAACATGTTTGCTAACTCTAATTTAGCTGACTACTTAATAGCTACTGTATGTGTTGACTAACTTGATATACATGTTTAGTCTATGTAATATCAAGCACCACCAGCACCTCTTATTGTAATGTTAGCTAGCCATAAATGAATTTATAATAAGTAAACAAACTAGTGTAAAAATAATTTTCAAAAATTAAAACATGGGAATAGAGATCACTGAAAAAAGCAAAGAAACAAGGGTCAAACAAGCCAGCATGTTAAACACACAGAGATCTTTATTTGGACTCAAATAAACATTTATACAGAAGCATTCTCAGTGATTACTGATTATTTTCAGTACTTATCTGCCCCTATTTACTTAAAACTACCATTTTTTCTTAGTCTCTAGCTATATACCACATCCATTGAGTCCAAATAGAGATCTCTGTGTGTTTAACATGCTGGCTTGTTTGACCCTTGTTGCTTTACTTTTTTCAGTGATCTCTATTCCCATATTTAAATTTTCGAAAATTTTTTTACACTAATAATAATATTGTCCTAGCAAAACAATATGTCAGTTTCCTCATTTTTATCATGCCATCAATATTCTTTTATTTTAAATAGGTAGCTATGCATCATGCAGTAAAGCAAATTATATCTTAATCGCAGTAAAGCAAAATACATCCCAGCCCTAGAGAATAGATCAAATAACTAATCAGATCAAAATATGATTGCTCTATTAGAGTATCTCGATCTTCACTGAACAGAAACTGCTAAGCAAGACTAGCCCCTTCCCCCTCCCTCCTCCTCGAAAGAAAATGAAAGCAGAGTACCATCGGGCTTAGTCAGTAGGTATGGCAGTGCAAAACCTTCTGCTTGATATTATACGCATACGTACCAGGCAGGTTAGCTATACTCATGTGGTACAGATTGCTGTACCATATGCATATGGTTGTACTGTACGCGTATATGCGTATACGTATACAGTATGTATACCATACACATATGTGACTGGATTTCGGAAAATCACCCTTATGGGTGCATTGTTGATTCAGAGAAAAACGTATTTTACTAATTTAAAGCTTTGTTACTCATCAGCCTTGGCAGCTACATGTTTGGATTTTTCAGCAAAAATTGAGCGATTCACAACTTTAAAGAGCAGCTAGTGGCCAAGGTTCCCTGTAGAGTTTCCCACCATTTTAGATAGGTTTTTTCACCATGCAGTTTTGCTGTATCACGAGTCCTCATAAAGGGGTGGAGGTGGGGGGTGGTGGGGCGGGCAAGATATAGACTACAAAATGGATGAGAATGGTAAATGAAGGCACCAGGCCACAAAACAGTCTGTCAGAGGTAGGGAATAGACTGAAATCTCACAAAACAGACATACATCACACATTCAGCTCCCTGCTTATCTGTCCAGAGTGCATGAACTCCCCAAAGCACTTCCCTGTTGTTCACAGACCTGTACTGACATCTGGAATGGTTATACAGGCCGCCAGAGAATGGTCCACCAAAAGCAGACCCGACAAGTTGAAGGCTAGTTTGATATGGAAATTGTTAGCCTGATAGTGCAGCAACTTCATGCTGATGTTATCTCACTTTTGCCTTTTGCACCCATATGGTTGATTTTGCTAAATCTGGTCTCATATGGTACAAAATATGCATATGGTATAGAACCAGGGGCGGATCTAGGGGGTGGGCTATGGGGGGTGAAGCCCCCCCTTCACTTTTAGGCTTTACTTGATCAATATGCTGAGGATTATAATGAAATTTTGTCTTAGCATAATTATATGATCACTAATACTACAAATACTCATAAACCCACCTTATAAACATCTTTCCAAGTCATTATTAGTGGATTTATGCTAAAAATTATGCAATGAAGACCCGAAGCAGCATTGGAGGTGTACACGATCGAGATACTCTAATAGAACAGTCACCTAACTACTTTATCATTATTAACACTTTACAGTGACCAGCACTGAAGGTCTACAGCAACATGTGCTGTAGCCTTAGGATTACCTAACCTAATTTCAAGGACTTATACACTTAATGACTTATAGCTGGAAAGGTGTAACAGAAAAGGGACCAAAGTAAGTAAAAAAAAATCCCTCCAACCCCAGGATTCGAACTGCAGGTCACCCAATGTCTAGTCGGGGCCACACTCAGTGTACCTCCAGGGGGATGGATTTTCTTCATTAACCCTAAAGTATTTATTATTAACACTTTACAGTGACCAGCACTGAAGGTCTACAGCAACATGTGCTGCAGCCTTAGGATTACCTAACCTAATTTCAAGGACTTATAGACTTAATGACTTATAGCTGGAAAGGTGTAACAGAAAAGGGGCCAAAGTAAGGAAAAGAATCCCTCCAACCCCAGGAATCAAACTGCAGGTCACCTAATGTCTTTAATAGAACATTCAGTGTAAGCATAAAAGTTGGTTCTGTTATGCCAAATCTGCCTGCGCCTATACATACAATTAACTGCATTGGTCTGTTTAAAAGGCTTGTTCATGTACTTGTGTAGTTATTACCGGTACCGGTATGTTTACACAATTTCCATTGAAAATGCTCTCAGATTCAATCTCAAATTTCAAAATTTTCCAGTTTCAACATTATCATTCTATCATGCATGCAATTGTGAGAGGGTACATCATGTGCTTGGTTGTCTGAACCTACCCAAACCTTTCCTTTAGCAAATACTGCAGAGCCATATATATATATATATATATATATATACAGTATCTAAAGGCAGTATGTAAAATATCTACAGGCAGAAATATGCATTTTATGTAGAAATGTCTCCAAATTGCAGTATTTTAGCATCTAATTTTCAAAAATTTCCTGAGGAGGGTGCATGCCCCAGACCCCCTAGCTCCAGCATGCATTGCATATTACTCCCCCCCCCTTTTATAAATTCTAGATCCGCCCCTGAGAACAGTTTTATTTTAGTTTTACTTCTTCTTTTCGCACACTTTACAAAATCTGCCATAAAATGCAAATGCGTACTCCAATCAAACTGTAACTTGGTATAATTAAAGGGCTCATTATGGCGAATCTCAGTGCCAAGTTTGGTAGGAATCCGATAAACATTCACTGAGTTATTACCGATTATTTTCGTAAAATAAGGTGGAAGGTCTGTCACGACCACAGGGTAAACCCCTTGAAGGAATGCATTGAAAATTGCTATGTAAATGGAGTAAATATTGTAGGAGTGCCTTTTTGTGGTTTGAAAGGAATTCAGATAAAAGCCATCAAGATATGACACAAAATTCAACCTGTGTCACAATTGTGCAATCGATTTTTATGAATAAAAAACTATTAGTTTTCATGCCTACTAGGAAAACCGCTTAGACAAATGAGCTGAAAATCGATGTGTAGCTGGAATAATCATCATAGAAAGTCCTTGCAGTAGTACAGAAGAATTGAATAACAAACTACTGAATTGTGATTTGAAAGGCAACTACATGTAGCAAATGTGAGATCGAGATACTCTAATAGAACAGTCTCCCTAATAGAGCATTCAGCTACATTTATAACTTACTCCATTATAGAATTATATTGCATTGCAAGTTATTCCTTAGGGAGTTGGGCTAAAAACAGTTGATCGTATAGACAATTCAGCTACAAGCAAGTCACCTGTATAGAGCTCAGTTACAAATAATTATATTGCTGTAGAGATTCAGAACATTACAAGTCACACTGAAGAGAGTTCAGCTATAAACAAGTCACCCTGTAGAGAGTTCAACTACAACAAGTCACTCTGTAGAGAATTCATCTACAAACAAGTCACTGTGTAGAGAGTTCAGCTACAAAGAAACTACCCAGTAGAGAGTTCATCTATATCAACAAGTTAGCTACCCTATAGAGATCAGTTACAAACAAGCAAGAGTACATAATATATATATTTAGGAGAGTATCCAATGCTGTATTGCCCCTTCAAAACGTACTGCGTTATAATTTTATGCAGTAGTCATCATCACCAAAGGTGTTAACTTGCTTCAAGAGCTAAAAGGGCCTTGAAGTGCTTGCAGGTCTTCCCTATGGTATATCAACGCCTATCAACAAGTCTTTCATGGCAAAGCCATGTGTTGGAGTTTACTGAAATTGTACTAAAATATTCGGATATGTTACACAATTATTACACAGTGTGTTTTGAAGGGGTAATACAAGCGTTGGATACTCTCCTAAATATATATATATATTATGAACTCTTGAAACAAGTTACTTTATACAATGTTCAGCTACATGTAAGTTACTCTGTTGAGAGTTCAACTACAAACAAGTCACTCTATACAGTAGTACAAACAAGACACCTTGTAGAGAGTTCAGCAACTAATCACAAAACCATCCTGTAAAGAGTTCAGCTATACAAACAAGTTATAACTCTATAGAGAGATCAGCTAGAAACAAAAGAGAGCTCAGATACAAACTTAACAGATCATACTGTAGAGTGTTCAGCTAGAAACAAGTCACCCTGTAGAGAGATCAGCTAGAAACAACCATCCAGTAGAGAGACCAGCTAAAAGATATCACCTTGTAGAGAGTTCGTTATGACTCACTCTTACCGATGTGATTTGTAAATCAGTTTATAACTGTGTTTTCAGAAATCATAATCAAAGTCAGGTACAAACAAATTACCCTGCAGATAGTTCAGCTACAAAAAACCACCCTGTAGAAGGATAAGCTAGAAGGAGTCACCTTGTAGAGAGTTTAGTTACAAAGAAACCACCACGTAGAGAGCTCAGCTGCAAACAAATCACCCTGTAGAGAGTTCAGCTATGAACAGATCACCCTGTAGAGAATTCAGCTAGAAACAATTCACCTTGTAGAGAGATCAGCTAAAAAAAAGTCATCCTGTAGAGAGATCAGCTAGAAGAAATTACCTTGTAGAGAGTTCAGCTACAAAGAAACCATGATATCAAGGCACACGGTAGTGTGTCGTGCGGCCTGGAGTGGTTAGGAGTTGTGACAACGATGACTAGTACCATGTGGCAACAATAACTGGTCATTATTAAGAACAATGCATGTTTATATATTGTGTACATTTTACATGTCAAGATGTCAATGATCTTTATAGGACTAATTACAATATACAAAAATAAGGTTACCATAAAATCTGTTACTCTGTTATACTCTGTTACACTATCCCCCTCTTTCAAGTGGACTGCCCACAGTCCAGGAACTAGTGTTGTAGATAATCATCGTAACATATAGGTGGATGTCATGTTCTATAAGGATACTGGCATGGTGGTGTCAGAGTAGTAACTACTTCTGGTCTTCCATTGTTTTCAGATGAAGGAGCGTTCACAATTGGGGTTTGTACGTCATCATCATCATCAGGAACCAGTTCTAGGTTTTCACCAAACACATGTCCAGAGGTAAGTGTAGGCGTGTTTAGCTGTGGGGAAGTCTGCTGTCTTGCTGTATTATCAAACCTCATATTTTTGGGCAAGGTTTCAAGCGATCAAAGTGCACAACTTTCCTTTGATTTCTGTGTAGTGTGTCTTGAATGTGATAAGTGGCATTTGACAACTTCTTGATTACCTTAAAGGGGCCAGTCCACTGATGCTGTAGTTTACTTCTGGGACCTTTCTTTGTGACTGCAGAGTGTAGCCAGACTAAGTCATCAAGTTTGTGTGGCTGTCCATGAACTTTCTGGTTATATGGCTGGTTCTGCCGAAGGTGTGCCTTAGATGCTTTCTCTCTGACCAGGTTGTAAGCAGTTCTCAATTGCTTTTGAAGTGCTACAGCATATTCTCCAGGGCTAGCATTTGCAGGGGAAGGTGGACTAGTCTCATACATTACATCAAGTGGTAAGCGTGCCTGCCTGCCAAACATCAGATAGAGCGTCATATAACCAGTGGAAGCTTGTACACTGCTATTGTATGCCATACACACTTTCCGAATATAATTTTCCCACTCAAAAGGATGGTCCTTGGCACATGTTGAGAGCATATCAAGCAGAGTCCTATTAAATCTCTCTACTAGGCCATCGCTTTGCAGATGGTACAGTGTGGTTCTTGTCTTTTCAATGTTCAATAAATAACAAATTTCTACAATAAGCTTTGATTCAAATTGACGGCCTTGGTCAGAGTGTAGTTTCTCTGGGATGGAAAATCGCATAAATACCTCATTAACAAGCTTCTCTGCTACTGTGGCTACTTCTTGGTTGGGAATTGGGAAAGCTTCCATCCATCGAGTGAAGTAATCTCCAACCACCATTATATAGGAATTTCTCTCTTCACTCTCTGTTAGTGGTCCTAGTAAATCATCTGCCATTATCTGGGTAGAGTATCCAGCTGAAATAGTCCCAAGACTGCATGGTGTCGTGGAGCAGGTGCTCTACGTGTGGCACATGTGGGGCATTTCTGACACCAGTTACAGACATCTGTGTAATGGCTAGGCCAGTAGAAACGCTCCTTCAGTTTGTTAAGACACTTATCTTGACCTAAATTACCCCCACAAGCCCCTTGGTGAGTTTCATGTAGCACTTCAGTGTGCAGGTTGGTTGGTACTACTAGCTGTTGCCAAGAAACTCCACTTGCTGGGTGCATATAGCACCTCCACAGTACCCCATTGTGTACAATCAGCTGGTCCCACTGTTGAAGGAGTTGACAATTTTCCAAGTTCTGACCTTTAGCTAGATCTGGTTCAATCTGCTGATTTGCTTCTATTGTTCTGAGAATGGGGCCTACACAATTGTCATTCAGTTGGAAGTCATGCATATCCTCAGAAGAGTAACCACAGATAATCTCACTTGCTGCAATAGTTGAGATCATTTGTTCTGTATGATGGGATTCTCTGCTGCACTGCCAACATGGATAGCATGAGAGGGAATCTGCATTAGTGTGCTTTCGGCCTGGGCAATGAATGATAGTAAAATGGTACTCCTGCAACTTTTCCAGCCATCGTGCGAGCTGCCCTTCTGGCTCTTTAAACTGCTGGAGCCATGTCAAAGCCCCATGGTCTGTTCGGAGGGTGAATGGACCACTGAGAAGATATTGCCGGAAGTGCTGGAGAAAATACACCACTGCTAAGAGCTCTTTCCTGGTCGCACAATTCCTCTCCGACTTTGTGATGGTACGGCTTGCATAGCAGATTACATGTTCAGCTCCATCTGCATGTATTTGGGACAACACTGCTCCTATCCCGGTGTCACTTGTATCCATATCAACAATGAACTGCCGTGACCAGTCTGGAAGGGCCAATGTTGGTGCAGAGGTAAGATGTATCTTCAATGTTGCAAATGCATCTTCACACTGTTCAGTCCACTTAAAAGGGGTCTTCTTCTCAGTCAATGAGTACAATGGTCTTGCAACAGCAGCAAAATCCTTCACAAAATGTCTATAGTAATTTGTTAGGCCAAGGAATTGCTGTACTTCCTGAACTGAAGTGGGCTTGGGCCATTCTTTCACTTTCAGTGTCTTGGAAGGATCTGGTTCTATTCTTGTGGATGACACAATGTGGCCTAGAAAGTTGACACGGTGCTGTAAGAACTGACACTTTTGGGGATGTAATTTTAGGCCAGCCTGTTTCAATCGTTCAAGAACTCTCTGTAGGTTCTTTAGGTGCTCTTCAAATGTCCTACCCATGATAATAATGTCATCAAGGTAAACAAGGCAAGATGACCATTGAAGTCCGGCTAGTGCAGAATCCATTAGGTGCTGAAAAGTGAATGGAGCATTACAAAGCTCAAAGGGCATTACATTGAACTCAAAGAGGCCTTCCTGAGAACAGAATGCAGTTTTTTTCATGGTCTTTTGGTGCTACCTCAACCTGCCAATAGCCACTTTTCAGGTCTAATGTTGAGAACCAAACCGACCCTGCTAGGGTGTCCAGCATGCCATCTACCCTGGGGAGTGGGTAAGCATCTTTGGTTGTTATATTATTTACCTTCCTATAATCTACACAAAAACATGTGGTACCAATGTTGGAGTCATTTATCAGTTCAGCGATAGCAATTCTGCTCTTTCTATATAGAATTGCTGGTGTTAAGCTAGTGTTCACAACCCTCAGTGGCACAGTATCACCCTGGTTTGATACTAATGCTCTAGCTACACAGACAGGTAAGGTATTGGTGTCGTTGCTTTCCACCAACCATGTTCCTTGTACAGCTGAATATACATGGCCCATGATCTCAAGTTCACTGCCAGCAGGAACAGTTACTGTATCCATCATTGTAACCTTAGCACACCCCACTGTCCCAACGCTAGAATGTGATGAAAGTGCAACTATCTTCTCATCTATAGACAATTCTCCCTTAGCAAGGTTTTGCACACATTTGTTTGCTTCCAAAAAGTCTAGCCTCAATATTGCATCAGCTGTAATTTGGTCAGCCACAATAAACTTATGCTGAAATTTAACCCCTGCAATTGTTAATTGAATAGTTGCTGAGCTTTGCACCTCAATGGGTATACCATCAACCCCAACTATTCGATGTGCCATGATTGGTTCAAGCTTATTGGCCTCAGACTTTACATGTTCCCAAACTTCACTTTTAAGAAGACACACCCCTGCACCAGTATCAATAAGGAAAGATACTGGAAAATTGTTAATGGTGCATGATAAGTGTAACTTGAAACATTATTGATTGCTATAGTTTGCAGATCGTGTTCTTCAATTCTAGCACTGTCTAGTTTTCTTATATCTTGGTCTGTTCTCCTTGATGTATTCCTCATGACACAGCCCCTAGCATAGTGTCCATTTTTTCCACACTTTTCATATACAACTTCATCGCAGCTCTGTTGACCAGAGCAAGCTGGCTGTCTATGATACCTCTGTCGTGCATTAGCCTCCAACTCTTCTACTCTACCAATTAATTTCTCCATTATTTTCAGCATGGCTGTTTGTGTGGATTCAATGGTGGTAACCACAAGGTGATCATTGTTTGCCTGGGGCTGTGATGTGTCTGGGAGGGGCTCACTGATAACATGTAAGTAGGATTGAAACTCTCCTAACTGCTTCTCGTATATCTTCAGGTCGCCGCTGTTTGACAGCAAGTGAAATCTGCGGGTCCTTTAGCTGGTTCATATAATAATTTAATGCAATCTGTTCCTGTGTCTTATCCTGAAGTGTAGGGAATGCCTTGCTGGTTAATTGAGAGAGTGAATCCCCATAATAAGCCCAGCTCTCACTGTCCAACTTAACTCTTTTCTTTAATTCCACTCTGTATAATTCATGTTTGAATTCTGGCTCAAAGTGGCTATAGAGGGCTTCTCTTGCGGTCGAGTATGATTGTTTTGTCACGTGAGGTAATCGACCATACGCCACGTATGCCTTACTATTAAGCCTGACCTTTAGCCAACGTAGTTTGTCAGTATCGCTCCACTTGTTAAGGTTTGCCGCATCTTCGAATCAACTGATCCACTCGTCGAAGTCCCCTTCTCCATCGAAGGTGTCTGGCAGAATCAGTGGGCAGATACAGTGCTCTCCATTCTCCTCTGTTTCTTGGCTGTTCCCTGGCAAAATATCGCACAACAACACGAATCCTATGACTGTGGACTTAGCTTGTCGGGTACCGTTAATTGAATTCGCCATGGTACCACAGCCTCATGCCTGGGGTTAAAAATTCCGCTGCCGGCCGTCATAGACCAGTATATGCTTTCAGTCAGTGCGGTCAGGTAGTGCTGACTACGCCGTGTGACAACGATGACTAGTACCATGTGGCAACAATAACTGGTCATTATTAAGAGCAATGCATGCTTATATATTGTGTGCATTTTACACGTCAAGGTGTCAATGATCTTTATTAGACTAATTACAATATACAAAAATAAGGTTACCATAAAATCTGTTACTCTGTTATACTCTGTTACAAAGTGGTATCAGGAGTGGTATGGTTAGGAGTGGTTCAGGAGTGGTTAGGAGTGGCATGGTTAGAAGTGGTTCAGGAGTGGTTAGGAGTGGTATCAGGAGTGGTTATTAGAGGTGTACACTCCCATATAGCAATAATAGACTATAAAACTTTACTACATACCACAACATATTTAAATATACCTCTTGAACCCATTGTGGCCCCACCACAAAAATTTTGCTTACAATAGACCATGACCAAATTATTATTTACTAAAAAAATCAAAGAATTTGAAGTTTTGAAATATCTAGGATTAAAGTTTTTAATGGAGCCTTAATTAAGTTGATATCCCATAGTTTATGGAAGATCAATTAACAGTCTTTAATTGCTGAAATGTTCATCTTAAAATATTAACAGAGCTGTGAACTACAGTTAATTTTGTAACTCAAGATGAACCAAGTTTCATGAAATATTCAATTTACAAAATATTATGGTCATAAATCAGAAACCATGTAGTGTATGAGGCTAAAAATCAGTATGGGTGATGAGCATCATAGGTACTACAAACACACCAAGGTTCATCAAAATCTGAGAGGTGGTCCTACAATTCCTCTGTGATTTGACATGGAATGACCCTTTAAACGCTTCATTGTCAGCTATGTTCAACCCGTCACACAGCATTTCAGATCTAGAACTGTTTGAAAAGCACCTCTGTAATCCATGCATACCGAAAGAAATATGTGACTAAATTTTGGAAAACCATCGATATACGGACAATAGTACTTGTGTAATAAAACTTTATGGGTAAAATACGCAGTGAGCTGCAGAAAAAAATTTATACAAGTTTTTATCGCTTCACTGGTGAGCGACTTCAGCCTCCAATGGATAAGTCCTGGGAATCATTGTGTTCATATGGAGTATGAAAATCTTTGTTTCATCTCCATACACGAAAGGATTTCAAAGTTACAGACATTCGTTTATGTTGCAGTGACGAAAGAATTTACCGACGATCGTTTTTTAGTGAATTTGCCTTCCTTCTCGAACACAAAAGCATTCTTGGGGGGAAAACTATATCTTGGTGGATGCACAAATTCATGGCGAACACAATGAGTGAAGATTCAATTCCGTATGCCATTGTATCAGTAAGTTATGATGGTTTATGTAAGCACCTGTAGATTCTTTTCTTGATATCTTCTGTACATATAAATTTATCTGCTCGTCCGGTGGTCTAGTGCTGTGTTTCCAACAATGTTTAACTTATGAAGCTGAAACTTAGCTGGTCCATTCCTCTGTCCCTGTAGAAAACAAAGAACAAATAAAATGCACTTTGAAACTTGTGCGAATATTGAGGGTTTTTAAAATTAGGTCACATATGGCTACATGCCCCAGTTATATCAACTATCATCTGAAAAGTGAAGTATTCATTACGCTTTGTTGTTGGCTGTGTTCAATCTGTTATACAGCAGTATGAATCAAGAACTGTTTGAAAAGCACCTCTGCAACCAAAACAGCCACTATGTAAGTATGGATGATTTCCGTAATGAAAGGAAGCTATCATGTGCTATCGCCAAATTGACACTTTTCTTGTCAGCAAAGATGAATGGAACACATAGGAGAACACTGGTAAGTCCATGAAGAAAGCATTATACGTACTGCAGTATGCCAAAAGGCACCTTTTGGGCTGATGCGATGTCGAACAGTGAAATATCAAGCCTGTAGCCTGAGCCATTATCAGGTTACACTTGTCTGAAGGCATCAGTCAGTCAGACAGTCAGTAGAAAATTGTGTTTAAAAATAATTTTTTAAATTCCGTAGCAACTTGTTGGAAGCATTTCGGTTCAATCTGACAGCTTGTTTGAGCTTAGTTTTACTTAAACAATATAGTATAGCGGCGTAGCCCCAAAAAATGCTAACATTGTGCACATTGTCATAAAAGCATGGAATTTGGTACACTTGTACAAAATTTAATTCTGATTCTTTTGTGATATAGTGCCAAGCTGAAATAGTCTATACAATTAAATTACAGCATGATTTTTATCCTATTGTTCACATTTTGTGTGTTTGAATTTAACCAGGTTACTATGGTAACATGAAATTTGAATCATATGTACTTTTCATTTCAAAGAACATTCCCTCCAAATTTCAAATGAATGGATAAAACTATAACGAAATTACACTAGTTGCAAGTTTCTATATTGATAACTACCTTTAAAAGATTAGCTACTGTACATGTAGGACCAAATTCAATAAGTGCACCTACTACCTACTTGTGCAAACAGTTTAACTTAGCCATGCATTAGATTAAATAATTATAATATGCTTTCCATAATATTATAATTATGACTCTTTTGGAGTATTAAATGTGACCGAATTTTGGAAAACCGTCGATATACGCACAAGAGTACTTTTGTAATAAAACGTATTTAAAAACTATGGGTAAAAAGGGCAAGCTCCAGAAAAAAATTATGCAAGTTTTTATCGCCCCACTGGTGGGCGAATTAAGTCGCCAATGAATAAATCCTGGGCATCATCATGTTTGCCTGTCCATAGGGAGTACAAAAATCTTTATTGCATCTCCCTACATGAGACGATTCCAAAGTTACAGACGTTTGTTTACGTTGCGGTGACGAAAGAATTTACTGACAATCGTTTTTCAGTGAATTTGCCTTCCTTCTCAAACAAAGAAACATGCCTGGGGAAAAAACTATACCTTGGTGGATGCACAAATTCATGGCGAACACAATGAGCCAAGATTCAATTCCGTACGTCGTTGTATCAGTAAGTTATGATGGTTTATGTAAGTGCCTGTAGATTATTTTCTTGATAGCCTCTGTACATATCAAATTATTTGCTCGTCCAGCTGTCTAGTGCTGTATTTCCAACGCTCCTTAACTTAGGAAGCTGAAACTTGGCTAGTCCATCCCTCTGTCCCTGTAGAAAATAAATAACAAATAAAATGCATTTTGAAAATTGTGCGGATATCGATGGTTTTCTAAAATTAGGTCACAAATATACGTATACGCATGTATGTTATTGTAGCAAGTACAGTTAATCTCTGTTACATTCACCATTGCAGGAACACAAAGCCGTACACTGCAAAGAAGCTTGAACACACTTGCAGCGTCCTCTACAGTTGGTTTTACATCCACAACGAATCAGTTCATAGCAAAATTTTGCTGCTTCTGGTAATGTAGTCCACACTGGATGAAAAGTTTAATCCTCAAGTTTTCACCCCCACTGTTCAGGAGAAGGCAGTTCTTGCATGGCAACTCCTATATTTCCCCAAACATTACATCCTTGGAATACTGCTCTACGTATATGTTGCAGTAGAGCTGCATTTGTTGGTGGTAGTCCCTCTAAACTCTATCCTTTTTTGGTAAAGAGGTGCAATCTTGTATCATTCACACTTGTGAGACTGCTAGTCCTGTCATAGAGTAGCACAACAAAATGTTCAGTTACTTTAAGACTGCACTCTGGGATGATTCCTGGGAACTTTGACAATTGTACCAAAGTGTCAGTGAGTGGTGGAAAAGAACACCATACTTCCCAAGCACTCTTTTTCCCCTTTCCTTGAAAAAATGACACTGTGTCACATCCTGTTAGGGCATGAAAAATTGGAAGGATTGAGCTATGTTGCTCCAATCTAGCTGCCAGGTGGTGAGTTGCAATGTACCGAATAGATTTACCAACACCAAAAGCAATCCACAATTCAACAGAAATATTGCTATAATACTGTGCAAAAACTGAAATGTCAGCAATTGCAAGAATTAATACATCAGTTTCCAAGGTGCAAATCATTATTTTGGAATGTCCTTGTTTTATTGCATCTAGGACATGTACAAAAATTCTTGTATCTGCTTCCTCATGGTTGCAAGGTTGTAAGTTTCTGTTGTTTATTGGTAGAAGTGACAGTATATTTTGCTCGTGTGCAGTAACAATAGTTTTGTTTGGTAGTGGATTTTGAACGAATTCAATAGCTAAGAATGCAAAGAGCTCTTTCTTGTTGATGTCATTTTGTAGAAAATTTTGCCAGTTAGTTGGAATGGGTGTTTTAGGCAAAATGCATTTCCTTGATCCTTTCCCTCTTCTTTCTCTTGTGCAATTCTTCAGACTGTTACTGGTATAGTCATCCCAGATTATATCTAGCCTTTGCACAAAGTGCAACTGCTGATGTACATATGGGAGAATCATTTCTTGGTGGTACTGCATGAAAGTTTTGGCAGTGCCTGGTTTCAACATTTGCACTATTACAGGCCCATCACAAACAAGTACTGTCACTTCAGGATGGATCAACTGAAAACTTGCACATTCTTCAATACAATTCAATATGCCAGACTTTACCTCAGCTCTTAACTGTCCATCATTAGAGAGAGATGGGGGACAAGGTTGATTTTCATGGGCAAAAAGTCTTCAAGATTTCCATCACGGTTTTGGCAACCAATGTAAAACTTGGAAAACAATTTGCAGTCATTTCTAGCTGCTCGCAACTTCAACATTCCCTTGCTGGCTGTTTTGCAAGTCTTATCCTTGAAGAGTGGAAATTGGTTTTGGGAGATTGTTGCGTCCAGTGGCTTTGTTCTATTCACTAACCTTTCACTTACAAATGTTTTGTATTGCAACTCTCCTTGTTTCAAAATATTTCTCACACTATCTACAGCAAGGGGATTTACAATATCCTTAGTTACAAGTGTGAGGAGATCTTGCATCTCTTCTTCAAACAGATTTCCAATTTCTTTAATATACTCATACAAATCTGTAACACGTTGCTTGAATCTAGTTTGTGAAGAGCTTGATTGGTCATGGTGAGTAGTTTTATTTGTCCTCATTGTGGCAATGTTTTCTGTATCTAGCTCAAACTCATCAATTAATCTAGCTATTTGTGGTCCACCAACCATCCACTGGCGTAATGCAGCTTGGGTTTGCATGAGTCCAACAGCTCCTCTATCTCCTTTCACCATTTCGTTGTTCTGCTCATGAGCGTGATCTATTGCCATAGTTGAAAATTTACTTGTTGTTTTCTTCAGAGTAAAATTTCCTTTCATGAACTGGTCGTACACAGCAGAGTGTTGTGTTGACAATTCTAACATGTCCCTAATATGTACTGATGCCCACCTGGCATAGTGCGTGTGATCAAGAGCAAAGAACTATGGAATTAGTTTAATCAAAGCTTCTAGATAGAGTTGAAAATTAGACTCCCTCACTGATCTTGTAAACAACACAACGATAATTTCTAGCTGAAGGGTGAGTGACCAATATAGAAATTGTGGGTGTTGCTGTGATTGCTTATCACACCATTCAGAGAAACCTAAGTGGTGATCATTCTGACTGGCTACTGTGGATGTGTACTTCTCAAATGCATCCTTTGCAACATGTGCAAGGCAACAGAAGTCACTTGGTGGGCATATCTTGCACGTGTTAAATGACTACAGTGCAAGTAAGAATCTGTTGTTCCAGCTTTTGCTACCATTGACTGGGTGAGTGCATCAACCCACCCACTTCCATTTAGCCATGAACCCAATGTTTTAAAGGCAGTTATTTCAATATGCAGTCCTCCTAACATCACAACAAAATAGTTTTCACCTAATTCTACTGGCCATGTCCACTGTATTTCCTTTGCCATTGCAAACAATGACTGATCACAAGTTAATACAGGAATTTGATCAGAGTTGATAAATTTCATAGCATTCTGCACAATTTTCATTGAATGTCTCACCATTGCAAGTAAGTGTGCAGAATCTTCAAAAAGAGGGAGCAGTGTGCTGGAAAATTGCTTAGTGCCATGACTAATCTTCTCAGCATGATAGGCCGACCATGATATTGACTCGTCTGATCCTGTGCTGCATAGGCTTTGTGTTCTTACATGATCTAGCCACTCAATTTCTTGGTTTTGCACTTATGTAAATTCATTCTGAATGGATGCTTGTTTCACACCTTCTGGTACTACTATGCTACTACTACCATGTGAAATTGGTGGAACAGTTGTGTAAAATGTAGGAAGGGGATCTATGGACTTTTGAGAACGTTTCACAAAGTTTAATTTCCTAATTCATTCAAAACATGATTTCCATCTTCATTACATTGGTGCTGAAAAAGTGAAATTCCTGTTCCATGAAATGAGCCAGATGCTGTTGTAGAGCTAGGATTGTAGTCTATATTATCCACAGTTGCAGTTGTAAACAGCCTTTCCTTTAGCTCTGGAGGACAAACTACCTGCTTTTCAGTGTAGCACTGACAGACAGCATTTACTAAGTCAGATGACAGTCGTAAGAATCGGTCATATGAAACACAGATTCCCAACTGATACAGTTTGTCTATAATGGTCTTGTTTCTAGTGCAGCTATGAATCAGCAGACTGATGTATATTGGAAGAGGAGTTTCTCTTTCAGTTGTATGATGTGTCACAGATGACGCTACTCTGGGAGTATCCTTTTTGATGTTAAATTTGATTAACTGTGAAATTGAAAGTGCTGCCTGACATGCATCTACTTCTGCATCATTGACTGTTGGTCCATGTAAAAAATCATTCTCACTAAAGCCACTAAAGTGCATGGAACAGAATCGCTTTTACATCCTTCATAAAATTTTCCATCAAACACTATCTTACCCTCACTACCAAGTATATCATCTCGAATAATTTTGGCTGCTTGAATCAAGCAAAGAGCTTTTCCATCAGACAGGTCATCTGAAAACAACAAAGTGGAGCCTATATCTTCATTGAAAATCAACAAAATATCTTTTCCTTTTTTATGTTCTGTATACTGTATAGCTGGTAATTTTCGAAAGGTTTTTATTTTCGGATATTTTGAAGAGGCCCTTCTCTTTGAAAATAAATTCCCACGTCCGGTTGTTCCTCGAAAATAAATTCCCACAAGTGAAAGCAGTGATCCAACTTTTGGTGATTCGCTTGCGTATTCCTTGAGTTTTAGCTCAGTATTACTGATAATAATGGGTAAACTGTATCATTACTGTACCAATAACCAGAAAACAGGTGATCCAAATGGGAATTGATGCCATCTGCTCTAGAATCACATGAATCAGTATGGTAGATAGCAAGCTACGATTGAGCCAGTGAATTTACTCCATTCGAGACTCCCTCAGTCTTCTCTCCAGTACACAGAGATGAGATTATTCCATCAGTAAGTCAGATTTTGGCAAACATTCACGCATCTTCATATTTTGTGACACAAATTTCCGTTTATTTGAAATCCATCCGGAGTTCAAAATATGCACTCTTCGAAATTAAAATCCTTTGAAATTCAGATTTTGCTTCTTGTGCGAAAGTTTCTGTTTCGAAAATAACCGGCTATACGGTATGTGCCATCAATTTTTCTTTCAGCCTAGTGGAGTGAATTCTTGCGTTAATGTGTACACCAAGTTGTTGCAGTTTTTCATGGTATACTTTTGTGATATCAGATAGTTTGAAGATGGGAGTTTCCAAATTTGCAATTATTTCCAGTCTAGCGTCTTCTAAATGTGTTTTGACTTCTGACAGGGCTATGCTTTCAAGTACAATGACTGAGTAATCAACTTGAGGTTCACATTTCATAGCACCATGTAGCCTGTTATACAGGTTTGCTAGACATTTAGCATGGTATTTTGCTTCTAATGCAACCATATCACCCTCACTAAGCTTCCTTAGTAAGCTATGATCACTCAAAAGCTCAGCTGAAGAACGGACCCTGGTATCCAATGTAAGAGTATGTGCATGATGTAACTCACCAACTGAAGCCCCTTCATTGCACAAGAAACAGCTGTCCTTACTACCTTTTTGATCTAATTCATTGGATCTTGTTCGTATTGCTACTGGGACAGGGATGGAATCATTACTAGAGGATAGAGAGCGCCTCTTAACTCTGTTTATTTTAGTGTTATTGTAGTTGTCCCTGCATGACTTGTGCCATCTTGCTTTATGGTTTATTAAAGTAGTTTCAATTCCACTGCCATCTTTAAGCCTCTCTATTCTCAGTCTTAGTGAATCAGGTAACACACCACCATAATTATAAAAGTTCATTAAGTCTATTGCAGCTGTTAAGTATCCAGCTCAAATATTTTTTCTCTTAGAATCAGCAGGACACACCAGTTCTTCACGAAGTTTATAACACTGACATATGAAACATAGTGACCAGTCTATCTGCTCATCTACAGTGGGCTGCTTTCCTGCCACTGGAAAATCTGCTTGCTGCATTATTTCTCTGCAATGTGTATTATTATTATAAATGACTGAGATAATGCTGCATGGATAAATTATACTATTGTATATATTTACTATGTATACCTTAGGTACTGGTGAGCTATACAAAGCAGAATCTAAGCCTAAGATTAAGGCCAGGGGTCTAGCTAACAAAAGGTGAAATGAGACAGACACACCTACATTAAAAGACTAACTATAGTTATACTTCTAGCTGTAGCATGATATTGGAAGCTATATGGCTACTACGTGTACGTATGCTGCTATTCAAACGTTGCAAAGTGGTGAGCTTGCTACGAACTGGCATGGGCTGATTTGTGAAGTTAATACTAGCCTAACTGGTGTTATAACAAGTATATTAAGCCATTAATTAATTACTTAATTATGCTTCGCACCGCAACAGTTGCTCAGTAGGCGTTTCAGTCTCGTTGCTAAGGATGAATGAATATGTACATATGATTGTGGGTTTTAATTATAGATGAAGAGTGTTGAGAGTGCTGTACATTCCTCTTTAAGCTAAGTTATGGTTCAATTTTCTCTGAGATGAATGGTTTATTGTTATCATAGCATCTTAAGCAGCTGTAACAGCCACAAAATTCTAATTTCACCGGAGGTGTGAGCTCATTTTGGTAAGCAGAAATATAATCATAGATATGGGAAATTTCATATCATATAATAGTAGACATATACATTTCATGTGTTTAGAAAGTTTCATACAAGTATGGCTTCTTATCTACACAAGATAGTTGAGCATGTTACACCGTGACGCTGAGCTAAAAACACCCATAAATCTGTAATATGAAGTAGATGGAAATGACACTATATCACAATATGAACAGCATTAAAAGTTACCTCTTTTGTCAAATTCTTACGGTTTTATGATGATCCACACAATGTTTGTGCTGTGCTGCTATACTAATACTGCCTCATCATTGTCAGGGAAAATTTAGACTGGTTTTTGGGTGATATTATTTTGTGGGCCACACCTACTCCTTTGTGGTCCCTACTATACAGTACTATCACACAAATTCAAAATTGCCAAAACTCGAATATTAGTCTTGCTACCTCACTGCCTCACTGACCACAGTTGCAAGGCTAGAGACCAAACTAAGCAGCACATTGCCACCATTTTACACCACAATAGCAAACTCACTGGTGGGATGTGCCTTTTGAGGTTCCGACGAGTGTAGGCACTCTGCGCTTTGTCTTTTCTTTAATCTTCAATCAGGCTGCTTGTCTTCTACTTCATCCAACAAAACCACATTGAGGCATTAATTTTCTGTATCAACACTTTTTTCAGCAACATAGTTATATAGATGTCACAGAATTGTTTTAGAGCTGGATTTCAGAAGCACTTCAGTCCTGGTGGTATACTAGCTAGATATCTGCAAGTTCGCGATTGAGATCCCATTAGTGATAGATTCATGATCACGTCCATCAATTAAAGATCTATGTGAACTAATAGTGATAGAATATGGGGACCGCACCTCTTAACAATCTAGCTGTTTACTCAACAGTAAACAAGATGACCTCACCCCTTATTGGTCTAGCTAGCTGCACCCCTCTTGGCTGACTCAAGATATAGTCTAATACAACAGTCACTCTAATACAACAGTCATTATTATTATTAATATTAACACTGTACAATGACCAGTACTAAAGGTCTGGCAGCAACATGTGCTGCAGCATTAGGTGTATCTAACCTAATTTCAAGGACTTAGACTTAATCATTTATAGTTGAAATGGTGTAACAGAAAAGGGGCTAAAGTAAGGAAAACACCCTCCAACCCTAGGATTCAAACTGCAGGTCACCCAATGTCTAGTCAGGACCACACTCAGTCTTCTTCCAGGAGTCATGTATGCTATTCTATTCGAACAGTCACAAGTTGCATTGTAACTGGCAGCAAAGAAACTTATCAAACTAGTACAGTTTTTAAAAATTGTTAATTTAAAAATGAAGTTGGTATCTATACCATAAAAATTAGTAAAATAAGAGATGATTGATGGTTTTACAGCTAAGCTCAGTGGGGAAATCCCTACTTTGGCACATTAGATATAACAATTTTTTTTTCAATGCCAAAATAGGAACTTTTCCACTGAGCTATACCATAATGTCATCAATCATCTCCTGTTTCACTACTTTTTATTGTATATATCCCTACTTCATTTTTAAATTAGCAATTTATAAAATACTAGTTGAATAGATGGTAACATGCCACAGTAGACATTTTCCCACGGCATAACCGTGTTAAGTCCTTAACAATATGGTTATTGTGGAATTATTAAATTTTGTAATGGTAATAAATTCCTTTTTAATATGTGTGTTTCCATGGAATCTTCTCATGTACACAGATTATCCATGATGTATCATATTATATCACTGTGAAATAATAACTGTCACTGTTGATTACTTTGTAACTATAGGATGGACATACTCCTCTATATGCTGCTGCATCTAATGGTCATTCTCAAGTAGTGGAGATGTTGATCAAGTCAGAAGCAGATATCAATGTTGCTGATCAAGTGAGGCAATAATTATTTAAGTTAATGAACTTATTCTGTATTATAGTCTTCTTGTACCCCTGGTTTTTCCTTAACAAGGTTGTGGTGTAGACAAACTGCCAAAAATTATTTCTAGTAGAGCCATGAAGTCCTTTATTTGCCAGTAAAATTACACATTGATTCAAGTAAAACACGCGCTTTCTTTATTGGAGAAAAGAACACAAATTAAGTTAAAATTAGAAGTTGTACACCAAAAGTCCTTGTACCACTGAGGTCACATACACACCTCATGTTCGTAGAATACATTAACGATTGAATGCTGTACTTTGGTATTGAATAGATGGTAACATGCCACAGTAGGGATTTTCCCACAGCATAACTGTGTTAAGTCCTTAGCAATATAGTTATTATGGAATTATTAAATTTCTTAATGGTAATAAAGTCCTTTATAATATGTGTCTTTCTATGGAATCTTCTCATGTACACAGGTTATCCATGATGCATCAAATTATATCAATATGAAATAATAACTGTCACTGTTGATTACTTTGTCACTATAGGATGGACGTACTGCTCTACGTATAGCTGCATATAATGGCCATTCTCAAGTAGTGGAGATGTTGAGTAAGTCAGAAGCAGATGTCAATGCTGCTAATGAAGTGAGGCAATAATTATTTACATTAATGAAATTATTCTGTATATAGTCTTCTTGTACAACTGGTTTTTCCTTACAAGGTAGTTATGTAGACAAACTGCCAAATATTATTTTTAGTATACCCATGAAGTCCTTTATTTGCCAGTAAAATTACAATTGATTCAAGTAAAACACGTGCTTTCTTTATTGGAGAAAAGAACACAAATTAAGCTAAAATTAGATGTTGTACACGTGAAGTCCTTGTACTACTGAGGTCACATACACACCTCAAGTTCATAGAATACATTAACGATTGAATGCTGTACTTTGGCATTGAATAGATGGTAACTGCCACAGTAGGAATTTTCCCACAGTATAACTGTGTTAAGTCCTTAGCAATATGGTTATTATGGAATTATTAAATTTCGTAAAGGTAATAAAGTCCTTTATAATATGTGTCTTTCCATTGAATCTTCTCATGAGCACAGGTTATCCATGATGCATCAAATTATATCAATCTGAAATAATAACTGTCACTGTTGATTACTTTGTCACTATAGTATCGACGTACTGCTATACGTACTGCTGCATATAATGGTCATACTGAAGTAGTGGAGATGTTGATCAAGTCAGAAGCAGATGTCAATGCTGCTAATAAAGTGAGGCAATATTTTTTTACATTAATGAAATTATAGTGCATGTAGTCCACTTGTACCCCTGGTTTTTCCTTAACAAGGTTGTTATGTAGACAAACTGCCAAATATTATTTTTAGTATAGCCATGAAGTCCTTTATTTTCAAGTAAAATTACACATTCATTCAAGTAAAACATGTGCTTTCTTTATTGGAGAAAGGAGCACAAATTAGGCTAAAATTCACTTCAGGATATTTAGCTCAAAGATTTTCGCTTAGGCTCCTAGGCTATAGGTAAACACCTTGAACAGGCTCTGCCTTCTGTGTACACCCTCCAGTGCCTAACTGGTAAAGTAGATAATAAAATTAGATGTTGTACACCAAAGTCCTTGTACTAATGAGATCACATACACACCTCGTGTTTGTAGAATACATTAACAATTGAATGCTGTACTTTGGTATTGAATAGATGGTAACATGCCACAGTAGGGATTTTCCCACATAGTTGTGTTAGGTGCTTAACAATATGTGACTGAATTTGACATAACAAGGCTTCGACGCACAAAGCTTCATTAGGAGATGTGGCGATTTTAAGGAATCATTGTGTAAAAACTTCCCAGTGCCTACAGCTGTGCAAACAAAATTTGCACCAATTATTCATCTATTTACTAGCTATCACTGGGTAGGTGTATACATTTCTGATACCCAAAATTTGCCCTGTTTTGGACAGCTTTTTTCGAGCTGGTTATAATATCACAGGTGGCAGTAATAGGGTGGGAGGGTGGGCTTAATATAGGGGTATAAAATGAAGTAAGAAGACGATTGGAATCCAGAGGCCAAGTTTGGGCTCTCCATGGCCCTACATGGCCCTAAAATCACTCCAAATTGATTGAGAACACTGTTGGCGAGCTCTCTGTCAAGTCCCAGCTCACTACACGCCATTATCACAAAACCATGGCCATTTAATGGTGCCAATCTCCCACTCGTGGCTTTGACAGGGTCGGAAAAAAGCTGCTACAGAAACCAGACTTTCCAGTGCTTAAGGAAGTACAGTGTGGAATATGATAGTGTATTAGACTAGCAATCCATTTATGGTAAAAACGTAAGTTTGATTTTGTGTGTGTGGAAGCCTTTTTATGTGAAATCCAGTCACATATTGTTATGGAATTATTAAATTTGGTAATGTTAATAAAGTCCTTTATATTATGTGTCTTTCCATGGAATCTTCTCATGTACATAGGTTATCCATGATGCTTCAAATTATATCAATATGAAATAATAACTGTCACTGTTCATTACTTTGTCACTATAGGATGGACGTACTGCTTTACGTACTGCTGCATATAGTTGTCATACTCAATTAGTGGAGATGTTGATTAAGTCAGAAGCAGATGTCAATGCTGCTGATAAAGTGAGGCAATCAAGACACACGGTAGTGTGTCGTGCAGCCCAAGAAGCCAGTGCGCAACACCCGTGAGTATATTGACAGAAAGAAAACGCAATTTTCACACCTCCGTAGCTCTGTGCTGCCTTGATGGAACAAGACGATTTTTGCTGTGGACACTCCCTCCACCTTCAGCACTCCACATTCCAAATTAGAGCGAAATCGCTTCAAGCGTTCCCGAGATATGCGACTTCAAAAATTGGCTCAGTTTCTTCGTTTTTTTTCTTATTTTTCTTCCTCTTTTCGCACACTTACAAAAACTGCTATAAAACGCGAACGCTATATCCGATTGCCTTGAAATTTGGCACACAGAAGGGAGGTATAACGGCGCATCTCTGTACCAACTTTGGCTAGGATACGATAAACAGGAAAAGAGTTATGATCGATTATTCACGAAAAATAACATCAATATGTTGTCACGCTACAGGGTAAACCGCGTATGGGAAGAAGCTAAAAATCGGTGGGTGAATAGGTTAACTACTGAACCTCAAACCTTTTGTGGTTGGAAAGAAATCGAGCTAAAAAACAGGAAGATACAACGAAAAAACCAACAGTGTGTAACAATTACGCAATCGAGATTAGCTAATAAAAAACGACTACTTGCCACGCCTACCAGATAAACGCTAAGGGGAATGCTTTGAAAATCGCTGTATAGAAGGAGTAATCATCTTAGAAAGGCTCTTCAATGGTGTAGAAGAATAAGACGTAAAGCCACGGAGTTATAACACGAAATCCAACTTGGTGCAGCAAGTGCGAGATCGAGATACTCTAATAGAGCAGTCATCCTAATAGAGCAGTCACCCTGCAGAGAATTCAAGAGATCAGCTAGAAACAAATAACCTGTATAGAGATCAGCTAGAAACAAGTCACCCTGTAGAGAGATCAGCTATAAACAATTCACCCTGTAGAGAGATCAGCTAGAAAAATTTACCTTATAGGGAGTTCATGCAACTATGGAAAGGGATAGTTCAGCTAGAAGAAATCACCTTGTAGAGTTCAGCTACAAAGAACTACCATGTGGAGAGTTCAACTACAAACAAATCGCCCTGTAGAGAGATCAATAGGAGAAGTTACCTTGTAGAGAGTTCAGCTGCAAAGAAACCATCATGTAGAAAGTTTAGCTGCAAACAAATCACCTGTAGGGAGTTCAGCTACAAACAAATCTCCCTGTAGAGAGATCAGCCAGAAGAAATTTCCTTGTAGAGAGTTCAGCTACAAACAAATCAGCCTGTAGAGAGATCAGCTAGAAGGAGTCACCTTGCAGAGAGTTCAGTTACAAAGAAACCATCATGTAGAGAGTTCAGCTACAAACTAGTGACCTTGTAGAGACATCAGCTAAAAGAAGTTACCTTATAGAGAGTTCAGCTACAGAGAAACTATCATGTAGAGAGTTCAGCTGCAAACAAATCACATGTAGAGAGTTCAGCTACAAGCAAATCTCCCTGTAGAGAGATCAGCTAGCAGAAGTTTCCTGTAGAGAGTTCAGCTACAAACAAATCACCCTGTAGAAAGATCAACTAGAAGAAATTACCTTGTAGAGAGTTCAGCTACAAAGAAACCATCATGTAGAGAGTTAAGCTGCAAACAAATCACCTGTAGAGAGTTCAGCTACAAACAAATCTCCCTGCAGAGAGATCAGCTAGAAGAAGTTTCCTTGTAGAGAGTTCAGCTACAAACAAATCACCCTGTAGAATAATCAGCTAGAAGGAGTCACCCTGTATAGAGTTCAGTTACAAAGAAACCATCATGTAGAGAATTCAGCTGCAAACTAGTGACCTTATAGAGACATCAGCTAAAAGAAATTACCTTGTAGAGAGTTCAGCTACAAAGAAACTACCATGTATAGAGTTCAGCTGCAAACAAATCACCTGTAGAGATTTTAGCTACAAACAAATCTCCCTGTAGAGAGATCAGCTAGAAGAAGTTTCCTTGTAGAGAGTTCAGCTACAAACAAATCATCCTCTAGAAAGATCAGCTAGAAGAAGTCACCTTGTAGAGAGTTTAGTTACAAGGAAACCACCATATAGAGAGTTAAACTACAAACTATTGACCTTGTAGAGACATCAGTTACATTGTAGAGAGTTCTGCTACAAAGAAACCATCATGTAGAGAGTTCAGCTGCAAACAAATCACCTGTAGAGAGTTCAGCTACAAACAAATCTCCCTGTAGAGAGATCAGCTAGAAGAAGTTACCTTGTAGAGAATTCAGCTACAAACTAGTGACCTTGTAGAGACATCAGCTAAAAGAAATTACCTTGTAGAGAGTTCAGCTACAAAGAAACCACCATGTAGAGAGTTCAGCTGCAAACAAATCACCTGTAGAGAGTTCAGTTACAAACAATCTCCCTGTAGAGAGATCAGCTAGAAGAAGTTTCCTTGTAGAGATTTCAGCTACAAACAAATCACCCTGTAGAAAGATCAGCTAGAAGAAGTCACCTTGTAGAGAGTTCAGTTACAAAGAAACCACCATATAGAGAGTTCAGCTACAAACTAGTGACCTTGTAGAGACATCAGTTACCTTGTAGAGAGTTCTGCTACAAAGAAACCATCATGTAGAGAGTTCAGCTGAAAACAAATCACCTGTAGAGAGTTCAGCTACAAACAAATATCCCTGTAGAAAGATCAGCTAGAAGAAGTCACCTTGTAGAAAGTTCAGTTACAAAGAAACCATCATGTAGAGAGTTCAGCTGCAAACAAATCACCTGTAGAGAGTTTAGCTACAAACAAATCTCCCTGCAGAGAGATCAGCTAGAAGAAGTTTCCTTGTAGAGAATTCAGCTACAAACGAATCACCCTCTAGAAAGATCGGCTAGAAGAAGTCACCTTGTAGAGAGTTCAGTTACAAAGAAACCATCATGTAGAGAATTCAGCTGCAAACAAATCTGTTTAGAGAGTTCAGCTACAAAGAACCATCATGTAGAGAGTTCAGCTGCAAACAAATCACCTGTAGAGAGTTCAGCTACAAACAAATCTCCCTGTAGAAAGATCAGCTAGAAGAAGTTACCTTGTAGAGAGTTCAGCCACAAAGAACCATCATGTAGAGAGTTCAGCTGCAAAGAAATCACCTGTAGAGAGTTAAGCTACAAATAAATCTACCTGTAGAGAGATCAGCTAGAAGAAGTTACCTTGTGGAGAGTTCAGCTACAAAGAAACCATCATGTAGAGAGTTCAGCTGCAAAGAAATCACCTGTAGAGAGTTCAGCTACAAACAAATCACCCTGTAGAGAGATCAGCTATAAGAAATTACCTTGTAGAGGGTTCAGTTACAAAGAAACCACCATGTAGAGAGTTCAGCTTCAAAGAAATCACCCTGTAGAAAATTCAGCCACAAACAAATTGCCCTGCAGAAAGATCAGTTAGAAGAAGTTACCTTGTATGAGAGTTCAGCTACAAAGAAACCATTCTGTAAAGAGCTCAGCTGCAAACAAATCACCTGCACAGAATTCAGCTACAAACAAATCACCCTGTAGAGAGATCAGCTGGAAGAAGTTACCTTGTAGATAGTTCAGCTACAAACAAATCACCCTGTAGAGAGATCAGCTGGAAGAAGTTACCTTGTAAATTGTTCAGCCACTAATAATTCAACCTGTAGAGAGGGCAGCAAGAAGAAGTCACCTTGTAGAGTGTTCAGTTACAAAGAAACCACCATGGAGAGTTCTGTAATAATTATATGTATTATATATATAATTTGTACATTTACTGATAAAATCAGAAATATTGTACATCTGCTTCATCTTTTCTTCTTCCTGTGGTAAAGAAAAAAAAAGACAGGTTAAAAAAGTCTCAAAGCCGGCCATAGACCGGCTTTGTGGTATACAAATGCAAAAAGAAATGAAATCTAATCCAAAACAGCCAAGCTGTAAAAAAATAGTGCAGCCCTCAAAAAGGCTATGGTGAAAAAAGATGTGAAATCCAAGGTGGCGGCCAAGAAATGGCTGTGATGGTAGGTTAATGGTAAAAATTTTAATAACGGCAATTTAGGTGATTTTTTTGCCAAGACCAAGCGGCACAAAAATTCACCTGAATTGTCGTTATTAAAATTTTTACCATTACCCTACCATCACAGCCATTTCTTGGCTGTCACCTTGGATTTCACATCTTTTTTCACCATAACGTTTTTGAGGGCCGCACTGTTTTTTAACAGCTTGGCTGTTTTGGATTAGATACCATAAACAGGTAAAGAGTTATGAGCGATTATTCACGAAAAATAACACCAATATGTTGTCACGCCTACAGGGTAAACCGCGTATGGGAAGAAACTGAAAATTTCTGGGTGAATAGGTTAACTATTGAACCTCAAACCTTTTGTGGTTTGAAAGAAATCGAGTTAAAACCAGGAAGATAGAACGAAAAAGCCAACAGTGTGTAACAATTACGCAATCGAGATTAGGTAATAAAAAACGACTATTTTCCACGCTTACCAGATAAACCGCTTGGGGTAATGCTTTGAAATTCGCTGTACAGATGGAGTAATCATCTTAGAAATGCTCTTCAATGGTGTAGAAGAATCAGACGTAAAGCCATGGAGTTATAACACGAAATCCAACTTGGTGTAGCAAGTGCGAGATCGAGACACTCTAATAGAGCAGTCATCCTAATAGAGCAGTCACCCTGAACTGAATTCAAGAGATCAGTTAGAAACAAGTAACCTGTATAGAGATTAGCTACAAACAATTCACCCTGTAGAGAGATCAGTTAGAAGAAGTTACCTTGTAGGGAGTTCAACTACGGAAAGAGATAGTTCAGCTCGTACATGAAGCAGCAAAAAATGGTCACACTAAAGTAATAGAATTATTATTATTAAGAGGTGCTGATGTGAATAGTTCGGATAATGTGAGTAATAGTATAATGATGTAATATATACATTAAATGAATTTAGTTAAGTAGTACTTCAATACAAGGGTGTAGGAACCGGTGGGGCCAGGGGGGGCCAGGCCCCTACATTATTTTCAAAAGCATGTTTTGGCTCCCCCACTTTTTGGGACAAGTAGCCAAAGTTATATACATACACACACACACACTCACTCACACACACACACACACACACACACACAGAGAAATACATACCTCCACACAAGAAGCCATACAACCATCATGCAAAATCACTATCTGGGGTGTGGCATTGTCATGAACTGAATGATTTTATCTTTATTATTATTACATCATATTATATTATTACATAATAAAGGAAACTACGTCACAATATTCGTTGTATAAATATGTCTTTTCAAATCATAAAATTACTTGAGAGAAATGATCAGCGGTTGCAATTTGTTCGTTCTTCTTTGTACGCGACGCGTGGCGCAGTGAGCAGGGTTGTCCTCGTCCAGCTATTGAGGGATGTCTGGACCGATAAGGGAACTACTTGCACCGACAAAGAAGAGGCTATTCGACTACTTCAAGGATGTCGAGAAGTTTATGGGGTCGCCAATAAACGAAGAAGCGATAGAAGATGAAGAAGCAACAGTAGAAGAGTATGTTGAACGTATAAGTAACAATGTTCTAATTTTAGAGAAATGCAACCGAGAGTGGGCAACGCTGCTGAAAGAAGTGAAAGGTGAACGAAAGGTCACCGAAGAAGAAGAGCACGCACGAGCCGCAGAAGGTTCAGAGGGATATGTAGAGGCTCTGATAGCAGCGGGTGAGTTTATAGCTCGTTTAAAAGGGAGACTTAAATGCGTAAAGCGAAGGTATGAACAAAAGGAACTCCACGAACAAAAGGAAATGCTTCACCAACCTGCTTTCGATTCGTCCTTGGTGAATACCCACTCTAATCTCTCAAGTCGCAGTCAAAATTTGACCAGTGTTGTTAAGGTCAATTTACCCAAAATACAGCTGCCGAATTTTGAAGGAAATGTACAACAATGGACTGAGTTCTGGGATATGTTCAAAATGTGTGTAGATGAGCAAAATATTTCAAAGGCTTGTAAGTTTAATTATTTGAAGAGTGTGTTAAAGGGTGCTGCAGCAGCAGCCATTTCAGGCATTTCAATATGTGATGATAATTATGATGATGCAGTGGCTTTTTTGAAAGAACGATTTGGTCGGGAGGAAGTAATAATAGAGTCATTATATGCAAAATTGCAGAGCCTCCCAAAGTCGTGTAACAAATTTACAGAAGTTCGCCAAACTTATCAATCTATAGAAAAGGTTTTAAGACAATTAGAAGCCCAAGGAGAAGCTATTAACAACCAGAGAATATTAATACAATTGGTTCTTTCTAAATTTCCATCTGAGGTTATTGTTAAATTAGAAGAATCCAAACAACCCACCAAAGGGTGGAATATGGAAGACCTAAGGACAGCTATTTTACAATATATCAGAATTCAGGAGAATGTTTATCGTTACTCTGGTAAATTGCCACCTGTTTATAATGGAAAGGGTCAAGGTCAGTTTACAAGTCAAACACATAACACAGGTTGTTTTCTGGGTCAATTACCACCTGTTTATAATGGAAAGGGTCGCCAACCTCAAGTTAACTCTGCGGGGATTTTTAGTAGTGTCAGTGGAAGAAGGGTTATGAGGCCATGTATCTTTTGTTCTGGCGGCCATTACAATGATCAATGTAATGAGCATGTAAGCTTAACAGATAGAAAGAAAAGATTGACTGAACAAGGGCGTTGTTTTGTTTGTTTAAAAACTGGTCATTATTTAAAAATTTGCCCTAGTCTAAAGAAACGTTGTTGTGATCACTGTGGGAAACAAGGTTACCATAACAGATGTTTGTGTCCTGCCAAATTTCCAGAGAAGATTTCTAATAATGATAATGCTGAGGCCTTTTGTAGTACTGACTCTAACTGCGTCACCTCTTTACCACCTGATAGTAGATTGTCTGAGGAGGTACAACTGAAAGATGATCATTTAACTTATGCCACGGAGAGTTTATTGGCGTCGGGTGAAAGAGTTCTCTTGCAATCTGCGGTTGTTCCCATTTTTAGTTCTGATGGTCAGACTTTAATTAATGCCTGTGTACTTCTAGACAGTGCCAGTCAAAGAACTTTTATGACAACCAAGTTGGCACAACAATTAAAATTACAGTTCTGTCAGAGAGAACACCTTTCAGTTTCCACATTTGGTGCTGAGAAGATGAGAGAGATTGATACTCATGTTGTGAATTTCAAGATGAAAGCTAAGGATGGATCATGCTTGTTGTTGTCAGCCAATGTCCTTGGTCGGATCACCGGATTTATCCACAGAAGTCCGTTATTAAAGTGGAATAAGACAAGTGATGTACTACATATGTCAGGAGTGGGTAAGGTGCCATCTAGTAATTTTGTGACAAAAAGAGATGTCTTACATACTCTTACAAGGATCTTTGACCCACTTGGACTTATCACCCCCGTTACATACTATGGTAGAGTATTCTTGCAAACGTTGTGGGAGTTAGACATATCATGGGATGATCCCTTACCTGATAATCTTGTTAGGGATTGGAATCGAGTTCTTAGTGTGCTTACCTCTATCCCTTGTTTAAGCATTCTCTGGTTTGTGGGTAATCAGAATGGAGGAGTTTGTCAGTTATTGGTATTTTGTGATGCGTCTATGGTTTGCTATGCTACAACAGTTTATTTGAGAATTATAGATGATAGTAATATTCAAACAAACCTTATATTCTCAAAGGTACGACTTGTTCCAACAGGAAAGTCTAAGAAGTTAAAGAAATTTACTATACCTCGTCTTGAGTTATTAGCTGTTTTGATTGGTACTAGAGCTGCAAATTTTGTTGCTGCTGAACTAAGAATGACTATATCTGAGAGGATAATTTGGACTGACTCCCAGTGTGTGCTACATTGGTTAAAAACACCAAAACCATTGTCAGTGTTCCGACTGAAGGAAATCAAACTAAACAGAGAATTCAAATTTCGTTTTATTGCTTCAAATGATAATCCAGCTGATTTGGCAACCCGTGGATTATCAGTTGGTGAGATTGACAAATGTCCATTATGGTGGCATGGTCCTTCTTGGTTGGGAGACAATCAATTATCATGGCCGGCTTGGAACGTACCTGAAATTACATCAGAAAGCTTGGAAGAAGCAAGAAAATCCAAACCTGGTGTTGAAGTTATTGGTGTGGCTGGAGTTAATAGAACTGACAAAGTGTTTTTGTTTGGCTCAAACATACTGAATTGTTCTTCTTTAAGAAAATTGTTAAGAATATCGGTTTATGTGCTGAGATTTATTAAAATCAAAGTTTGGAAGAAATTACAAGAGACTAGAAAGAAGTGTCAAAAATTCAATTTATTGGTTACTCTTTTCAGAGTGTTATCTGATAACGGCCCAATCACAAGGCTTGATATTAGGATGACATCACTGTTGTACGTTTATTTTATTCAGCACTGCAGGTTTAAAGATGTTTTCATTGCTGCCAAGAACAAGAAATGTCACTGTTTACAAAAACAGCTTGGACTTCAGTTAGATGAATTTGAGATATTACGTTGTGGTGGCAGATATAATAATGCTGATATTGAGGAAGAAACAAAGCATCCCAAGTTGTTACCTCGTGATAATTATTTCACTCGGCTACTAGTATTAGACGTTCATGGACGTTTGATTCATGCTGGGATTGCACACACTTTAAATCAGTTAAGACAAGAGTATTGGATCCTTCAAGGGAGGTCAGAGGTTAGGCATATTCTGTATCAGTGTGTGGTATGTAAACGTCACAGTGGTCTGCCATTTTGCTTGCCACCTATGCCTCCTTGGCCAAAGGAGAGGGTCTCGGTTTCAGAGCCATTTAAGTATGTTGGACTAGATTACCTTGGGCCTTTACATGTGAAAGAAGGGAACGTCACACAGAAAATGTGGATTTGTTTGTTCACATGTATGACTGTTCGGGCAATCCATTTGGAATTGGTTAAAGGATTATCCGCTCAACTCTTCCTTGACTGTTTAAGAAGATTTATAGCCAGCAGGGGTAAACCCACTTGTATTATCTCTGATAATGCCCCTCAATTTCGTCTAGTGAAGACTGCTCTGGACCAGCAATGGATGAAAGTTTATAGAGATGAAGCATTATTAAGTTTCTTTTCTTATGAGGGAATTCAGTGGAAATTTACCACCGCACTGTCACCATGGCAAGGTGGCTTCTATGAATGTTTAGTTGGTGTCGTCAAGAAAGCTTTGAGAAAGGGGATAAATCGACAAGTGTTGTATTGGGATAAACTAATGACATTGCTTACTGAAGTTGAAGCCATCATAAACACACGTCCTTTGACATACATATATGAAGAATTTAAATCTAATTTTGTTCTCACACCATCACATTTCTTGATAGGAAGTTTCAATAATGCTATACCCTTTGCTACTGGAGACAAATATGATGATACTGAATATATTCCAACATTGGATTCTGCACAAAGTTTGCTACAGTATTGGAGAAGAAGCCAGAAGCAATTACAATTGTTTTGGAGAGAATGGAGGAAAGGTTACTTGCTTACCTTAAGAGAAACACTTCCACTTGAACATAGAGGTCCAAAAAGTCAGGTACGTAGAACACCAGAAATTGGAGAGATTGTAATTCTAAGAGACGATGACCTTCCACGCAGGATGTGGAAGTTGGCCAAAGTAACTGAGTTGATTCGAGGCAGGGACTCTCAAATTTGAGCAGCAAATTAAGTTACCCAACAAAAACATTGTAGAAAGATCAATTAATTATTTATATCCCCTTGAAATTAAATCAATCACCCCTAACAAGGAAGACAAGGAAGAATTATCTGACAGTAACGTAGAAGATTCATCAACGCCAATAAAGAGAGCTGCAGCTGTTGAAGCAAGAAACAGAATATCTAGACTATTACGTGATGATGATAAAATTACTGGAGTCTTCTTTTGTGTCTCCCCTGGGAGTGTCATGAACTGAATGATTTTATCTTTATTATTATTACATCATATTATATTATTACATAATAAAGGAAATTACGTCACAATATTCGTTGTATAAATATGTCTTTCAAATCATAAAATCACTTGAGAGAAATGATCAGCGGTTGCAATTCATCCGTTCTTCTTCGTACGCGACACGCATCACCAGTCCACAACAACTGTCAAGCCATTCATTGTATGCTTACATGTGATATCTGTTGTTCAAATATCTCCTGGATCCCGTGCAGTGATAAGTTTAAACAGTAGAAAGAATGCCACATCCATGGCATTATATGATGTGGAAAAGATTCTCGAATGAGGGTGGTAACAGATCTAAGGGCAGTCTCACTGTAGTGCACAAGTGTATGAGAGTTGCTGACTACCAACAATTTATACCCAGAGGACTTTGGTGAAGTAGATTTTTTAAGTAGACTAAAGAGAAGCATACAAGGATGCTGAAAATGAAAGTGGCCAACCGTGAATGCAGTATATATGTGACCGGGCTTGCAAAAACAGGGCATTTGGGCACAAACTACACCCTGTCACATGAAAGGTCATATCTCAGTATTGGAACAGATTATGTGCATTCTGTAACTTGAATCATAAAGCCAATTAAATTCTTACTAAGTGCAAAAAATTGCATAGCCATAGCATAATGGTATAACAAGTTATGAGTGATGAAAGTTTGAAAAAGTAGGCGAAAATCATGTGCCCACATGCCCTATTTTTGCAGGCCCAGTTCAGCTAGAAAAAATCATTCTGTAGAGAGTTCAATTACAAAGAAACCATCCAGTATAGAGATCAGCTACAAACAAATCATCCTGTAGAGAGTTCAGCTACAAACAATTCACCCTGTAGAGAGATCAGCTAGAAGAAGTTACCTTGTAGGGAGTTCAACTCTGGAAAGAGATAGTTCAGCTAGAAGAAGTCACCTTGTAGAGAGTACAGCTACAAAGAAACCATCATGTAGAGAGTTCAGCTACGAACAGATCACCCTGTAGAGAGTTCAGTTAGAAACAAGTCACCCTGTACAGAGATAAGCTAGAATAAGTTACCTTGAAGAGAGTTCAGCTGCAAATAAATCACCCTTTAGAGAGTTCAGCTAGAAACAAGTCATCCTGTAGAGAGATCAGCTAGAAGGATTACCTTGTAAAGAGTTCAGATACAAACAAATCACGCTGTAGAGAGATCAGCTAGAAGAAGATACTGTACCTTGTAGAAAGTTCAGCTACAAACACATCACTCTGTAGACAGATCAGCTATGAATAGATCACCCTATAGAGAGTTCAGCTACAAGCAATTCACCCTGTAGAGTTCAGCTCTAAAGAAATCATCATGTAGAGAGTTCAGCTGCAAACAAATCATCCTGTAGAGAGTTCAGCTATGAAAAGATCACCCTGTAGAGAGTTCAGCTAGAAGAAGTTACCTTTTAGAGAGTTCAGCTACATAGAAACCACCATGAAGAGAGTTCAGCTGCAAACAAATCACCCTGTAGAGAATTCATCAGCTACAAACAAATTGCCCTGTAGAGAGACCAGCTAGAAACAAGTACCCTGTAGACAGATTAGCTAGAAGAAGTTACCTTGTAGAGAGTTCAGCTGCAAACAAATCACCCTGTAGTGAGTTCAACTACAAACAAATAACCCTGCAGAGAGTTCAGCTAGAGTCAAGTCACCCTGTAGAGAGAATCCTGTGAAGAGTTCATCTATATGTACAAGCAAATCACCCTGTAGGGAGTTCAGCTACATTTCAAGTCACCCAGTAGCAGGCCCGTAGCCAGGGGGGGTTCGGGGGGTTCGGAAGAATCGCCCTCTTGGGAAAAAGGTCCACAATTTCAGTAAAAAGGTCCACAATTTTAGTATACAAGTCCAAATTTTCAGTAGCAAAAGTCCATTAGCTCCAGTTTAATAAACACCACTAATAAGAAGCTAAATTAAGTGCTCCGAGTGGCTGGCTCTTTCAGTGCTTGTAATGCAATGCAAGATCGAGATACTCTAATAGAGCAGTCAACCACCCTAATAGAACAATTACTCTAATAAAACAATCACTCTATTAGAACAGTCACAATTACGTTTTCTTCTAAAATCTGTATGTAATTACCTAATTTATTTACAAAACCATGTTTGTTGTCTAAACTAGAACTTTCATAATACAAAAAGTTTGGTGGGCATGTCCCTCCCATGCAGAGCCCATAAATAGCATCCATGCTTCAATGCATGATCCAACAGAGCGCTCAGTCTTTCCCATTCTTATTCACTGTGACATTCCAATATATTATAGATACAGATGGTATAATCACAGATGGTATAATTACAGTAGTAGTAGTAGATATATTTCCCAGATGTCATCCAAATAGCTGGTCTTGAGCCTACCTAAAATTGTTATTTTTATTGACTGAAATGCCACTAAATTCAACCTTTTAGTGTATATTTTCAAGAAATTTCCTGGGGGGCATGCCCCCCAGACCCCCCTAGTTTCTGTATGCTTCACATGCTGGGTGTGCTTCACACACCATAATGTAATCCATATAAAAAAAGCCTCAAAAAAGGTCCACTTTTTCTTCTAAAAGAACCTACCCAGATAAAAGTTTGGCTACGGCCCTGCAGTAGAGAGATCAGCTGCAAATTATCCTGTGGGTATTAATTGACATGTAATAAATATATGTATTATAAAATACATATATATACACTGTACATATAATTTGTACATTTACTGATAAAATCAGTATGAGCTAAAATATTTATAAAATCTGCTTCATATTTTTCTTTTTCCTGTGGTAAAGAAAAAAATATAGGTTAAAAAGCCCCAAAGCTGGCCACAGGCCAGCTTTGGAGTATACAAATACACAAAGAAGTGAAATCTAATCAAGCTGTAAGAAAAGAAGTGCAGCCCTTGAAAAGGCTATGGTGAAAAAAGATGTGAAATCCAAGGTGGCAGCCAAGAAATGGCTGTGATGATAGGTTAATGGTAAAAATTTTAATAATGACAATTCAGGTGAATTTTGTGCCTAGACCAAGCGGCACCAAAATTCACCTGGATTGTCGTTATTAAAATTTTTACCATTAACCTACCATCACAGCTATTTCTTGGCCGCCACCTTGGATTTTACATCTGTTTTCACCATAGCCTTTTCAAGGGCCGCACTCCTTTTTTACAGCTTGGCTGTTTTTGATTAGATATATATATATATATACATGTACATTATACCAATATCAAGACACACAGTAGTGTGTCGTGTGGCCCAAGAAGCTGGCGCACCACACTGTGAGTATATTTAAAGGAAGAAAGAAAACGTCATTTTCACACCTTTGTATCTCGGTGCTCCCTTATCCGATTAGAACCACATTTGCTACAGAGTTGTCTGCCAGCCAGGGGAGTCTACATTCCAAATTTGATGGACGTTGCTCCAGCCATTTCCGAGATACGAGCTGCCAAAGTTTCAATTTTTTTCTTCATTTTTTTTCTTCGTGTTTTTGCACACTTGCAAAAACTGCTATAAAATGCAAACGCGTACTCTGATTGCCTTGAAATTTGGCACACAGAAAGGGAATCCAAAGTTGAATTCTAGTATCAAATTTAGTGCAAATCCGATGAATGGTGCAGGGGTTATGACTGATTATTCGCGTAATACAAGATCGATTTGTTGTCACGCCTACAGGGTAAACCGCTTCATAGAATGAGTTGAAAATTGCTATGTAGATGGAGTAACTATCATAGGAGTGCCTTTTGGTGGTTTGAAAGGAACCGAGATAAAGACCACAGAGATATGACACAAAACCCAACCTGTGTCACAACTACGCGATCAATTTTTATGAATAAAAAAGTATTAGTTTTTACGCCTACTAGGCAAACCGATTAGAGCAATGAGCTGAAAATCGGTGCATAGCTGGAATAATCTTCATAGAAAGTTCTTGCAGTAGCATAGAAGAATCGGATTACAAACCACTGAGTTATGATTCGAAAGCCAACTCCGTGTGGCAAATGCAAGATTGAAATACTCTAATAGAACAGTCACCCTAATAGAGCATTCAGCAAAATATTTACTTCATTATAGAATTCTATTAAATTGCAAATTATTCTGTAGGGAGTTCAGCTGCAAACAGTTAATCTTATAGACAGTTCAGCAAGAAGAAAGTCACCCTGTGGAGAGTTAAGCTACAAATATATCACTGTAGAGATTCAGAACAGTACAAGTCACACTGAAGAGAGTTCAGCTATAAACATGTCATGCACCCTGTAGAGAGTTCACCTACAATTAAGTCACTCTCTAGAGAATTCAGCTACACACAAGTCACTGTGGAGAGAGTTCAGCTACAAACAAATTACCCTGTATCGAGATCAGCTACAAACATACAGTGCGCCAAGCCATAAACTTCCAAATTTTTAAGCGATCATAAGTTAATAGCACATCACTTTATAACATAGCAACAATTGAAAAATGTGTTCAGTAGAGCCAGGCGAATCTTTTTTTAAAAGAATCACCTTAATCTGACACTTGCATATACGTCACTATGTTTTAACCAATTGATTTTAAAGAAGAAAAGACCAAATTAGAGCACTTCTTGAATAATCTTGGACATACCTGCATAATGTTGTCAAAGTTTCACTGTGAATTAAATCCCATAGAGAGAAGTTGGGGACAAGCTAAGTTATATACTAAAGCGCATACAAACTGTACTCTTCCTCGCCTTCAAAATAATAATCCACTGGCCTTAGACTCAGTAACAAATGAAAATATCATTAACTTCTTTCATAAAGACAGGAATTATATGTTTGGCTATCTGGAGGGATTAACTGCAGGGCCTGAGCTAGAAAAACTGATCAAGAAATACAAAAATACAAATTTCATAGAAGGGTTGGCGTTAATGACTGATGCAGCCAAATGGGCCTGCCATTACATTATGCTACACTTGAACTAAATAACTCTATGTAATTCTTTCAAGCTTAACATCAGTAACTTATGTAATAAGTTTAGTTGAGATATCATGGTGTATGTAGGTGTTGATGCATTTTTTTAAATAACACAAATATGGCTTTAACGGGCATGAAAATGTACATTTGTACAAATGGCTATGTAACTTTATTCTTTACCTGAAGTAAAACCAAAATATGAAGTATGCATGAGGTACCCTATAAATTGACCGACTTGATGCATTTTAATGTAAATTTATTTCTAACAACGATGGAGTTCACTACTTTAGAGGATGTATTTGTATAACCATAAAATTCAATTTTTGTAAAGAGTATGAGTAAATCAATTTCTGTTTAAAATTTCAGGTAAATGGCAGTACTAGTTACCGAGCTATGGATTTTACCAAAAATTGGTTCGTTTTGGAGGTTAATGGCTTGGTGCACTGTAGCACTTTGCAGAGAGTTCAGCTACAAACAAATCAACCTTTAGAGTGGTCAGCAACAAACAAATCATCTTGTAGAGAGATCAGCTACAAACAAATCAACCTGCAGAGAGATCAGTTACAAACAAATCAACCTGTAGAGAGATAAGCTAGAAAGAAATCACCCTGAAGAGAGTTCAGCTAAAAAAATCACCCTGTAGAGACATCAGCTAGAAACTAGACACACTGTAAGGAGTTAAGCTACAAATAAATCACCCTGTAGAGAGTTCAGCTAAAACAAATCAACCTGCAGAGAGATCAGCTACAAACAAATCACCTTATAGAGAGTTCAGATACAAACAAATTACCCTGTAGAGAGATCGGCTACAAACAAATCAACCTGCAGAGAGATCAGCTACACAAAAATCAACTTGTAGAGAGATCAGCTACAATCAAATCTCCCTGTAGAGAGATCAACTAGAAACTAGACACAATGTAAGGAGTTCAGCTACAAGTAAATCACCCTGTAGAGAGTTCAGCTAAAACAAATCAACCTGCAGAGAGATCAGCTACAAACAAATCACCTTATAGACAGTTCAGCTACAAACAAATTACCTTGTAGAGAGATCGGCTACAAACAAATCACCCTGTAGAGAGATCAGCTAGAAACAAATCAACCTGCAGAGAGATCAGCTACAAACAAATCAGCTTGTAGAGCGATCAGTTACACAAAAATCAACTTGTAGAGAGATCAGCTACAATCAAATCACCTTATAGACAGTTCAGCTACAAACAAATTACCTTGTAGAGAGATCGGCTACAAACAAATCACCCTGTAGAGAGATCAACTAGAAACTAGACACAATGTAAGGAGTTCAGCTACAAGTAAATCACCCTGTAGAGAGTTCGGCTAAAACAAATCAACCTGCAGAGAGATCAGCTACAAACAAATCACCTTATAGACAGTTCAGCTACAAACAAATTACCTTGTAGAGAGATCAGCTACAAACAAATCACCCTGTAGAGAGATAAGCTAGAAACAAATCACCTTGTAGAGAGATCAGCTACAAACAAACACCCTGTAGAGAGATCAGCTAGAAACTAGACACAATGTAAGGAGTTCAGCTACAAGCAAATCACCCTGTAGAGAGTTCAGCTAAAACAAATCAACCTGCAGAGCACTGTGAAAGAAGAGGGGTATAAGATGGTATTTTCAGTGGCTTATTGAATACAAAAAAGCTTGGTATAACCTGTATTATACTAACAATCTCACATAAGGCATTGGTTAATGTGTTAAACATACTGAAACCATATAATTATGTGATGGTATAGTGTGGGCATTATATTAGATATAAGCTATTTCAGGTAATGTAGTAAATAAACTGAAACCATATATACAATAGTATAGTACTCTTATACTAAAGTATAAGATGAGTATAATTCAGGATTTATATTAAGGCTTATTTGTATTCAATAAGCCACTGGAAATACCTTCTTATATCCCACCTTTTTCACAGTGGAGAGATCAGCTACAAACAAATCATCTTATAGACAGTTCAGCTACAAACAAATTACCCTGTAGAGAGATCGTCTACATACAAATCAACCTGTAGAGAGTTCAGCTACACACAAATCAACCTGTAGAGAAATCAGCTACAAATAAATCACCTTATAGAGAGTTCAGCTACAAAAAATATCACCCTGTAGAGACATCAGCTAGAAACTAGACACAATGTAAGGAGTTCAACTACAAGCAAATCACTCTGTAGAACGATCAGCTAGAAACAAATCACCCTGTAGAGAGATCAGCTACAAATAAATTCCCTGTAGAGAGATCAGCTAGAAGAAGTTACCTTGTAGACAGTTCAGTTACAAACAATTCACCCTGTACAGAGGTCAGTTAAAAGAAGTTTCCTTGTAGAAAATTCAGCTACAAACAAATCACCCTGTAGAAAGATCAGCTAGAAGAATTCACCTTGTAGAGAGTTCAGCTACAAAGAAACCATTCTGTAAAGAGTTCAGATGCAAACAAATCACCTGCACAGAATTCAGCTACAAACAAATTCCCTGTAGAGAGATCAGCTAGAAGAAGTTACCTTGTAGACAGTTCGGCTACAAACACATCAACCTGCAGAGAAATCAGCTACACACAAATCAACTTGTAGAGAGATCAGCTACAAACCAATCACCCTGTAGAGAGATCAGATAGAAACTAGACACAATGAAAGGAGTTCAACTACAAGCAAATCACTCTGTAGAGCGATCAGCTAGAAACAAATCACCCTGTAGAGAGATCAGCTACAAATAAATCAACCTGTAGAGAGATAAGCTAGAACCAAATCACCTTGTAGATAGTTCAGCTACAAAACAATCACCCCGTAGAGACATCAGCTAGAAACTAGTCACAATGTAAGGAGTTCAGCTACAAGCAAATCACCCTGTAGAGAGTTCAGCTAAAACAAATCAACCTGCAGAGAGATTAGCTACAAACAAATCACCTTATAGAGAGATCAGCTACAAACAAATTACCTTGTAGAGAGATCGGCTACAAACAAATCATCCTGTAGAGAGTTCAGCTACAAAAAAATCAACGTGTAGAGAGACCAGTTACAAACAAATCAACTTATAGAGAGTTCAGCTACAAACAAATCGCACTGTAGAGAGATCAGCTAGAAACAAATCACCCTGTAGAGAGTTCAGCTACAAACAAATCAACCTGCAGAGAGATCAGCTACAAACAAATCATCTTGTAGAGAGATCGGCTACAAACAAATCACCCTGTAGAGAGATCAGCTAGTAGCTAGAAACTATACACAATGTAAGGGGTTCAGCTACAAGCAAATCACCTTTTAGTGAGTTCAGCTATAAACAAATCAACCTGCAGTGAGATCACCTACAAAAAAAGCACCTTGTACAGACTTCAACAAATTACCCTGTAGAGAAATGAGCTAGAAGAATTCACCTTGTAGAGAGTTCAGCAACAAAGAAACCACCACGTAGAGAGTTCAGCTGCAAACAAATCATCCTGTAGAAAATTCAGTTACAAGCAAATTGCCCAGTAGAAAGATCAGCTAGAAGAAGTTACCTTGTAGAGAGTTCAGCTACAAAGAAACCATTCTGTAAAGAGTTCAGATGCAAACAAATCACCTGTACAGAATTCAGCTACAAACAAATTCCCTGTAGAGAGATCAGCTAGAAGAAGTTACCTTGTAGACAGTTCAGCTACAAACAATTCACCCTGTACAGAGATCAGTTAAAAGAAGTTTCCTTGTAGAAAATTCAGCTACAAACAAATCACCCTGTAGAAAGATCAGCTAGAAGAATTCACCTTGTAGAGATTTCAGCTGCAAAGAAACCACCATGTAGGGAATTCAGCTGCAAGCAAATCACCCTGTAGAAAATTCAACTACAAACAAATCACCGTGTAGAAAGATCAGCTAGAAGAATTCGCCTTGTAGAGATTTTAGCTACAAAGAAACCACCATGTAGAGAGTTCAGCTGCAAACAAGTCACCCTGTAGAAAATTCAGCTACAAACAAATCGCCCTGTAGAAAGATCAGCTAGAAGAAGTGACCTTGTAGAGAGTTCAGCTACAAAGAAATCATTTTGTAAAGAGCTCAGCTGCAAACAAATCACCTGTACAGAATTCAGCTACAAACAAATCATCCTGTAGAGAGATCAGCTAGAAGAAGTTACCTTGTAGATAGTTCAGCTACAAACAAATCACCCTGTAGAGAGATCAGCTAGAAGAAGAGTTACCTTGTAGATAATTCTGCTGCAAACAATTCACCCTGTAGAGAGATCAGCTAGAAGAAGTCATCTTGAAGAGTGTTACGTTACAAAGAAACCACCATGCAGAGAGTTCTGTAATAAATATATGTGACTGTATTTGCAAAAAGGTACCTTTTTCACACATAAAAATTGACCCATTTTTTCAACTTTCAAACTTTGGAACTATTGTATCATTGTAAGCATGTGTCTGTAATTTTCCATGAGTATGCCTACATTATGTGGCTACATTTTGATACAAAAAGAACGTCAATTAGTGGAAGGAGTCAACAGTTATGACATTTTGTTTGCTGGTATGTCAAATGTGTGAAAAAGGTACCTTTTCGCAAATCCGGTCACATATGTATTATATATATATAATTTGTACATTTACTGATAAATTCAGAAATATTTAAAGTATTTAACATCTGCTTCATCTTTTCTTCTTCCTGTGGTAAAGAAAAAGATAGGTTAAAAAGCCCCAAAGCTGGCCATAGGCCGGTTTTGGGGTATACAAATACAAAAAGAGGTGAAATCTAATCCAAAACAGCCAAGCTGTAAAAAAGTGTGTGGCCCTCAAAAAAGCTATGGTGAAAAAAGATGTGAAATCCAAGGTGGCGGCCAAGAAATGGCTGTGATGGTAGGTTAATGGTAAAATTTTAATAACGACAATTCAGGTGAATTTGGTGCTGCTTGGTCTTGGCACAAAATTCACCTGAATTGTCGTTATAAAATTTTTTACCATTAACCTACCATCACAGCCATTTCTTGGCCACCACCTTGGATTTCATATCTTTTTTCACCATAGCTTTGTTGAGGGCTGCACACTTTTTTTACAGCTTGGCTGGTTTGGATTAGATAATTATTTACATTAATGAACTTATTCTGTGTATAGTCTTCTTGTTCCCCTAGTTTTTCCTTAGCAAGGTTGTTATGTAGACAAACTGCCAAATATTTTTTTAGTATACCCATGAAGTTCTTTATTTGCCAGTAAAATTATACATTCATTCAAGTAAAACACATGCTTTTTATTGGAGAAAAGAACACAAATTAAGCTAAAATTAGATGCTGTACACCAAAAGTCCTTGTACTAATGAGATCACATACACACCTCGTGTTTGTAGAATACATTAACAATTGAATGCTGTACTTTGGTATTGAATGGATGGTAATATGCCACAGTAGAGTTTTTCCCACAAAGCTGTGTTAGGTGCTTAACAATATTGTTATTATGGAATTATTAAATTTGGTAATGTTAATAAAGTCCTTTATATTATGTGTCTTTCCATAGAATTTTCTCATGAACACAAGTTATCCATGATGCATCAAATTATATCAATATGAAATAATAACTGTCACTGTTGATTACTTTGTCACCATAGGATTTACGTACTGCTCTACGTACTGCTGCATATAATGGTCATACTCAAGTAGTGGAAATGTTGATTAAGTCAGAAGCAGATGTCAATGCTGCTGATAAAGTGAGGCAATAATTATTTACATTAATGAACTTATTCTGTGTAGTCTTCTTGTACCCCTGGTTTTTCCTTAACCAGTTTGTTATGTAGACGATTTGCCAAATATTGTTTTCAGTACAGCCATGAAGTCCTTTGTTTGCCAGTAAAATTACACATTCATTCAAGTAAAACACATGCTTTCTTTATTGGAGAAAAGAACACAAATTAAGCTAAAATTAGATGTTGCACACCAAAAGTCCTTGTACTAATGAGATCACATACACACCTCTTGTTTGTAGGATACATTAACAGTTGAATGCTGTACTTTGGTATTGAATAGATGGTAACATACTATAGTGATTTGCTTGTACCTTAACTCAGCAAATTACGAATGAGGTACCTTTTACCTCATTAGTGATTTGCTTGTACCTTAACTCTCTACAAGGTGATGTCTTCTAGCTTATCTCTCTACAGGATGACTTGTTTCTAGCTGATATTTATACAGGGTGACTTGTTTCTAACTGAACACTCTATAGCACGATCTGTTTGTTGCTGAACTCTCTCTTGTTTTTAGCTGATCTCTCTATAGAGTTATAACTTGTTTGTATTGCTGAACTCTTTACAGGGTTGTTTTTTGATTGTTTGCTGAACTCTCTACATGGTGACTTGTTTGTAGCAGAATTCTCTTCATAGTGACTTGTTTGTAGCTGAACTCTCTACACGGTTATTTGTTTGTAGCTGATCTCTATAGGGTAACTTTTTCATATAGTTGAGCTCTCTACTGGGTAGTTTCTTTATAGCTGAATTTTCTACACAGTGGCTTGTTTGTAGCTGAATTCTCTACAGAGAGACTTGTTGTAGCTGAACTCTCTACAGGGCAACTTGTTTATAGTTGAATTCTCTTCAGTGTGAGTTGTAATGTTCTGAATCTCTACAGCAATATATTTGTAACTGAACTCTATACAGGTGACTTGCTTGTAGCTGAATTGTCTATAAGATTAGTTGTTTGTAGCTGAACTACCTACAGAATAAATTGCAATGTAATAATTATAATTCTATAATATAAACATAGTTGAATGCTCTATTAGTGTGACAGTTCTATTAGAGCATCCCATACAAGCACAAGTGCTCTATATTTGGCAGTTATAGATAGAACATTTTATAGACCCACAATTCTATACCAGGTAGCTATAGAACTGTCAAGCCTATATGCAGGCTAACAGCCTGTTTTGAGTGAGTGATCTCTCACTCTTGGCCAGAACAAACCAATCAACCAAGCCAGTCTAGGCTGATAGCCTGTTCTGCACTGGCTGCTCAGTCAGCCTGACCAGTAAGAGAAGAACCACTGGATTTAATTTATAGACATGCTTGAAAATTTCAATGATGGTCAGCAGCAGTAAACGTTATTACTACGTTTACTTTACATTAATGGACAAGTCCAATGAATATCATGGAAATATGCTTATTACAGTACCACAATCGAAACTGTTTAGTCATTGAGAAGATAGACTAGACTCACAAAACGACTAATGCAGGTGCAGCACAGTGCAACACAGGTGAAACACAAGCACAATACCTATTTCTAACTGATGATAACACTACTCTGTGAGTTTCTAATTGTTTCATGTGTCTTATGTATATCTCAAGTTGACAGTTCTCTATACCAGATAAAGCACTGCCTTCGCTCATGCTGTATGCAAAATATAGCACTTGCGGCAGTGCTTTATCTATCACACACACACACATAGATATAAAGTTTATAAATCTGCTTTCAATCTTGATTAAGATTATGATTATAATTAAATCCTATTCTTCTTCCTGCGGTAAGAAAAAAATAGGTAAAAGCCCCAAAGCCAGTCTATTGGGGTATACAATACAGATACAAAAAGAAGTGATATCTAATCCAAAACAACCAAGCTGTAAAAAAAGAGTGCGACCCCCAAAAAGGCTATGGTGAAAAAATATATGAAATCCAAGGTGGCGGACAAGAAATGGCTGTGATATTTTAATAACGACAATTCAGGTGATTGGGTACTAAACAACTTGGCTGGTTTGAATTAGATTATAAATTACTAAATAATATTGCCTAAATGTACATGTAGCTAAACGAATCAATTAAATCTTCTTCCTTATAATAATCTTCTCTCTGTAGTAAAGAAAAAACACAAGTTAACATGCAGACTGGTTCTTATTTTCCACCCACCTCAGGGGAGTGCATGAGTGGGGCTGCCCGCAAGCCTCCCAATCATCACCAAGCATACACTTACATATCGGACAGCCGCACTACACCCCCCTAGGTGGTTGGATAACACCGAGTCTTGTCACCCCTGAACTTACAGTATTTTACATACAAGTATTGAATAGACACCACAACATGCAGGTAATAATGCTTACCTTGCTTTGCAGTGTCAATATCCTATGCTGCTCTATATTAACCAAAAGGGGGTGGGGGATGACCCCTGGTGATGACCTACACCTTACCACCCAACCTCCCCTGAGCGTACTGTTACTGGCAGGTCAACATTTGCCCCCCACCATTAGGTTTGTACTTGTAACATTAAGACACATACCATATCTTCAAACCATACATGATCATCAAGCCACCTAAGGTACACTTAAGCAGTTAATTTTGACGGAATTGGGCAACTGAGGGGATTGCTGGATGCTGTAGTAGCCATACTTAGGCAGTCTTTTACACACTAGACAATAAACAGTTAAGATACGCATTGATGGAAGCAGTAATAATGATGGCAGCAGCGGTAACGGGGATGCTGTAGATGTAATCTTCATACTGCATATGATAGCAATGACAACAACAGCATTCACGCAGCAGCTATAACGGTCATGCAGCATCACAACTCATGCAGCAGCACCCTCAGTGCAATAGCGGCAGCAGTACTTATGCAGCACATACAGCACTCTCAGTGCAATAGCAGCAGCAATGCTCATGCAGCGCGTGCAGCACCCTCAGTGCAATAGCAGCAGCAGCAGCAGCAGCAACAGCAGCAGTAATACTCATGCAGCACATGCAGCACCCTCAGTGCAATAGCAGCAGCAGCAATACTCATGCAGCACATGCAGCTCCCTCAGTGCAATAGCAGCAGCAATAATGTTCGTGCAGTGGCACTCTCAGTGTATCATGCAGCAACACTCTTAGTACAATAGCAGCGGCACTAATGTTCATGCAGCATGCAGATATACACAGAACATGATACCGGGGAAAGCTTGTCCAGTAAAGCAAACTTGCCCAAATTACTCAAATTAATATTATTATTTGATATTCTTCCTTCAGTTGCCCCAGTATCTACCTTGCACATTAGTAAATACCCTAGTTGCTTTAGTATCTAGCTTGACTCTATTACCCATAAGCGACTACCGCGGTCGCTTTGATCCACGTCATACATATCAGCAAGTGCAAAAATTACTGATCAATTGTGCACAATTATGGTAAAAAAATATAGAGGTACATAGCAGCAAGCAGCAATTACATAAGGTACAAGTACTGAGCATGTCATGTCGGTTCTGGTAATTCTAGTTAGATAAATTTTCCGTTAGAAGTGTCTGGATCCCATGGTAGTTGGTTGGATGCATCTGTAAGAGACAGTAGTTGGTGGATGGCTGGAGTTAAATGTGGTTGGCGATGAATATATGAAAGGCAAGCATTGCTTGACCAATGACCGAGGTTTTTAATTATCCATGCTGGAAGGCCAGCCGCATCTGCTGTGGTTGTGGCACCTATTCGGAAGCTATGAGAAGCATATGTCATGTGATTGAAACTGGCTTGTGAGAGAAGTTGGCGGAGTGTTCTGGTGATCATTGCATGGGATAGGGGGTTAAACCTGCCAGCTTGGTATACAGGAGCATCAAATGGTGTGTTTGTACTACTGACAGAGTTTCTATAGCGGTTGAATGTGCTGTGTGGACAGGTGGATGAGTTGGTTTTAAAAATATGAATGGTGTGGCCATGTCTGAACGGGTCAGTCTTGGATTGGTGAAGAAATATTGATATGCAGTCCTTGGAGCAGCATACATCATGCCAGCAAAGGTTAACATATTCACTCACCCGTGTGAAGCCATAGAATGCATAGTAAATGCTGCCCATAGCATGACTTTTTCTGTGAAGGTGTATGTAGACTGGCAGAGTTTCTCTTTTAGGGTGCGAAGAATGTTGAGGGTGATGGGTTGCCGTGTACGTTGGTTATCACCCTACCAAGGGTGAATGCCTCTGCACACCAACTGGAGAAGATTATCAGTGGTGGGGTCGTGAAAGCCGTGCTCAATGTGCCTTAGGCGGATGGCTGCCAGGTACACTTTTATGGTCTTGTCGGAGATGTGTTGGGCCTCATGTACACAGAAGTATTGCAGAGTTAGACAGGACGCTGGCAGTGCGGTTAGGTTGTACTGATGACAGAATGATTGGAACTTGGTGAGGCTTTGTGGAGTGGACAACTCCATAAAATCGGCACTTCTGGAGGCTTGCATGAAGGTTTGCATCGGCCATGCAGGGATGTTGTCTGATGATGGATTGGCATTGGGGGCTAGTTTCTGGAACCTGTCCATCTGAAAATGGGAAAGAGCATCAGCAATGTCGTTACATACACCTGGCACATGGACTATACATACATTAAGGTTATGGTGTATGGCACAGAAATACTGTAGCCTTACTAAAGCCATAGTGTGTGTGGCACGAGTTGACCCCTTGTCCCGGTTGTCGCAGTGGAATAGGATTTTTTGACAGAACCAAAATGAACCCCAAACATGCACAGCCGATACTATTGCAAAAAATTCTTTCCAAGTTATATCCATGTGTTGTTGGGCAGGTGTCCAGCTGGATTGCAGCCATCTTCCTGACCAGTATGCCCCCCATCCATGTAATCCCGATGCATCTGTATAAAGGTGTAACATAGGTGACGGTGTCCATTTATTACTCAAGATGAAACTTTTGCCTGACCATCTGGGTAGGAAGTTGATCCACCACTGGATATATAGTTGCGCCTTGATGGTTAACGGAATGTAATGATTTAACTGTGTTACTGATGTGGATAAGTCAATCATTCTACTGAGAAAAATTCTACCAGCAGGTAGCACTTTACAACAAAAGGATAACTTCCCAATTAATGAGAGTAGTTCCTTCTTTATACATTTATCCTTGTGTGTTATCCAGTGAAGCTCGTGAAGGAGTTCATGTTTCTTTTCAGATGATATACTGGCCTCCATAGTGATTGTATTCAGTTGAATTCCCAGGAAAGTCAGTGAGGTAGTTGGGCCTTCAACTTTAGACATCTTAATTAGGGCATTGATCTTGTCACATAATGTTAACATGGCTGTTAGGTTACGCGTACACACTGGTGAATCAGCGGGACCAGCAGTGAAGAAGTCATCCAAGTAGTGCAGTAGATGTTGTATGCTGTAGGAGTGCTGCAAAATCCAGTGAATAGCAGTTGATATTTCATTGAAGATGTGGGGGGTTGACCTGAGGCCGAAAGGCAGGCATGTGTCTATATAGAATTGACCATGCCAGCACACCCCTAGAAGGTTCCAATCCTTTGGTCTAACTGGGATAAGACGAAATGCATTTTTTAGATCGATTTTGTTCATAAGTGCACCAAGGCCTAGTTTGTTAATTAATTATTTTGTATGCGTCATCTATTGTGCAATAAGATAGAGAATATTCTGTTGGGTTGATGTAATCATTAATGCTACGTTCGTGAGGTGCTGAGAGGTGATAAATAATTTGCCATCTTCCGTTGTGCTTTGGAACAAGGCCTAAACCAGAGGTATGAAAGTTCAGGAGGGGTGGGTGGCGAAAGGGTCCAAGAATATGTCCAGTTCTGCACTCATCTTTCAGGGTGGCATCGATTATTTCTGGCTGCTGAGATGCAGAGTGTAGATTATTAGCAAAGTACGTAAACTGAGGTCCTGCATAGCTGATTGCACCGCCGTGTCGTAAGTTATTAATGAGCCACCTAACAAAGGTTTTGTTGGGATAATTACTTAGTTTACGTTCAAGAATGAACGGTCATATCGGGGCCCATGGTAACGGTTTATCGAGGTCTGGGCTGCCCATGGAATGGGCAGCTCCTTGCCGGGTGGTCACCTCCACAGCAGTCACATTTGTGGGCATAGTTGCAGAATGTGCGGTAACAACCTGTCTGGTTGTAATCTCGGCAGATGCAGGGGTATAGGGAGGGGGGTTCCGGAGGTTCTGGAACCCCCCCCCCTGTAAAATTTAGACTTCTGCAAGCAGGATCCTAACACACCATTTAGTGTGGGAGGACAAAATGAGTGAGCAATATAGTGTAATGGCACAGCACAACAATTGATATCTCTCAGGGAAGGATTTACAGAGGTAACATGAGCCCTCTTCAAAACTTGTTAAAAAGATCGATATACTCTAATAGAGCAGTCAGGTATATACTCTAATAGAGCAGTCAGGTATACTCTAATAGAACATGCATTTAAATATCCATGTCCATATGAAGTTTTTCAGACATTCCAACATTAAATGCAAAATTAACATGAACTTATACTGCTATAGCTTTGGTGTGCAGTGTTTAAAGATATAGAGCTCCAGTAATTTATCACTTGTGTTATGCAAAATGAATTCATGCTATGCATATTTGTATAGTTATATTGTTTTGATTGTAATTTGTATAAGTGGATTCATGGCTCCTATACCACAGTGAGATATAACCATCACTTACAGATTACTATATGTGTCTCTATGTGTTATGCTGTCTGTTTCCACTAGGTGACTTTATCTAGTACTACCTTCATCCCAGGGGCACTTAATGCATCATAATTAATGTACTTTTTGCATAAAATATAGCAATTTGCTGAGTTTTGATTTATTAAAATATTGAAAGCCTCTCAGTGGCTGGGGGCTGCGCCCCCAGGCCCTTGCTTCTAGTAACTCAATGCTCATGCTGGAATCCCCCTTCAAAAAATCCTGGCTACGCCCCTGAGATGGGTGAGCACTTTTGAGGTACATCTGAGCATGATGGCTGTCCAGGAGTTGGTCTGTTTCCTGCTCGAGTGTTTGAAGGTAAGAGACAAAAAGGACATCTGTCAGGGAAATGTTTTATGGATCCACAATCAGGGCACGGCCAGCGCAGTGATTACATAGCATTTAAAGTAAAGCATTCAAGCCATAAGTCAGGGTCACGAGTATCCCATCGTAGAGATGAGTCACTTGCAGCTTTTGTGCAAAACTTTTGGTCATATTAATTTTAAGCCATGCTGTCAAGGGATGGTCAGAGTTAGCTGAGGTTATAATGCATTGGTAATGTATTAATTTTAGTGCACAAGAGGGATTAAGGGATGTGTGAATGGATAAGTATATGTTCCAGGCCTCCATCCAAGTAGCGAAGGAGGGTATTTTTGCAGAGGCATTGCTGGCAATAGGCACTAATTGTATGGCAAACGAGTCACCATCAGGATTAAGTTGAATTGTTACTGACTGCTGGGACAAGGGATTGTTTGTGCCAAATATGGCTTTAGGTAACAAGGTTGCAAAATTGATGTACTCACCTCTTGCTATCTTATCTCTGATCCTAGTGGGGATAACAGGTAGTGGAGACCTTGATAGGTTAGCTGGAGATGGCAGGATGGTAACCGCTGGTATTGTTGCAGGTAGTGGGGTCCTAGTAACTGCAGATAACATGGTATCAGACAAGGAAGTGGTAAATGATGTTACAGCAGGTAATGAAGTTACCACTTGAGCTGGCACCGAGACAGTGGTATGAGTTGGCCCTGATGCACAAACAGGTATCATCATCTGTAATATTTCTGCTGTTACTGGCCTGGATTCCTACTGTGGGGGTTTGATACTGTTGGAGGTAAGCAATCAGCTGGTCTACAAGTTGTTGTGGCAGAGGTAGAGTGCTGGGATTTGCTGACTGTGTTGTGGAATGTGTTGATTGGGCACTGGAAGTCATTGATTGGGTAGTAGGATTTCCTGCTTGAGAGCCATGCGTGCTAGCTGTAGGGTTACTTCCAGCAGCTCCTTTGGAAAGTGAACATATGTGGTTGTAGAGATGGTCTATTAATGCAGCTTTTTTTCCTGTTGTGGGCAAGCGGTAATGCTGAAGATGAGATTTCAATGCTGTCACTGTTAAAGCCACTAGTTGGGATTTGGGTGCGCCTACGAGGCTGTAAGGTTTGGCTGCTGGACTTTCAGATGCGCGACGAGTAGCTGGAATTACAATAATTACTGTGAGTGTGAACAACATGCATTTTAAACAACAAAATGTACACATAAATAACTCATGCACGTCAGAATGATAGCAGTGTTAGGGTGATAGTAGTATCAGCACAATGGCAGTATCAAATCCCACTTCGGCGCGGTGGTGCTATCGAGTGGTTCACGATCAAATTCAAGTCAGCAGTGGTACACTCGTTCACGGTGGCAACGATGATGGGTCACCTCTTCAGTGAAAACAGAGCATTAGTATCCTTTTTTACAGCTGGAGATAATATCACACTTTGAACGGCATGTTGACTCATGAGACACAGTATAGCATGTGAGCTTCCCGAACTTGCTTAACAGGTACTATTGCCTCAATATTTTATTATTGAATCTTCGCCGTGCGCTATGAATACTGAGCACGTTAACTTCAATTTATTGGCAAGCAATAAATACATTAAAAAAATACCTAAAGCTGGCCATAGGCTGGCTTTAGGTATGAAATTACAAAAAGAAGTGATATCTAATCAAAAAACATCCAAGCTATAAAACAGGATGCAGCCTCCAAAAACTCCAGAGTGATTAAAGATGTGACAACAAAGGTGGCAGCCAAGAAATGGCTGTGATGGTAGGTTAATAGCCAAAAATTTTAATAACAATTTGTGACCGGATCTGCGAAAAAGGGACATAATCGCACAAGCCTAAATTTACAGTATAAAGCATTGAATACATTGGGTGAAATACTTGCGTACTATTGAAAAATTCCGTGAATTATTCTAACCCCTCTTTTTTAGTGACGGAAGGGACTAACAATAAACACTTGGATATCATCTTATTCGCCAGCTCAAGAGGAGTTGGAAAATCTTTGTTTCGTTGCAGTAGACCCAACAACACGTAAGTTATGAGTATTTGTTTATGTCATGTCGAAGCGATCGTACGCGATTGATTTTTCTTCATGAATTTCACCTTTGTATGCAGTGAAGAAGGGTGAGTAAGGTAAACACTAACCAAGAAATTTATTCCCCTGTTCATGGCGAACACGATGGTAAAACGTTTAGCTCTGTACCTCTATCCATTGGTAAGTTACAACCGTTTTTGTAAGCACCTGTAATTTATTCTCCCTATACTTGCTATACAAATCGATTTTTCTGTTGTTGCTACTTTGTAGGGCTGTAACTCCTAGAGTGTGTGGCATATCAAGCTGAAATTTTGCCAGTGGACACATTTGGCTACATACATTATAAATATTCAATAAGCAGGAATTCGGAAAAAATGCGATTATGTCCTGTTTTCGCAGATCCGGTCACATTTAGGTGAATGTGAATTGCCTCCTCACTAGGATTCGGCACCAAATTCATCTGAATTGTTGTTATTAAAATTTTTGCCATTAACTTACCATCACAGCCATTTCTTGCTCTTTGATTTCATCTTTTCTCAACCTGTCTTTTTTGAAGGCTGCACCCTTTTTTACAGCTTGGCTGTTTTGTTTTTTTTGATTCGATTAGTGTATCTCGATTGCACACTTATTACACTTAGTTGACTTTCGTAGTGTAATTCAGTGGTTTATTATATGATTCCTTATAAACCACTGTACTCAAAGATAGTTCTAATCTTCCTGTCCACCTATTTTCAGTTGATTCCTTTAGCTAGAAGGCATGGTAAGTAAATACCTTTTTATTAACAAAACTTGATAATGTTCATTTTACACATGGTTGGCATTTCTGTTATAATAACACCATAATATTGTTAGTGCAATTTCTTTCAAACTACAAAAGGTTTGCACTACGATGGTTACTCCCTGTACATGCCGATTTTCAAGTCATTCCTTCAAGCAATTTACACTGTGACAAAGTTGCATGTTTCAGAAATTTGTGTATAATGGCCTTGTTTTTCATCTGATGTGTACAAAATTTGGAATGTGAATGTGCAGCTTTACATTCGTATTTCCCTCCAAATTTGAAGAAAAGTGACTAAAGCATGTGTGAGTTATAGTGCTTTTTTAAGTGTTGCAAATAGAAAAATAAGAAGAAAGAGAAGAAGAAAAATATCAAGAAACTAAAATTAAGTTTGAAGATGCATATATCAGTGATGGCTGGGTAAATTCACCTCGAATTTGAAACAAGCAAGTGCTCCACTCTGAGGGAGTTTCCACAGCAAAAATTGTTGATTTCTGGTCAGGACTATGAAGCTACAGATATGTGAAAACAGAGTTTTCCTGGTTCCTGTAAAATACACACTTGTTTGTCACTCATCAACACTGGCTGTACTTGGTCACACAACACACTGTCATGTGTTTAGAAAAATCAAATGTTTCAACCTGCATAGAAATTACTAACTATACATCATTCTTCATGTTATGTGTCTTGTAAACTGTGCATACGTATACTGTACAGAGGGAGATGTGTAATAATTAAGTCATCAAACAGTACAGTAGTACTTTTCAGTAGGGTTGTATCCTAAAATGTATGGTGCTTACCAAAAATGCTTCCATTAAACACCAGTATAGATATATCATATGCAATGAAATCACCTTCATTGAATCGTCTAACATTAAACCCAGCATTAAAAACAAGAAAACATTTACAGAAGGTAAAATTTAAATAGAAGAAAATACCAAAATCCAATTTTTGTGACCTGGCTGGCAGGTGGTTGGGTAGGTGAGCAGGTCAAAATACCTCTAGCCAAACCACCACAGGTACAAAAGATGAATGTAGAAATCGGATATATCTCGGATGTATCAACTGTAACACTGATATAGTACACACAGACTCATGCATGCACCACACATGATCTCTTGTAATCGACACCTTTAGGTAATGATTGTTGTTGTAAGGTTACATGTACTTGTAGAGAGATCAGTAGTGAGATATACGAACACGAGTGTCAGCGTCTCGTGGAGTAGCCGTCTTACACTGGTGTAGTCGGCACAGAACCTTCACTGAGTTTCGAGCTGAATGCTCCGTCTTAGCAGTTGACCTAGCTGAGTCAGTCTGAATTACCTGTTGGAGTCACCCTGCTGATTAGAACCTGAAGAGAAAAATCTGTGGTACCGTGGAAAAACTGTTAACGGTACCCGAGGAGGTGACCGATTGTCTCAGTGATTTTGTTTTTCTCTGATTTCTTGCCAGGTTGATCCACGTTGTGGCGCACGTGAGGATGGCTCGTGACGATATTGGCCCAGTTCTGCTCCCGGAGAAGTTTGATGGCAACCAGAGTTTTGACGACTGGGTGAGTCATTTTGAGTGCATATCGAAGATTAATGGATGGAATGACGATGAGAAAGCATTATGGCTAAAAGTTCATATGACCGGGAAGGCTTACGTGGCTTACAATCGCTTCAGTCACGAGACCCAGGATTCTTTTACTTTAATGCGGGCAGAATTGCGAGATAGGTTTGAACCACCTTGCAAGAAAGAACTTTATAAGATAGAATGGGACAATCGGACAAAATGTGTAGAAGAAGATTGGGCCGATTTTGGAGATGATGTATGCGCGCTAGTAGATAAGGCATTCCCCGAGCTTTGTAGTGAGGCCAAGGAAGAATTAGCATTATTTCGCTTCTTGACACAGCTCAAACCACTGCAGATATCACTTGCTGTGCGACAGCGTCGGCCTAAAAGTGTGAGGGAAGCGGTACACGCGACCCTCGAGTTTGAATCATATGCCAAAGTAGCCCATTCCGCTGATGTGTGTCGCGAGGTGCCTCCAACCCGAGCTGCTAGCAATGAGCAGTCCATCCACCAATTGCAGTGTTTAACAGAGGCTTTACAACAACTTCATAGCAGACTGGTTGACCTAGAAGTAGTAAGCCCCACTGAGTTACATGAACCACACACCAAAAGTGAACATAATAAAAGTGAACAAGTCAGGCAACAGCAATCACACAAGCAGGGCAGACATAAGCCTAGGACTCACACTGTTATATGTAGAAAGTGCAAACAACCTGGTCACTTTGCTAGAGGGTGTGCTGGGTTACAAATTAGCAGTCATAATCATGAACAACCACCGCTGGCCATTAATACTGTCACTAGTTTTTACCTCAGTGGTACAATATCTGGCTTTTCTGTGTCATTTCTAGTAGACACTGGGGCAGGGGTATCACTAATCAATGGGAAGTATGGGATAAATTTAAGCAAGGTGACATTAAAGTTGAGGCTACCACATATCACAATATAGTTGGAGTTGATGGCCACCCTATTAATGTGCGGGGATCAGCTACTGTCTCGGTGAATATTTCCAATAGGACTTACCACCAAAAATTCATCATTGCTGACAACATCACAGCTGAAGGTATATTGGGAATGGACTTCATGGAAGCCAACAAATGTGTGCTGGATATATCTAAGAGGCAACTTATTGTGGAGCAATCAGAACCCCTTGCCCTGGTACCATCCAATTTGTCAGACAGCAGTACTGCTAGCCATGTCACCATGAGTAGGACAATCACCATTCCAGGTGCTAGTGAGATAGAAATAATGGCTAAACTACCAGAAAGGGGTGGGCCATGGCTCATTGAGGGAAGACATTTAGATAAGGTGCTGATAGCTAGAGCGGTTGTAACTCCAGCAGAAAATGGTATACCAATAAGAATTGCCAATACAAGCATAATGCCAGTAAGTTTATACCAGGGGACAAGAGTGGCCACAGCAGAATTGATCACAGAGACCAGTATCAATGCAGTTACAGAGTCACTATCAGAAGAAGGTCACAGTTTGGGTCATGAGTGTATGGAAGTACCTCTACATACACCTCTAGCTGCAGATTTAACAGAGGACCAAAGAGAGCAATTCTTAGCAGTACTCTCTTATTATTCTGACATCCTTGCCAAGAACGATGATGATTTGGGACGCACCAATGTCTTGAAGCACAAGATTGAAACTGGTGTGGCTAAACCTATTCGCCAGCAAGCTAGGCGTGTTCCCTTACCCCACCGTGAAAAAGTGCAAGAATTGTTGCAAGACATGCTTCGAAGGAACATTATTTCACCATCTAAGAGTCCATGGGCATCCCCCATAGTACTAGTGAAGAAGAAAGATGGGACTACACGATTCTGTGTGGATTATTGGAAGGTCAATGAAGTTACTCGGAAGGATGCTTATCCAATCCCAAGAGTTGACGATACCCTGGACACTTTGGCAGGTTCAACTTGGTTCACAACGCTTGACCTCAAGAGTGGGTATTGGCAAGTGGAGGTGGCTGGGGAAAACCGTGACAAGACTGCATTCTGCACTTCAGAGGGTTTATATGAGTTCAATGTCATGCCGTTTGGATTATGTAATGCCCCAGCCACCTTCCAACGATTAATGAATTCAGTTCTTGCTGGTTTACAGTGGACTAGCTGTCTTGTCTATATAGATGACATTATTGTAGTGGGCAATTCCTTTGATCAGCATTTATCAAATTTGCAGCAAGTATTAGAACGACTCAAGCAGGCAGGTCTAAAAGTTCACCCAAGTAAATGCCAATTCCTCCAACGGGAAGTCACATTCCTTGGCCATGTTATCTCCCCAAATGGAATTGCCCCTGACCCTGTGAAGACATGTAAAGTGGAGCAATGGCCAACACCATCATCCAGAGTGGAGGTACAACAGTTCCTAGGTTTGGCTAATTATTATCGAAGATTCGTAAAGGACTTTGCTTCACATGCCAAACCTCTGCACCAACTCACAGAGAAAAGATCCACATTTAAATGGACTACTGATTGTCAAGCGGCCTTTGATCACCTCAAACAGTGTCTCACCTCAGCCCCCACCTTGATGATGCCAAACTGGTCATGACCATTTATCATTGATACAGATGCTAGTGACACCGGTATTGGAGCTGTTCTGTCACAACTAGATGATGAAGGAGTAGAGCATGTGGTTGCGTATGCTAGTAGGATACTGACTAAATCCGAGAGAAATTACTGCGTAACCAGAAAGGAATTGCTTGCCGTAGTCTCATTTCTTCAGCATTTCCGCCAGTACTTACTCGGGCGAGAATTCACAGTACGCACAGACCATGGAGCCCTTACCTGGCTTCAGCAATTTAGGAATCCAGAAGGTCAGCTAGCACGATGGCTGGAGAAGCTGCAGGAATTTCAATTCTCCATTGTATATCGCCATGGCAGAAAACACATGAATGCAGATGCCCTATCAAGATTACCATGCCAACAGTGCGGCAGAGTGTCTCACACGAGTAGCACACCAGTAGGGATGCTTACATCAAGTGATATTACATGTGGCCACTCTCCACAGCAGTTGCATAACATGCAGTTGACAGATGAGTGTATTGGTCAGTTACTTCGAGCTAAAGAAACAAATATGCAGCCTTCTACCAACTTTGCAAAGAGCCAACCCATAGCTTTTCGTCGCCTATTACAACAGTGGGAACAACTTGTGATAGTAAGTGGAGTGTTGTACAGACAATTTATACATCCCTCCATTGATCTGAACTACCTACAACTAATAGTTCCAGAAAGGCTGAAGGCAGAGATTTTACAAAATCTCCATGAAGGAATTGCAGGTGGGCACTTGGGCCAAGATAAAACACTTCATCGCCTTAAAGAACGTTTTTACTGGCCAGGCCACTATAATGATGTGCGAAATTGGTGTCAAACCTGTGCCACTTGCGTTTCTAGGAAGTCTCCCTCACAAACACCAAAATCACCATTAGGAACAATTTCTGCTGCTTACCCAACTCAAATAATGGCTGTTGATCTGGTGGGCCCCTTTCCTGAAAGTGATAGTGGAAACTCTTACATCATGGTTGTAAGGGATTATTTTTCCCGCTGGATGGAAGCTTTCCCCATACCTAATCAGGAGGCGTCAACCGTAGCAGAAAGGCTTGTAGATGAAGTGTTCCTCAGGTTTTCTGCACCAGAGCAATTGCACTCTGATCAGGGCCAGCAATTTGAATCCAAACTCATGGCAGAGGTATGTGAACTTCTACAGATACATAAAACTAGGACCACACCATATCACCCCCAATGTGATGGCCTTGTTGAAAGATTCAATCGGACCATGTTGGCCATGTTAGCTACCTGTGCCAAAGATAACCCACTTGACTGGGAGAGACATGTGTGGAAGGTATGTATGGCATATAATACAAGTGTGCAGGCTTCCACAGGCTATACCCCTTTCTTTCTTATGTTTGGTCGACAGGCACGTATCCCAGTGGATGTGATATATGGAACTCCAAACAACACCACACAGTCACCAAATGAGTATGCAGCCACCCTTGGCAAGCAGATGAGCCAAGCATTTGCATTTGCAAGAAAACACTCTGAAGCCAAACACGTGCGGCAGAAAGAAATCTATGACAGGAAAGTTCATGGGAAACCCTACCAGAAAGGGGATTACGTGTGGTTACATTCCCCAATGGGCAAGAGAGAAACAAGTAAGAAACTTTACCATCCGTGGTCAGGCCCATACAGAGTAGTAAAGAAATTGTCAGAAGCAAATTACAGAATAGAGCAGTTGCAGGGAAGACGAACTAGGAAGATCGTTCATTTTGATCAGTTAAAACCATGCCCCAAAAATATATGCTTCAATCAAGAAGACCGGAGTCACCCCCAGGAAGTACCAGTATCTAACAGCCTTCGCAATCCAGACCTGCCAGAATCACCACCAGTTGGACAGAATCTACAAACTGTTGACGACGATGATCATGATAATAACACAGCTAGTATGACACTTGAGGACCACACAGAGGAGACAGCTACTACAGTGCCTACATCAACAAGTAGATATCCTAGGAGAGAGCATAGAGTACCCTCTCGATACAGTGACTATGTTCCAATATGTTGTGTGGAAGACGAGACGTCTTCTTAGAGGAGGAGGGTGATGTAACACTGATATAGTACACACAGACTCATGCATGCACCACACATGATCTCTTGTAATCGACACCTTTAGGTAATGATTGTTGTTGTAAGATTACATGTACTTGTAGAGAGATCAGTAGTGAGATATACGAACACGAGTGTCAGCGTCTCGTGGAGTAGCCGTCTTACACAACTATCAACTGTCAACTATCAATTAACTACTATCAACTAACTAGCCAAAACACCTCAACTACAGAAGATGTATGGAGAAATCATTAAGAGAAGGTGGACTAGCAACATGCAGGCTGCAGATGTAAAGCAAATATTCTTCTCCATCCTGTGAGAAAGAAATCATCCACCATACAAATTCAAGAAGCATACGACTTCAGTTGTAAGTAGATCCACCAGGTCTAAATGACAATTTTCCGTAAGTATTACATTATATGAAGTGATGCTTTGATGCAGGAATTTTCAATCTCAGGAAATGATGAAGATAGTGTAGAGGTCATTCATTGGACCAATGATAAACTGTATTATAACCTAGTGATATGGTAGGCAGTCAGTCAGGCAGGCAGGCAGGCAGGCAGGCAGGCAGGCAGGCAGGCAGGCAGGCAGGCAGGCAGGCAGGCAGGCAGGCAGGCAGGCAGGCAGGCAGGCAGGCAGGCAGGCAGGCAGGCAGGCAGGCAGGCAGGCAGGCAGGCAGGCAGGCAGGCAGGCAGGCAGGCAGGCAGGCAGGCAGGCAGGCAGGGAAAAGTATAATATTCCATTGACTGATTGAATAATTTTTAAAAATGTAGCTATATATCTATTGGAAGAATTTATGGTTGTACTGAAGGTACTTTTGGGCTTGGTTGTACTTAACCAATACTGCCAAGGTACTGTACCAGGATTCTAGCTGATTATTGGGTAACATTTTTGGCTAGAAGAAACAAAACCTCTATGATCTCTAATATACAGTTCACCATGCTGTACAATTACATTAAAAATTAAACATAATGTGGGTGTAGCATTTTTGAATAGTTGTAATAAACAACTGGTAAAATGAGTATACATCTTCACCAGTACCAGTTACACAATTGGTGTTTCAGGTTCTTAGTAATATTTTAATCATGCCTTTAATTTAAACGCTTTTTAAATTCATCGGTGCTGGTACCTAAATGTGACCGGATCTTGGAAAACCTACCTTTTGGGCACAAACAAACATTTTGGAAAAACTCAATTGAAAATTTCAACATTTTTTTCAATATGAATTTTTTTTGCACATTTGGATAAAGCAACTATTAAACCTTCTTGCTGTGAAGTTTCACACCCAAAGCTTCTTTTACTTAGGAGATATGGATGATTATATCAGACCATGTAGTAATTTCATATGCGGGGGACAACAATTAACTTACAAATTGGGTGATTTGTTGAGGTGCTGGAATGGCTAAAACTTAGTCTTAGACAATAATATATTAATAATGGGATTTAATTGCAGAAATGTACCAAGAATACATCACTAAACTATCAGAAATGTCTTTTAAAGTATTCTAGATGGTAAAAACAGAATAATTGGTAAACAAAGTGATTTGTCACCATTTGTCACCCTTAATCACTCACAGAACTCATACATTATCATAAAAGTTAGTTTGTAATGTACAGGAGAGACAATTGGCCATATCTCAGAAATACTTAAAGATATTAAGCTGAAATTGTGACACAAGATAGATGAGTACCCAGTACCTTCTGTAAGCTATAAAACTGAAAATTGACCAATGCGCCAGAAAGGTAGGTTTTCCAAGATCAGGTCACAAATAATATGTGTGATTCCATGGAATTTTCTCTTGTATTTAGATTATCCATGATGTATCAAACAATGTCAATATGAAATAATAACTGTCACTGTTGATTACTTTGTCACTATAGGATGGATGTACTCCTCTATATGTTGCTGCACTAAAGGGTCATTTTCAAGTAGTAGAGATGTTGATCAAGTCAGAAGCAGATGTCAATGCTGCTGATAAAGTAAAGCAATAATTATTTACATTGATGAACTTATTCTGTATATGTGACCAAATTTGGGAAAACCGTCGATATTCGCACAATAGTACTTTTGTAATAAGAAGCAATTAAAAATTATGGGTAAAAAATGCAAGCTCCAGAAAAAAATTATGCAAGTTTGTATCATCTAACAGGTGGGTGAATTAAACCTCCAATGGATAAATCCTGGGCATCATCATTTTCACCTGTTCATAGGGAGTACAAAAATCGTTGTTTCATCTCCATACATGAAAGGATTTCAAAGTTACAGACGTTTGTTTACGTTGCGATGATGAAAGAATTTACCGACGATCGTTTTTCAGTGAATGTGCCTTTCTTTTCAAACGCAGAAGCATTCCTTAGGAAAAAACTATATCTTGGTGGATGCACAAAGTCATGGCGAACACAATGAGCCAAGATTCAATTCCGTACATTGTTGTGTCAGTATGGTTTATGTAAGCGCCTGTAGATTCTTTTCTCGATAGCTTTTGTACATATCAATTTATTTGCTCATCTGGCTGTCTAGTGCTGTATTTCCAATGCTGCTTAACTTAAGAAGCTGAAACTTAGCTAGTCCATTCGTCTGTCCCTGTAGAAAATAATGAACAAATAAAATGCATTTTGAAAATTGTACAGATATCAACGGTTTTCTAAAATTATGTCACCTATAGTCTTCTTGTACCCTTGGTTTTTCCTTAACAAGGTTGTTATGTAGACAAACTGCCAAAAATTATTTCTAGTAGAGCATTGAAGTCCTTTATTTGCCACAAAAATTACACATTGATTCAAGTAAAACACGTGCTTTCTTTATTGGAGAAAAGAATACAAATTAAGTTAAAATTAGAAGTTATACACCAAAAGTCCTTGTACTACTAAGGTCACATACACACCTCATGTTCATAGAATACATTAACAATTGAATGCTGTAGTTTGATATTGAATAGATGGTAACTGCCACAGTAGAGATTTTCCCACAGCATAACTGTGTTAAGTCTTTAGCAATATGGTTATTATGGAATTATTAAATTTCGTAATGGTAATAAAGTCCTTTACATTATGTGTCTTTCCATGGAGTCTTCTCATGTACACAGATTATCCATGATGTATCAAATTATATCAATATGAAATAATAACTATCAATGTTGATTACTTTGTCACTATAGGATGGAGCTACTCCTCTATATTTTGCTGCTCAAAATGGTCATTCTCAAGTAGTGGAGATATTGATCAAGTCAGAAGCAGATGTCAATGCTGCTGATAAAGTGAGGCAATAATAATTTACATTAATAGAATTATTATGAATACAGTCTGCTTTTTCCCCTGGTTTGTCCTTAACAAGGTTGTTATGTAGACAAACTGCCAAATATTATTTTTCGTATATGCATGAAGTCCTTTATTTGCCATTAAAATTACACATTCATTCAAGTAAAACATGTGCTTTTTTTATTGGAGGAAAGAACACAAATTAAGCTAAAATTAGATGTTTTGCACCAAAAGTCCTTCAACTAATGAGATCACATACAAACCATGTGATTGTAGAATATATTAACAATTGAATGCTGTACTTTGGTATTGAATAGATTGTAACATGCCACAGTAGGATTTCCCCATGGCATAACCGTGTTAAGTCCTTAACAATTATGGTTATTATGGAGTTATTAAATTTCGTAATGGTAATAAGGTCCTTTATGTTATGTGTCTTTCCATGGAATCTTCTCATGTAGACAGGTTATCCATGATGCAACAAATTATATTAATATGAAATAATGACTGTCACTGTTGATTACTTTGTCACTATAGGATGGACGTACTGCTCTACGTACTGCTGCATATAATGGTTATACTCAAGTAGTGGAGATGTTGATTAAGTCAGAAGTAGATGTCAATGCTACTGATAAAGTGAGACAATAATTATTTACATTAATGAACTTATTCTGTATATAGTCTTCTTGTACACCTGGTTTTTCCTTAACAAGGTTGTTATGTAGACAAACTGCTAAAAAATATTTTTAGTAGAGCCATGAAGTCCTTTATTTGCCAGTAAATTTGCAATTGATTCAAGTAAAACACGTGCTGAAAAGTACACAAATTAAGTTAAAATTAGATGTAGTACACCAAAAGTCCTTGTACTACCGAGGTTACATACACACCTCATGTTCATATAATGCATTAACAATTGAATGCTGTGCTTTGGTATTGAATAGATGGTAACTGCCACAGTAGGGATTTTCCCACAGCGTAACTGTGTTAAGTCCTGGTTATTATGGAATTATTAAATTCCGTAATGGTAATAAAGTCCTTTACATTATGTGTTTTTTCATGGAATCTTCTCATGTACACAGATCATCCATGATGCATCAAATTATATCAATATGAAATAATAACTGTCACTGTTGATTACTTTGTCACTATAGGATGGATGTACTGCTCTACGTATTGCTGCATATAATGGTCATACTCAAGTAGTGGAAATGTTGATTAAGTCAGAAGCAGATATCAATGCTGCTGATAAAGTGAGGCAATAATTATTTACATTAATGAACTTATTCTGTATATAGTCTTCTTGTACCCCTGGTTTTTCCTTAACAAGGTAGTTATGTAGACAAACTGTCAAAAATTATTTCTAGTAGAGCCATGAAGTCCTTTATTTGCCAGTAAAATTACACATTCATTCAAGTAAAACATGAGCTTTCTTTATTGGAGAAAAGAACACAACTTAAGTTAAAATTAAAAGTTATACACCAAAAGTCCTTGTACTACTGAGGTCACATACGCACCTCATGTTCATAGAATACATTAACGATTGAATGCTGTACTTTGGTATTGAATAGATGGTAACTGCCACAGTAGGGATTTTCCCACAGCATAACTGTGTTAGGTCCTTAGTAATATGGTTATTATGGAATTATCAAATTTTGTAATGGTAATAAAGTCCTTTACATTATGTGTCTTTACATGGAATCTTCTCATGAACACAGGTTATCCATGATGCATCAAATTATATCAATATGAAATAATAACTGTCACTGTTGATTACTTTGTCACTATAGGATGGAGCTACTCCTCTATATTTTGCTGCTCAAAATGGTCATTCTCAAGTAGTGGAGATGTTGATCAAGTCAGAAGCAGATGTCAATGCTGCTGATAAAGTGAGGAAATAATAATTTACATTAATAAAATTGTTATGAATACAGTCTGCTTGTTCCCCTGGTTTTTCCTTAACAAGGTTGTTATGTAGACAAACTGCCAAATGTGACTGTCTCTGGGAAAACCGGTCTTATCGCCCATTTAAAAGTATCGAGAAACGTCGGTTTTAAATATTCTGTGTGTTGTAGCTGGCCAATGGTGGTAGCTACGCATACCAAATTTTCACACGTTTCACAACAATTTCTTACCTTCCTGATCATCCACTGAAGAAGTAGTCAACAGCTAAGTTTCCCGCCATTTTAGATAGTTTTTAAACCGAGGTTGTCTGTATCAGGCGAGCTCCAGAAGGGTGGGAGGAGGGGGCCCTGGAAGGCGGGCAAGATGGTGTTCAAAAATTGAAAAGAGCCGTGCTGGGATGAATTAGGCCAAGTTATAGGCCATTCAGGGCTCAGAACTGGCTAAAATGAAAGGAATTTTACAGCACAGGTCATTGTCCAACACCACAGAGCTGTACAGCCACACACAGCCATCTCCTGGTTGGCCAGGGCTCCATCAAGACCCCAGACCACTCGTACGGCTCGCCACTGTGCTCTAGAAAAGCAGCCAGCAAAAGCAGACCACTTTACTCTGGTCGACTTGTGGCAGTGAAACTTGATAGTGCATTCATTAAGCTTTGTGTTTGTGTGAAAAAATCTAACTTCCTGTCTTGGGCGATAAGAACGGTTTTCGTAGATCCAGTCACAAATATTATTTTTCGTATATGCATGAAGTCCTTTATTTGCCAGTAAAATTACACATTCATTCAAGTAAAACATTTGCTTTCTTTATTGGAGAAAAGAATACAAATTAAGCTAAAATTAGATGTTGTACACCAAAGTCCTTCAACTAATGAGATCACATACAAACCATGTGTTTGTAGAATATAATAATAATTGAATGCTGTACTTTGGTATTTATTAGATTGTAACATGCCACAGTTGGATTTCCCCATGGCATAACCGTGTTAAGTCCTTAACAATATGGTTATTATGGAATTATTAAATTTCATAATGGTAATAAGGTCCTTTATATTATGTGTCTTTCCATGGAATCTTCTCATGTAGACAGGTTATCCATGATGCATCAAATTATATTAATATGAAATAATGACTGTCACTGTTGATTACTTTGTCACCATAGGATGGACGTACTGCTCTACGTACTGCTGCATATAATGGTCATACTGAAGTAGTGGAAATGTTGATTAAGTCAGAAGCAGATGTCAATGCTGCTGATAAAGTGAGGCAATAATTATTTACATTAATGAAATATTATGAATACAGTCTGCTTGTTCCCCTAGTTTTTCCTTAACAAGGTTGTTATGTAGACAAACTGCCAAATATTATTTTTAGTATACCCATGAAATCCTTTATTTGCCAGTAAAATTACACATTGAATTTCATTCAAGCACAACACGTGCTTTCTTTATTGGAGAGAAGAACACAAATTAAGCTAAAATTAGATGTTGTAAACCAAAAGTCCTAGTACTAATGGGATCACATGCACACCTCGTGTTTGTAGAATACATTAACAATTGAATGTTATACTTTGGAATTGAATAGATGGTAACATGCCACAGTAGGGATTTTCCCACATAGCTGTGTTAGGTGCTTAAAAATATTGTTATTATGGAATTATTAAATTTCGAATGGTAATAAAGTCCTTTATATTATGTGTCTTTCCATGGAATCTTCTCATGTACAAAGGTTATCCATGATGCATCAAATTATATCAATATGAAATAATAACTGTCACTGTTGATTACTTTGTCACTATAGGCAATAATTATTTACATTAATGAACTTATTCTGTATATAGTCTTCTTGTACCCCTGGTTTTTCCTTAACAAGGTTGTTATGTAGACAAACTTCCAAATATTATTTTTAGTAAAGCCATGACGTCCTTTATTTGCCAGTAAAATTACACATTCATTCAAGTACAATAAGTGCTTTCTTTATAGGAGAAAAGAACACAAATTAAACTAAAATTAGATGTTGCAGACCAAAAGTCCTTGTACTAATGAGATCACATACACATCTCTTGTTTGTAGGATACATTAACAATTGAATACCGTACTTTGGTATTGAATAGATGGTAACATGCTATAGTGATGTGCTTGTACCTTAACTCAGCAAATTACAAATTAGGTGCCTTTTACCTGATTAGTGGTTTGCTTGTACCTTAACTCTCTACAAGGTGATGTCTTCTAGCTTATCTCTCTACAGGATGACTTGTTTCTAGCTGATATTTATACAGGGTGACTTGTTTCTAGCTGAACTCTCTACAGTGCGATCTGTTTGTTGCTGAACTCTCTCTTGTTTTTAGCTGATCTCTCTATAGAGTTATAACTTACTTGTATAGCTGAACTCTTTACAGGGTTGTTTTTTGATTGTTTGCTGAACTCTCTACATGGCGACTTGTTTGTAGCAGAATTCTCTACATAGTGGCTTGTTTGTAGCTGACTCTCTACACGGTTACTTGTTTGTAGCTGATCTCTATAGGGTAACTTTTTCATATAGATGAACTGTCTACTGGGTAGTTTCTTTGTAGTTGAACTCTCTACACAGTGGCTTGTTTGTAGCTGAATTCTCTACAGAGAGACTTGTTGTAGCTGAACTCTCTACAGGGCAACTTGTTTATAGTTGAATTCTCTTCAGTGTGAGTTGTAATGTTCTGAATCTCTACAGCAATATATTTGTAACTGAACTCTATACAGGTGACTTGCTTGTAGCTGAATTGTCTATAAGATTAATTGTTTGTAGCTGAACTACCTACAGAATAAATTGCAATGTAATAATTATAATTCTATAATATAAACATAGTTGAATGCTCTATTAGGGTGACTGTTCTATTAGAGTATCCCATACAAGCACAAGTGCTCTATATTTGGTAGTTATAGATAGAACACTTTATAGACCCACAGTTCTATATCAGGTAGCTATAGAACTGCCAAGCCTATATGCAGGGTAACAGCCTGGTTTGAGTGAGTGATCTCTCACTCTTGGCCAGAACAAACCAATCAACCAAGCCAGTCTAGGCTGATAGCCTGTTCTGCACTGGCTGCTCAGTCAGCCTGACCAGTAGGAGAAGAACCACTGGATTTAATTTATAGATATGCTTGAAAATTTCAGTGATGGTCAGAAGCAGTAAACATTATTTCTATGTTTTCTTTACATTAACGGACAAGTCCTTTGGAATATCACCGAAATATGCTTATTACAGTACCACAATCGAAAACATTTAGTCATTGAAAAGATAGACTAGACTCACAAAACGATTAATGCAGGTGTAGCACAGTGCAACACAGGTGAAACACAGGCACAATGCCTATTCTAACTGATGATAACACTACTCTGTGAGTTTCTAATTGTTTCATGTTTCTTATGTGTATCTCAAGTTGACAGTTCTCTATACCAGATGAAGCACTACCTTCGTTCATGCTGTATGCAAAATATAGCACTTGCAGCAGTGCTTTATCTATCATGCACACACACACATATATATATATATATATATATAAATTTATAAATCTGCTTTCAATCTTGATTATAGTTATGATTATAATTAAATCCTATTCTTCTTCCTGTGAAAAAAATAATAGGTAAAAGCCCCAAAGCCAGTCTATTGGGGTATGCAATACAGATACAAAAAGAAGTGATATCTAATCCAAAACAGCCAAGCTGTAAAAAAAGAGTGCAGCCCCAAAAAGGCTATGGTGAAAAAATATATGAAATCCAAGGTGGCGGACAAGAAATGGCTGTGATATTTTAATAATGACAATTCAGGTGATTGGGTACTAAAAAACTTGGCTGGTTTGAATTAGATTATAAATTACTAAAATTATATTGCCTAAATGTACATGTAGGTAAACGAATCAATTAAATCTTCTTCCTTATCATAATCTTCTCTCTGTAGTAAAGAAAAGCACAAGTAAAAAATACCTAAAGCTGGCCATAGGCTTGTTTTAGGTATGAAATTACAAAAAGAAGTGATATCTAATCAAAAAAATCCAAGCTATAAAACAGGATGCAGCCTCAAAATACTCCAGAGTGATTAAAGATGTGAAATCAAATGTGGCAGCCAAGAAATGGCTGTGATGGTAGGTTAATGGCCAAAAGTTTAATAGCAACGATTTAGGTGAATGTGCATTGCTTCCTCACTAGGATTTGGCACCAAATTCATCTGAATTGTTATTATTAAAATTTTTGCCATTAACCTATCATCACAGCCATTTCTTGCACCTTTGATTTCACCTCTTTTCTCAACTTTGCTTTTTTGAAGGTTGCACCCTTTTTTACAGCTCGGCTGTTTTTTTTAATTCAATTAGTGTATCTCAATTGCACGCTTGTTACACTTAGTTGACTGTCGTAGTGTAATTCAGTGGTTTGTTATCTGATTCCTTATAAACTACTGTACTCAAAGACAGTTCTAATCTTTCCCTCCACCTATTTTCAGTTGATTCCTTTAGCTAGTAGGCATGGTAAGTAAATACCTGTTTATTAACAAAACTTGATCACGTTCTTTTTACACGTGATTTGCATTTCTGTTATAATAACTCCATAATCGTTAGTGTAATTTCTTTCAAACTACAAAAGGTTTGCACTACGATGGTTACTCCATATACATGCCGATTTTGATGTCATTGCTTCAAGCAATTTACCTTGTGACTGAGACAAAAATTGTTATTGCATGTTTTAGAAAATAGTGTATAATGGCCTTGTTTTTTATCCAATTTATACAAAATTTGGACCCTGAATGTGCAGCTTTGCATTCTTACTGCCCTCCAAATTTGAAGAAAATAGACTAAAGCATGTGTGAGTTATAGTGCTTTTTCTAAGTGTTGGGAATAGAAGAATAAGAAGAAGGAGAAGAAAAATACCAAAAGACTAAGATTAAGTTTGAAGATGCATATTATATTATATATCAGTGATGGCGTGGTAAATTCACCTCAAATTTGAAACAAGCAAGTATTCCACTCTGATGTAGTCTCCACAGCAAAATTTGTTGATTTCTGGTCAGGACTATCGAGCTACAGATATGTGAAAACAGAGTTTTCTTGGTTCCTGTAAAATACACACTTGTTTGTCGATCATTCACACTGGCTGTAATTGGTCACACAACACACTGTCATGTGTCTTTATTTTCTAATGTTTCAACCTGCATAGAAATTACTAACTATATATCATTATTTATGTCATGTGTCTTGTAAACTGTGCATACGTATACTGTACAGAGGCAGATGTGTAATAGTTAAGTCGTCAAACAGTACAGTAGTACTTTTCAGCAGGGTTGTTTCCTAAAAGGTATGGTGCTTACTTAAAATGCTGTCATTAAACACCAGCACAGATATATCATACGTAATGAAATCACCTTCATTGAACTGTCTAACATTAAACCCAACGTTAAAAACAAGAAAATATTTTACAGAAGGTAAAATTTAAATAGAAGAAAATATCAAAATCCAATTTTTGTGACCTGGCTAGCAGGTGTTTGGTTAGGTGAGCAAGTCAAAATACCTGTAGCCAAACCATCTCAGGTACAAAAGATGTATGGAGAAATCGGATATATGTCAGATGTATCAACTTTCAACTGTTAACTATCAATTAACTACTATCAACTAACTAGCCAAAACACCTCAGCTACAGAAGATGTATGGAGAAACCATTAAGAAAAGGTGGACTAGCAATATACATCCTGTAGATGTAAAGCAAATATTCTTCTCCATCCTGTGAGAAAGAAATCATCCACCATACAAATTCAAGAAGCATACGACTTCAGTTGTAAGTAGATCCACCAGGTCTAAATGACAATTTTCCGTAAGTATTACATTATATGAAGTGGTGCTTTGATGCAGGAATTTTCAAGCTCAGGAAATGACGAGGATAATACAGAGGTCATTCAGTGGACCAATGATAAACTGTATTATAACCTAGTGATTTGGCAGGCAGGCAGGCAGGCGGTCGGGAGGGCGGGCGGGCGGGCGGGCAGGCAGGCAGGCAGACAGACAGGGAAAAGTATAATATTCCATTGACTGAATGAATGATTTTTTAAAATGTAGCAATGTATCTATTGGATAATTGTGGCACAGGTTGGGTTTGTGTCATATCTCAATGGTCTTTATCTGGATTCCTTTCAAACCACCAAACGGCACTCCTACGATAGCTACTCCATCTACATGGCAATTTTCAACTCATTCCATTTAGCAGTTTACCCTATAGGCGTGACCACAAATCTATCTAGTTTTACGTGAATAATTGGTTGTAACTCCCAAACCATTCATCGGATTTGCATCTAATTTGATGCTAGGATTCGCCTTTGGACTCCGTTTCTGTGTGTCAAATTTCAAGGCGATCAGAGTACGCATTTTCGTTTTATAGCAATTTTTGCAAGTGTGCAAAAACAAGAAGAAAAAACCCGAATTATTGGCAGCTCGTATCTCTCGGTTATGGCGTAAGGGATTTCCTTCAAATTTGGTATGTAGACTTCCCTGTATGGCAGACAACTCTGTAGCAAATTTGGTTCCAAGCGGATAAGGTATCACCGAGATACGAAAGTGTGAAAATGACGTATTCTTTCTTCCTGTCAATATACCCACGGTGTGGCACCTCGGCTTCTTGTGCCGCACGACACACTATCGTGTGTCTTGACATGTTGTGGAATTTAGTAGTCTATTATTGCTATTATGGGAGTTTACACCTCTAATAACCACTCCTGATAAGGCCATGCCAACTTTGTCTTACACAATGAAGGTGTCCAAGTACAGTTCAACCTGTATTAGTCACCACTTGTATTGAACGACCACCTTTGTGCTGCTAGTTGGATTTACTTTATGGGTAATTCCATATCAGTTCACCAAAGTTTTGCACATAACTCCCTTAGAATTGGATGAAATTTGGTGTGTGGGTAGCCCAAGTGATCATATGTGTCCCTTCACCCATTGCCTGTATGGCTTTCCAGAAATGGCTTATTAAGTATTCTAATTTTTGCTGTACTTGCAACCATTCAAAGCATCAAAACTTGGGTATTTTTAAAATGAATTGCACCACTTTAAAACTCAAAAGAATGAGCTTCTTTTTGTAAATCAAGACACACGGTAGTGTGTCGTACACCCCGAGAAGCCGGTGTGCAACACCTGTGAGTATATTGACAGGAAGAACGAAAACGCAATTTACACACCTACGTAGCTCTGTGCTTCCTAGATGAAACAAGACAAATTTTGCTGTGAACATGCCCTGCAACTGTAGCACTCCACATTCCAAGTTTGAGCGAAATCGCTTAACGCATTTCCGAGATATGCGACTTCACAAATTGGCTTACTTTCTTAGTTATTTTTTTTCTTATTTTCTTCCTCTTGTTGCACACTTACAAAAACTGCTATAAAACGTGAACGCCTTATCCGATTGCTGAAATTTGGCACACAGATGGGTGGTATAAAGGTGCATCTCGGTACCAACTTTGGCTGGAATACGATAAACAGGCAAAGAGTTATGAGCGATTATTCACAAAAAATAACACCAATATGTTGTCACACCTACAGGGTAAACCGCGGATGAGAAGAAGCTGAAAATCGGTGGGTGGATTGGTTAACTATTGATCCTCACACCTTTTATGGTTTGAAAAAAATTGAGCTAAAAACTAGGAAGATACAATGAAAAACCCAACAGTGTGTAACAATTATGCAATCGACATTAACTAATAAAAAATGACAGCTTGCCACACCTACCAGATAAATTGCTTGGGGTAATGCTTTGAAAATCGTTGTACAAATGGAGTAATCATCTTAGAAAGATTCATAAATGGTGTAGAAGAATCAGACTTAAAGCCACGGAGTTATAACACAAAATCCAACTTGGTACAGCAAGTGCGAGATCGAGATACTCTAATAGAGAATTCATCCTAATAGAGCAGTCACCCTGAAGAGAATTCAAGAGATCAGCTAGAAACAAGTAAACTGTATAGAGATCAGCTACAAACAAGTCACTCTGTAGAGAGATCAACTACAAACAATTCATCCTGTAGAGAGATCACCCTGTAGAGAGATCAGCTTCTAACTTGTTTTTTTTTTTTTTTCTGCAGGAATTGTGGAGCAAAGGAAAAATGTTGTGTACAGTTTTATGTCTCATTAAAAGTATTTGTATATTTAAGAATGGAAGATAATCAGACTGTAGGTAATGAGGTGACTTCTTATACAAAACAGAACTGTTGCTGAAACTCCCAGTTTGTAGCTGAACTTTTTTCAGAGTGACTTGTTTCTAGCTGAACTCTCTGCATGGTGATTTGTTTTCAACGCATATTTCTACAGGGTGATTTGTTTGTAGTTGATCCCTAAAGGTAACTTGTATTTAGCTGATATCTCTACAGGGTGACTTGTTTGTAGTTGTTTGACTGGGTGACTTGTTTGTTTGTTTGTGACTTGTGTATTCTCTACAAGTTCGTTACTGTGGTGATACAGTGTGATGCTGTTAGGTAGCAAAAGTCATTTCATTTTTGTCAGATTTCACACGACCACTTCTTGTCCATAGGTCTATGCGAGTTAGAATGTCATCCATTGCTATAGTGTGGATATTCTGGGGCTCTGGGTACTTGAACACGTTTGATGGACTGTGTGGGTACAGAAACGTCAATTTAACTTCCGCCTGCCCGCTTGTCAATTTTACAGGTACAGGGCACTTGCTCATAGCATGTGGTTCTCTCACTAGCAGTGGTACATATGGTATGTAACTTGGCAACTAAGATCAAGGCTCATAATATGACAAGTCTGTATCAAAATATGACAAGTCTATGTTATAACATTAATATTGCAGGTCTGCACATATCAAGACACACGGTAGTGTGTCGTGCGGCCCAAGAAGCTGGCGCGCCACACCCGTGAGTATATTGACAGGAAGAACGAAAACGTCATTTTCACACATTTGTATCTCGGTGATCACTTATCTGATTGGAACCAAATTTGCTACACAGTTGCCCGCCAGCCAAGGGAGTCTACATTCCAAATTTGAAGGAAATCGCTCCAGCCATTTCCGAGATACGAGCTGCCAAAGTTTCGTTTTTTTTTCTTCGTTTTTTTTTTCTTCTTCTTCTTCGTCTTTTCGCACACTTGCAAAAATTGCTATAACAAGCAAACGCGTACTCCGATCGCCTTGAAATTTGGCACACAGAAAGGGAGTCCAACGGCGAATCCTAGCATCAAATTTGGTACAAATCCGATGAATGGTTCAGGAGTTATGACCGATTATTCGCGTAAAACAAGATCGATTTGTTGTCACGCCTACAGGGTAAACCGCTTCATGGAATGAGTTGAAAATTGCTATGTAGATGGAGTAACCATCGTAGGAGTGCCTTTTGGTGGTTTGAAAGGAATCGAGATAAAGACCACGGAGATATGACACAAAACCCAACCTGTGTCACAATCACGCGATCGATTTTTATGAATAAAAAAGTATTAGTTTTCATGCCTACTAGGCAAACCGCTTAGAGCAATGAGCTGAAAATCGGTGTATAGCTGGAATAATCTTCATAGAAAGTCCTTGCAGTAGTACAGAAGAATCGGATTACAAACCACTGAGTTATGATTCGAAAGCCAACTCCGTGTAGCAAATGCGAGATCGAGATACTCTAATAGAACAGTCACCCTAATAGAGCATTCGGCTAATTTATTTAATCCATTATAGAATTTTATTACATCACAAGTTATTCTGTAGGGAGTTCAGCTGCAAACAGTTAATCTTATAGACAGTTCAGCAAGAAGACAGTCACCATGTGGAGAGTTAAGCAAATATATCACTATAGAGATTCAGAACATAACAAGTCACACTGAAGAAAGTTCAGCTATAAACAAGTCATGCACTGTGTAGAGAATTCAGCTACAATTAAGTCACTCTCTAGAGAATTCAGTTACACAGAATTCAGCTACACACAAGTCACTGTGGAGAGAGTTCAGCTACAAACAAATTACCCTTTAGAGTGATCAGCTACAAACAAAACACTTTGCAGGGTGTTCAGCTGCAACAAATCAACCTTTAGAGCGATCAGCAATGAACAAATCTACCTGTAGAGAGATAAGCTAGAAACAAATCACCCTGTAGAGAGTTCAGCTACAAAAAATCACCCTGTAGCGACATCAGCTAGAAACTAGACACAATGTAAGGAGTTCAGCTACAAGCAATCACCCTGTAGAGAGTTCAGCTACAAAAAATCACCCTGTAGAGACATCAGCTACAAACTACACACAATGTAGGGAGTTCAGCTACAAATAAATCACCCTGTAGAGAGTTCAGCTAAAACAAATCAACCTGCAGAGAGATCAGCTACAAACAAATCACCTTTTAGATAGTTCAGCTACAAACAAATTACCCTTTAGAGTGATCAGCTACAAACAAAACACTTTGCAGGGTGTTCAGCTGCAACAAATCAACCTTTAGAGCGATCAGCAATGAACAAATCTACCTGTAGAGAGATAAGCTAGAAACAAATCACCCTGTAGAGAGTTCAGCTACAAAAAATCACCCTGTAGAGACATCAGCTACAAACTACACACAATGTAGGGAGTTCAGCTACAAATAAATCACCCTGTAGAGAGTTCAGCTAAAACAAATCAACCTGCAGAGAGATCGGCTACAAACAAATCAACCTGCAGAGAGATCAGCTACACACAAATCAACTTGTATAGAGATCAGCTACAAACAAATCACCCTGTAGAGAGATCAGCTACAAACTAGACACAATGTAAGGAGTTCAGCTACAAGCAAATCACCCTGTAGAGAGTTCAGCTACAAACAAACCAACCTGTAGAGCGATCAGCTAGAAACAAATCACCCTGAAGAGAGGTCAGTTACAAAAAATCACCCTGTAGAGATATCAGCTAGAAACAAATCACCCTGAAGAGAGGTCAGTTACAAAAAATCACCTTGTAGAGAGATCAACTACAAACAAAACAATTTGCAGAGAGCTCAGCTACAAACAAATCAACCTGTAGAGAGATCATCTAGAAACAAATCAACCTGCAAAGTGATCAGCTACAAACAAATCAGCTTGTAGAGAGATCAGTTACACACAAATCACCCTGTAGAGAGATCAGCTAGAAACAAATCACCCTGTAGAGAGTTCAGCTAAAACAAATCAATCTGCAGAGAGATCAGCTGCATACAAATCACCATATAGATAGCTCAGCTACAAACAAATTACCTTGTAGAGAGATCGACTACAAACAAATCACCCTGCAGAGAGATCAGCTACACACAAATCAACTTGTATAGAGATCAGCTACAAACAAATCACCCTGTAGAGAGATCAGCTACAAACTAGACACAAAGTAAGGAGTTCAGCTATATACAAGCAAATTACACTGTAGAGAGTTCATCTACAAACAAATCAACCTGTAGAGCAATCAGCTAGAAAAAAATCACCCTGAAGAGAGGTCAGCTACAAAAATCACCCTGTAGAGAGATCAGCTAGAAACAAATCACCCTGTAGAGAGTTCAGCTACAAGCAAAACACCCTGTAGAGAGTTCAGCAACAAAGAAACCACCATGTAGAGAGTTCAGCTGCAAACGAATCACCTTATAGAGAGTTCAGCTACAAACAAATTACCTTGTAGAGAGATCGGCTACAAATTAATCAACCTGCAGAGAGATCAGCTACACTCAAATCAACTTGTAGAGAGATTAGCTACAAACAAATCACCCTGTAGAGAGATCAGCTAGAAACTAGACACAATGTAAGGAGTTCAGCTACAAGCAAATCACCCTTTAGTGAGTTCAGCTACAAAACAATCAACCTGCAGTGAGATCACCTACAAAAAAGCACCTTGTACAGAGTTCAGCTACAAACAAATTACCTGGTAGAGAGATCGGCTACAAACAAATCAACCTGTAGAAAGATCAGCCACACACAAATCACCCTGTAGAGAGATCAGCTAGAAACTAGACACAATGTAAGGGGTTCAGCTACAAGTAAATCACCCTGTAGAGAGTTCAGCTAAAACAAATCAACCTGCAGAGAGATCAGCTACAAATAAATCACCTTATAGACAGTTCAGTTACAAACAAATTACCTTGTAGAGAGATCGGCTACAAATTAATCAACCTGCAGAGAGATCAGCTACACACAAATCAACTTGTAGAGAGATCAGCTACAAACAAATCACCCTGTAGAGAGATCAGCTAGAAACTAGACACAATGCAAGGAGCTCAGCTACAAGCAAAATCACCCTTTAGTGAGTTCAGCTGCAAACAAATCAACCTGCAGTGAGATCACCCACAAAAACGCACTTGTACAGAGTTCAGTTACAAACAAATTACCCTGTAGAGAGATGAGGTAGAAGAATTCACCTTGTAGAGAGTTCAGCAACAAAGAAACCACCATGTATAGATTTCAGCTGCAAACAAATCACCCAGTAGAAAGATCAGCTAGAAGAAGTTACCTTGTAGAGAGTTCAGTTACAAAGAAACCATCATATAGAGAGTTCAGCTACAAAGAAATTACCCCATAGAGAGTTCGGCTAGAAGAAGTCACCTTGTAAAGAGTTCAGCTACAAAGAAACCATCATATACAGAGTTCAGCTACAAAGAAACCACCATGTAGAGTGTTTAGCTGCAAAAAATCACCTGTAGAGAGTTCAGCTAGAAACAAATCACCCTGTAGAGAGATCAGCTAGAAGAGGTCACCTTGTAGAGAGTTCAGCTACAAAGAAACCACCACATAAAGAGTTCAGTTCAAATAAATCACTTGTAGAGAGTTCAGCTACAAGTAAATCCCCCTGTAGAGGGATCAGCTAGAAGAAGTCACCTTGTAGAGAGTTCAGCTACAAAGAAACCATCATGCAGAGAGTTCAGTTACAATCAAATCACCCTGTAGTGAGATCAGCTAGAAGAAGTTATCTTGTAGATAGTTCAGCTACAACAATTCACCCTGTAGAAAGATCAGCTAGAAGAAGTCACCTTGTAGAGTGTTCATTTACAAAGAAACCATTATGTAGAGAGTTCAGCTGCAAACAAATCACTCTGTAGAGAGTTCAGCTACAAAGAAACCGCCATGTAGAGAGTTCAGCCTCAAACAAACCACCTTGTAGAGAATTCAACTACAACAAATCACCCTGTAGAAAAGAAGTTACCTTGTAGAGAGTTCAGCTACAAAGAAACCATCATGTAGGGAGTTCAGCTACAAAGAAACCACCATGTAGAGAGTTTAGCTGCAAACAAATCACCTGCAGAGAGTTCAGCTAGAAACAAATCACCCCGTAGAGAGATCAGCTGGACGAAGTCACCTTGTAGAGAGTTCAGCTACAAAGGAACCATCATGTAGAGAGTTCAGCTGCAAACAAATCACCCTGTAGAGAGTTCAGCTACAAAAAAATCACCCTGTAGAGAGTTCAGCTAGACGAAGTCACCTTATGGAGAGTTCAGCTACAAAGAAACCATCATGTAGAGAGTTCTGCTACAAACAAACCACCATGTAGAGAGTTTAGCTGCAAACAAATCACCTGTAGAGAGTTCAGCTAGAAATAAATCACCCTGTAGAGAGACCAGCTAGAAGAGGTCACCTTGTAGAGAGTTCAGCTACAAAGAAACCATCCTGTATATAGTTCAGCTACATTTCAAGTCACCCAGTAGAGAGATCAGCTGCTAAAAATATCCTGTGGGGAATAATGGGCATGTAATAAACATATGTATATAATTTGTATAATTACTAATAAAATCAAAAACAATTGAAGCATTAAAAATCTTCATTAAGTTCTTTTCTTCTTCCTGTGGTAAAGAAAAAAAAACACATGGGTTAAAAAAGCCCCAAAGCCAGCCATAGGCCGGCTTTGCAGTATACAAATACAAAAAGAAGTGATATCTAATCAAAAACAGCCAAGCTGTAAAAAAGGTGCGGCCCCCAAAAAGGCCATGGTGAAAAAAGATGTGAAATCCAAGGTGGCGGCCAAGAAATGGCTGTGATGGTAGGTTAATGGTTACATTTTAATAACGACAATTCAGGTGAATTTGGTACCAAGACCAAGCGGCACAAAATTCACCTGAATTGTCGTTAATAAAATGTAACCATTAACCTACCATCACAGCCATTTCTTGGCCGCCACCTTGGATTTCACATCTTTTTTCACCATGGCCTTTTTGGGGGCCGCACCTTTTTTTACAGCTTGGCTGTTTTTGATTAGATAAACTTTACTGCTGTTCTGTATCATCATCCAGCTAATAAAAGTATACAAACAAAGCATGCAACACAATGTACCATTTAACATGCAGTCTGCCATACATGCATACCTCAACTTTAATAACACATATATGTGACCCTATTTTGGAAAACCATACATCTGGGCACATGCTAAATTTGTGGGCATTCTCAATTGAAAATTTCAGTTATTTTTCTAAATTTAACTTTTTTGCATATTCTTATAAAGCATCTATTAGACCTTCTTTCTGTGAAATTTCTCACCCATAGCTTATTTTATTTAGGAGATATACTCAATTATATCAGACCAAGTAGTAGTTTCACAATGCGTGGGACAACAATTAGCTTACAAATTGGGTAAGTTGTTCATTCCCAAAACCAAACATTTTTTTGCCTTTAGACAATAACAAGTGATTTAATTGAGAAAAAGCACAAAGAACACATGATTAAACTCTAAAGGATCTTTTTTCATTAATTTTAGATTTTAAGAATGGTGATCTTTGTCAACAAAGTGATTTGTCATCAATTTGTCACATCTGATCACTATACAGTTCTATCAACTGATAATGAAAAGTTAGTTTGTAATAAATTATTAGACAGTAAATTGGCCATATCTTTGGAATGCTTCCACGTATCATCGCAAACTTTTCACACAAGGTAGATAACGATTTAGTGCTTCACTGTAGCTATAAATAAGAAAATTGGTCAATGTGCCCAAATGTATGGTTTTCCAAAATAGGGTCACATATATGATTAATTATGGAACTAATTACTCTTCATAAATGTGCAGCTTTGCATTCTTACTGCCCTCCAAATTTGAAGAAAATTGACTAAAGAATTTGTTAGTTATAGTGCTTTTTCTAAGTGTTGCGAATAGAAGAATAAGAAGAAGGAGAAGAAGAAAAATACCAAGAGACTAAGATTAAGTTTGAAGATGCATATATCAGTGATGGCTGGGTAAATTCACCGCAAATTTGAAACAAGAATGTACTCCACTCTGAGGGAGTTTCCACAGCAAAAATTGTTGATTTCTGGTCAGGACTATAGAACTACAAATATGTGAAAATAGAGTTTTCTTGGTTCCTGTAAAATACACACTTGTTTGTCGCTCATCCACACTGGCTGTACTTGGTCACACAACACACTGTCATGTGTCTTGATTTTCTAATGTTTCAACCTGCATAGAAATTACTAACTGTATATCATTATTCATGTCATGTGTCTTGTAAACTGCATACGTATACTGTGCAGAGGCAGATGTGTAATAGTTAAGTCATCAAACAGTACAGTAGTACTTTGTATCACCTTCATTGCACCGTCTAATATTAAACCCAGAATTAAAAACAAAAAAAACTTTACAGAAGGTAAAATTTAAATAGAAGGGAATACCAAAATCCAATTTTTGTGACCTGGCTGGCAGGTGGTTGGGTAGGTGAGAAGTTCAAAATACCTCTAGCCAAACCACCACAGGTACAAAAGATGTATAGAGAAATTTGATATATGTAGGATGTATCAACTATCAACTATCAACTAACAACTATCAACTAACTAGCCAAAACACCTTAGCTACAGAAGATGTATGGAGAAATCGTTAAGAGAAGGTGAACTAGCAACATGCAGCCTGCAGATTTAAAGCATATATTCTTCTCCATCCTGTGAGAAAGAAATCATCCACCATAAAAATTCAAGTAGCATACGACTGCAGTTGTAAGTAGATCCACCAGGTCTAAATGATAATTTTCTGTAAGGACTACATTATATGAAGTGATGCTTTAATGCAGGAATTTTCAAGCTCAAGAAATAACTAGGTTAGTGCAGAGGTCATTCATTGGATCAATAATAAACTATATTATAACTTAGTGATATGGCAGGCAGGCAGGCAGGCAGGCAGGCAGGCAGGCAGGCAGGCAGGCAGGCAGGCAGGCAGGCAGGCAGGCAGGCAGGCAGGCAGGCAGGCAGGCAGGCAGGCAGGCAGGCAGGCAGGCAGGCAGGCAGGCAGGCAGGCAGGCAGGCAGGCAGGCAGGCAGGCAGGCAGGCAGGCAGGCAGGCAGGCAGGCAGGCAGGCAGGCAGGCAGGCAGGCAGGCAGGCAGGCAGGAAGGCAGGCAGGCAGGAAGGCAGGCAGGCAGGCAGGGAAAAGTATAATATTCCATTGACAGAATGAATGATTTTTTAAAATGTAGCTATGTATCTATTGGAAGCATTTATGGTTGTACTGAGGGAACTTTTAGGCTTGGTTATACTTAACCAATACTGCCAAGATGCAGTAGCAGGATTCTAGCTGATTTTTGGTTGACATTTTTGGCTAGAAGAAACAAAAGCTCCAGGATTTCTAATATTCATTTCACCATGCTGTACAATTACACTAAAAATTCCACATAATATGGGTATAGCATTTTTGAACAGTTGTAGTAAATAAGTGGTAAAATGAGTATACACATCCACCAGAACCAGTTACACAATTATTGATGTTCCAGGTTCTTAGTAATATTCTAATCATGCCTTTAATTAACAAATTTTTTAATTCATCAGTACTAGTACCAAATAATATGTGTGATTCCACGGAATTTTCTCATGCATTTAGATTATCCATAATGTATCAAACAATGTCAGTATGAAATAATAACTGTCACTGTTGATTACTTTGTCACTATAGAATGGATGTACTCCTCTATATTTTGCTGCACTAAATGGTCTTTCTCAAGTAGTGGAGATGTTGATCAAGTCAAAAGCAGATGTCAATGTTGCTGATAAAGTGAGGCAATAATTATGTACATTAATAAAATTATTATGCATGTACTGTGTTTACTCTATTTGTGTCATAACCTCGAATAGTAGGTCTTTATCCTTGTTTCAGAAAATAATCTTTAATAGTGCTCTCATGCCTTTGGTATCAATCTCCATATCGATTTTAGGAAGGCATTGTCCTGTAAGACTTAAAAGGCTGTCACATAATCGAAATTCCGGATATCAGTTATTAAATTTACCAGGTAGCACGAGGCGTGACATGGTTGTGCTTCAAGGACTTATGTGAAAGAGAGGCCTTGTATACAAGAAGTAAGTAGCAACATGTTATGATTGTTTTATAAAACTATAATGTAGAATAGCTGCAGTTGTGGCAGGCTTAAAATATTAGTAACGCATCCTCGAATAATGCCACAGTGCGGCACTATTCGAAGGGTTTTATACTTATTTTGATCAAAAAAGTAATAGTACTCCTGAGGTACAAACCGAGTAAATGCGGTAGTCTGCTTGTATTCCTGGTTTTTCCTTAACAACGTTCTTATGCAGACAAACTGCCAAACATTATTTAAATCATTTGATTGCCTTGAATCTGCATAAAAAACAAGCAAATAAATGCTTACTTTATTGGAGAAAACAACACAAATTAAGAAATTGTATGGCTACTAAAACTTCTGGTACTCCTGAGATCACCTACAAGTCTGACGTCCATTAACAATCCTACAATACTTACAATGGTAACATGCCACAGTAAGGATTTTCCCACATACATTGTTATAACTATCACATCATTCCTATTTATTGTTTATTGCTAAACTCTACTTCACTTGTAAACCAATAATTCTAATAATTATTAATGCCATATAATGCAGGTAAAGTACTTTAGACGGTTGTAATAAACAGCTGGTAAAATGAGTACCTCCACCAGTACCAGTTACACAAATGGTGTTCCAGGTTTGAAGTAATATGATGCAAGTACACAGAAAAGTTTTGGAATTTTCAACTAGAGTAGGGAACATAGCACATCGATAAAAGTACTGAAACAAGCTGGAGTAGTGCAAAATATTAAATCACAGTAAAACAATAAGTAGTGTTATATCCCTACTGTGCATTTCCATTATGGTATCTTGAGCACATTAGTAGTGATATAACACTTCTTATTGTTTTACTGTGATTTAATATCGTGCACTACTCCAGCTTGTTCCAGCTTTTTATTGATGTGCTATGATCCCTAATCTAGTTGAAAATTTAAAAATTTTCTGTGTACATGTTTGTTAACTTTTTTGTCAATATTATTATGACTGATGAAACAACGGATATAACGCATCTGAAATGGTGCCGCGACCCAGCTATGTCAATTGTCATCTGAAAAGTTAAGTATCAATTGTAATGAGTCATTCCATTTCAAAAGAAATTGTAGGGTCATCTCTCAGATTTTGATGAAATTTGGTGTGGTTGTAGTACCTATGGTGCTCATCACCCATTCCGATTTTTATCTTCATATACCACATAGTTTGTGATTTATGCATGACTGCAAATATTTTGATTATTTCATAAAAAATGGTTTGTCTTGAGTTACAAGAACAACTGTAGCTCACTACTGTGTTAATATTTTAAAATAACATTTTCAGTCATTACAGACCGTTAATTGATCTTTCAAGTACTCCATAATTTATGAGATCTAGCAAAAACTTTAAACCTTATTATTTCAAAAAGTGCTGCTTTGTATTCTTTGAATTTTTTTAGTAAATAATAATTACTTTATGGTCTACTGTTGGTAATTTTTTTTGTGGTGTAACTAAATTTAAACCAAAACTGCCAAGCTGTGAAAAAAGGGTTCGGCTCCCAAAAAGGCCAGGATGAAGAAACATGTGAAATCCAAGGTAGCGGCCAAGAAATGACTGTGATGTTAAGTTAATGGCAAAAAAATTAATTACTACAATTCAGGTTAATTTGCATTGCCTACTCTGCTAGGATTCGGCACCAGATTCACCTGAATTGTCATAATTAAAATTTTTGCCATTAATCTACCATCTCAACCATTTCTTGGCCGCCACCATGGAATTCACATCTTTTTTTATCCTGGCCTTTTTGAGGGCCGCAATCTTTTATTGCAGATTGGCTGTTTTGGTTTAGATATCACTTCTTTTTGTATTGCAAGCCACAAAGCCAGCCATTAACTGGCTTTGATGCTTCTTTCTAACTTGTTTTTTTTTCTTTTCTGCAGGAATTGTGGAACAAAGGAAGAAATGTTGTGTACAGTTTTTTGTCTCATTAAAAGTATTTGTATATTTAACAATGGAAGATAATCATACTGTAGGTAATGAGGTGACTTCTTATACAAAACAGAACTGTAGCTGAAACTCCCAGTTTGAAGCTGAACTCTTTTCAGAGTGACTTGTTTCTAGCTGAACTCTCTACATGGTGATTTGTTTTCAACACATATTTCTACAGGGTGATTTGTTTATAGCTGATCCCTATAAGGTAACTTGTATTTAGCTGATATCTCTACAGGGTGACTTGTTTGTAGTTGTTTGACTGGGTGACTTGTTTGTTTGTTTGTTTGTGACTTGTGTATTCTCTACAAGTTCGTTACTGTGGTGATACAGTGTGATGCTGTTAGGTAGCAAAAGTCATTTCATTTTTGTCAGATTTCACACGACCACTTCTTGTCCATAGGTCTATGCAAGTTAGAATGTCACCCATTGGTATAGTGTGGATATTCTGGGGCTCTCGGTACTTGAACAAATTTGATGGACTGTGTGGATGCAGAAACGTCAATTTAACTTCCGCCTTCCGTCTGTCCGCCTGTCGATTTTACAGGAACAGGGCACTTACTCATAGCATGCAGTTCTCTCACTTGCTGTGATACATATGGTACATAACTTGGCAACTAAGATCAAAGTTCAAAATGTGACAAGTCTATGTCATAATATGACAAGTCTTTGTCAAAGTATGACAAATCTATAGCACAATATGACAAGTCTATATCAAAATATGACAAGTCTATGTCATAATATGACAAGTCTGTATCAAAATATGACAAGTCTATGCTATAACATTAATATTGCAGATCTGCACATATAAACTTTACTGCTGTTCTGTATCATCATCCAGCTAATAAAAGTATACAAACAAAGCATGCAACATAATGTTACATTTAACATGCAGTCCACCATACATGCATACCACTACTTCAATAATACATATATGTGACCCTATTTTGGAAAACCATAGATATGGGCACATGGTAAATTTGTGGGAATTCTCAATTGAAAATTTCAGTTATTTTTCTAAATTAACTTTTTTGCATACTCTTATAAATCAACTATTAGGCCTTCTTTCTGTGAAATTTCACACCCATAGCTTATTTTATTTAGGAGATATACTTAATTATATCAGACCATGTAGTAGTTTCACAATGCGTGGGACAACAATTAACTTACAAATTGGGTGAGTTGTTCATTCCCAAAACCAAACATTTTCTTGCCTTTAGACAATAATACAAGTGATTTAATTGAGAAAAAGCACAAAGAACACATGATTAAATACTAAAAGATCTTTTTTCATTAATTTTAGATTGTAAGAATGGTGATCTTTGTCAACAAAGTGATTTGTCATCAATTTGTCACATCTGATCACTATATAGTTCTATTAACTGATAATGAAAAGTTAGTTTGTAATAATTTATTAGACAGTAAATTGGCCATATCTTTGGAATGCTTCAACGTATCATCACAAATATTTCACACAAGGCAGATGACCATTCAGTGCTTCACTGTAGCTATAAATAAGAAAATTGGTCAATGTGCCCAAATGTATGGTTTTCCAAAATAGGGTCACATACATGATTAATTATGGAACTAATCACTCTTCCCAAATGTGCAGCTTTGCATTCTTACTGCCCTCCAAATTTGAAGAAAATTGACTAAAGCATGTGTGAGTTATAGTACTTTTTCTAAGTGTTGGGAATAGAAGAATAAGAAGCAGGAGAAGAAGTATAATACCAAGAGACTAAGATTAAGTTTGAAGATGCATATATCAGTGATGGCTGGGTAAATTCACCTCAAATTTGAAACAAGAAGGTACTCCACTCTGAGGGAGTTTCCACAGCAAAAATAATATTGTTGATTTCTGGTCAGGACTATCGAGCTACAGATATGTGAAAACAGAGTTTTCTTGGTTCCTGTAAAATACACACTTGTTTGTCGCTCATCCACACTGGCTGTACTTGGTTACACAACACACTGTCATGTGTCTTGATTTTCTAATGTTTCAACCTGCATAGCAATTACTAACTGTATATCATTATTCATGTCATATGTCTTGTAAACTGCATACATATACTGTACAGAGGCAGATGTGTAATAGTTAAGTCATCAAACAGTACAGTAATACTTTTCAGTACGGTTGTATCGTAAAATGTATGGTGCTTACCAAAGATGCCGCCATTAAACACCACCATAGATATATCATATGCAATGAAATCACCTTCATTGCACCGTCTAACATTAAACCCAGAATTAAAAATAAGAAAAAAAATTACAGAAGGTAAAATTTAAATAGAAGGGAATACCAAAATCCAATTTTTGTGACCTGGCTGGCAGGTGATTGGGTAGGTGAGCAGGTCAAAATACCTCTAGCCAAACCACCACAGGTACGAAAGATGTATAGAGAAATCAGATATATGTCGGCTGTATCAACTATCAACTGTCAACTATCAATTAACTACTATCAACTATGTAGCCACATGCAGCCAGCAGATGCAAAGGAAATATTCTTCTCCATCCTGTGAGAAAGAAAGCATCCACCATACAAATTCAAGTAGCATACGACTGCAGTTGTAAGTAGATCCACCAGGTCTAAATGACAATTTTCCATAAGGACTATAATATTATTATATGAAGTTATGCTTTAATGCAGAAAATTTCAAGCTCAGGCAATAACGAGGATAGTGCAGAGGTCATTCATTGGACCAATAATAAACTGTATTATAACTTAGTGATATGGTGGGCGGGCGGGCAGGCAGGCAGGGAAAGATATAATATTCCATTGACTGAATGAATTATTTTTTTAAATGTAGCAATGTATCTATTGGAAGAATTTATGGTTGTACTGAGGGCATTTTTAGGCTTGGTTATACTTAACCAATACTACCAAGGTAGAGTACCAGGATTCTAGCTGATTTTTGGTTGACATTTTTGGCTAGAAGAAAGAAAACCTCCATGATCTCTAATATACAGTTCACCATGCTGTATAATTACACTAAAACTTCTACATAATACGGGTATGGTACTTTTGAACAGTTGTAATAAACAAGTGGTAAAATGAGTATACACCTCCACCAGTACCAGTTACACAATTGGTGTTTCAGGTTCTTAGTAATATTCTAATCATGCCTTTAATTAACAAATTTTTTAATTCATCAGTGCTGGTACCAAAGTAATATGTGTGATTCCACAGAATTTTCTCATGTATTTAGATTATTCATGATGTATCAAATAATATCAATATGAAATAATAACCGTCACTGTTGATTACTTTGTCACTATAGAATAGATGTACTCCTCTACATTTTGCTGCACTATATGGTCATTCTCAAGTAGTGGAGATGTTGATCAAATCAGAAGCAAATGTCAATGTTGCTGATAAAGTGAGGCAATAATTATGTACATTAATGAAATTATTATGTATATACCGTATTTACTCGATTTGTTTCATACCCTCGAATAGTAGGTCTTTATCCTTGTTTCAGAAAATAATCTTAATTGTACCACACCCTTGAATAGTACCGCATTATACTTTCGTAATTACTCTTTAATAGTGCTCTCATGCCTTTGGTATCAATCTCCATCTCAATTTTAGGAAGGCATTGTCCTGTAAGACTTAAATGGCTGTCACATAATAGAAATTCTGGATATCAGTTATTAAATTTACCAGGTAGCGCGAGGCGTGACATGGTTGTGCTTCAAGGACTTATGTGAAAGAGAGGTCTTGTATACAAGAAGTAAGTAGCAACATGTTATGATTGTTTTATAAAACTATAATGTGGAATAGCTGCAGTTGTGGCAGGCTTAAAATATTAATAACGCATCCTGGAATAATACCACAGTGCGGCACTATTCGAAGAGTTTTATACTTATTTTTGATCAAAAAAGTAATAGTACTCCTGGGGTACAAACCGAGTAAATGCGGTAGTCTGCTTGTATTCCTGGTTTTTCCTTAACAACGTTCTTATGCAGACAAACTGCCAAACAATATGTGACCCGGTCTGCGAAAAGGGCTCTTATAGCCTTTCCAATTGCATATATATGGTAACCCATAACTTGACTGGTGAATATGGTACAAGCCTACAATATGGTCACTCAACAACCCTAACCTGGCAGTAGCTGTGGGTGTAATTACATGGTGATAGCTTTAGTAGATTAGGAGTTATGAATAGCCAAACATGGATAATTGGAAAGGCTATAAGAGCCCTTTTCGCAGACCGGGTCACATATTTAAATCATTTGATTGCCATTTAATCTGCACAAAAAAAACAAGCAAATAAATGCTTTCTTTATTGGAGAAAACAACACAAATTAAGAAATTGTATGGCTACTAAAACTTCTGGTACTCCTGAGATCACCTACAAGTCTGACGTCCATTAACAATCCTACAATACTTACAATAGTAACATGCCACAGTAAGGATTTTCCCACATACATTGTTATAACTATCACATCATTCCTATTTATTGTTTATTGCTAAACTCTACTTCACTTGTAAACCAATAATTCTAATAATTATTAATGCCATATAATGCAGGTAAAGTACTTTAGACGGTTGTAATAAACAGCTGGTAAAATGAGTACCTCCACCAGTACCAGTTACACAAATGGTGTTCCAGGTTTGAAGTAATATGGTGCAAGTACACAGAAAAGTTTTGGAATTTTCAACTAGAGTAGGGAACATAGCACACATGATAAAAGTACTGAAACAAGCTGGAGTAGTGCAAAATATTAAATCACAGTAAAACAATAAGTAGTGTTATATCCCTACTGTGCATTTCCATTATGGTATCTTGAGCACATTAATAGTGATATAACACTTCTTATTGTTTTACATGTGATTTAATATTGTGCACTACTCCAGTTTTTTCAAGCTTTTTATTGATGTGCTATGATCCCTAATCTAGTTGAAAATTTTAAAATTTTCTGTGTACTTGTTTGTTAACTTTTATGTCAATATTATTATGACTGATGAAACAACGGATAACGCATCTGAAATGGTGCCGCGACCCAGCTATGTCAATTGTCATCTGAAAAGTTAAGTATCAATTGTAATGAGTCATTCCATTTCAAAAGAAATTGTAGGGTCATCTCTCAGATTTTGATGAAATTTGGTGTGGTTGTAGTACCTATGGTGCTCATCACCCATTCCGATTTTTATCTTCATATACCACATAGTTTGTGATTTATGCATGACTGCAAATATTTTGATTATTTCATAAAAAATGGTTTGTCTTGAGTTACAAGAACAACTGTAGCTCACTACTGTGTTAATATTTTAAAATAACATTTTCAGTCATTACAGACCGTTAATTGATCTTTCAAGTACTCCATAATTTATGAGATCTAGCAAAAACTTTAAACCTTATTATTTCAAAAAGTGCTGCTTTGTATTCTTTGAATTTTTTTAGTAAATAATAATTACTTTATGGTCTACTGTTGGTAATTTTTTTTGTGGTGTAACTAAATTTAAACCAAAACTGCCAAGCTGTGAAAAAAGGGTTCGGCTCCCAAAAAGGCCAGGATGAAGAAACATGTGAAATCCAAGGTAGCGGCCAAGAAATGACTGTGATGTTAAGTTAATGGCAAAAAAATTAATTACTACAATTCAGGTTAATTTGCATTGCCTACTCTGCTAGGATTCGGCACCAGATTCACCTGAATTGTCATAATTAAAATTTTTGCCATTAATCTACCATCTCAACCATTTCTTGGCCGCCACCATGGAATTCACATCTTTTTTTATCCTGGCCTTTTTGAGGGCCGCAATCTTTTATTGCAGATTGGCTGTTTTGGTTTAGATATCACTTCTTTTTGTATTGCAAGCCACAAAGCCAGCCATTAACTGGCTTTGATGCTTCTTTCTAACTTGTTTTTTTTTCTTTTCTGCAGGAATTGTGGAACAAAGGAAGAAATGTTGTGTACAGTTTTTTGTCTCATTAAAAGTATTTGTATATTTAACAATGGAAGATAATCATACTGTAGGTAATGAGGTGACTTCTTATACAAAACAGAACTGTAGCTGAAACTCCCAGTTTGAAGCTGAACTCTTTTCAGAGTGACTTGTTTCTAGCTGAACTCTCTACATGGTGATTTGTTTTCAACACATATTTCTACAGGGTGATTTGTTTATAGCTGATCCCTATAAGGTAACTTGTATTTAGCTGATATCTCTACAGGGTGACTTGTTTGTAGTTGTTTGACTGGGTGACTTGTTTGTTTGTTTGTTTGTGACTTGTGTATTCTCTACAAGTTCGTTACTGTGGTGATACAGTGTGATGCTGTTAGGTAGCAAAAGTCATTTCATTTTTGTCAGATTTCACACGACCACTTCTTGTCCATAGGTCTATGCAAGTTAGAATGTCACCCATTGGTATAGTGTGGATATTCTGGGGCTCTCGGTACTTGAACAAATTTGATGGACTGTGTGGATGCAGAAACGTCAATTTAACTTCCGCCTTCCGTCTGTCCGCCTGTCGATTTTACAGGAACAGGGCACTTACTCATAGCATGCAGTTCTCTCACTTGCTGTGATACATATGGTACATAACTTGGCAACTAAGATCAAAGTTCAAAATGTGACAAGTCTATGTCATAATATGACAAGTCTTTGTCAAAGTATGACAAATCTATAGCACAATATGACAAGTCTATATCAAAATATGACAAGTCTATGTCATAATATGACAAGTCTGTATCAAAATATGACAAGTCTATGCTATAACATTAATATTGCAGATCTGCACATATAAACTTTACTGCTGTTCTGTATCATCATCCAGCTAATAAAAGTATACAAACAAAGCATGCAACATAATGTTACATTTAACATTATGTTGCATGCATTTAACATTCTGAAATGGTGCCGCGCCCCAGCTATATCAATCATCGTCTGAAAAGTGAAGTATCAATTGTAATGAGTCATTCCATGTCAAAAGAAATTGTAAGGTCATCTCTCAGATTTTGATGAAACTTGGTGTCGTTGTAGTACTTGTGGTGCTCATCACCCATACCGATTCGTAGCTTCATATACCACATAGTTTCTGATTTATTACTGCAAATATTTTGAATATGAAAAAATGGTTTATCTTGAGTTACAAAATCAACTGTAGCTCACCACCACTACAAAAAAAGAATCGATTTCCTTACCTTTAAGAGACTGTGGAAAGGTATGGAAATGTCAGATTTCCACAATATTATCTTATCTTTCCTTTCATCAGGAATGATCACATTTCCACAACTTTCCTGAAAAGATTCAGCCATCTTTTTGATCTTTCCTTACCACTTAAAGGTTAGGAAAGGCTATTTTTTCAAACAGTAAATGTGAGGAAATATCACATTTTTTTACCCTTGTCCCACCACTATATTCTGTATTAATTGGTTTAAATACTTCCAATTTTAATCAACAAAAGGTCATCCATCCATACACAAAAACGCAACACAGTCAAAGTACAAAAAATGTCTGTCTTGGGTGTTCATCAATACAGTTTTTATGACAAACTTTATCAATTGCAGACTCCTTGCCCGAACGTTTTCTGTGTACTGTAAATGGAAAAAAATTGATGTAATGCCAAAACGTTGTACAGTATGATTAAATACCTGTTAGCATTGTGTCTTTTTCCAAACAACATTCCACCTCTTAATGTTGTATACTTCTACTAGTCATATCTAACAAACATATATTACTCTATTATAAAATTATCATTCAAGAAGCTCACCAGGAAATAATCGATGTAGATGCCAAAACAGCTTGTCCTGGGCAGGGATCAATACCTGAACAATCATGCTGAATGATCTGATGTAGAGAATATTATTGAAAAGAAGATATGCATGTGAACAACTGCTGGTAATAGAAAAACACATCACAATACCAGTACAAAATATTTTACAGCTCTACGAAGTGGTGAATTATGAGTCCTTGTATTTTGACAGTATGTTGTTATAGCAATACCTCACTACCATAATCAACCTAGTAAATGTGACTATCTTCATGAAAACCTACCTAGTTTGTAAAATTCTTGTGGTTTTCTCGGGATAGAAAATTTTAATAAAACATAAACTGAGTATGAATACACAAGCATAGAACTACATACAGTAGTACTATACAAAAGTATCCTAAATTACCTGCCTCTTTAACACTGGACCACAGTAGTGCTACATTTTTGTGTAGGCTAATGGCAACAGGGATACACTTATCTGGTGTGTAGTAAACAATGATTTGCATGCAAACGCTCAGATTTTGAAGCCACTTTGCGAATGTTTTGCTGGATTATAGTACATATAGCTGCTATTTTCATGTCATTGTACCCACAAGCAATCAAGCCGAATGTCACAGCACGGTGAATACTATGCAAAACTATACATCAGCATCAGAAATGTCAAACAATTATGCTGTCCTAAACTTCTTCTAATGGCAATATCAAGCAGAACAAATACACTATATTTCTATAAAAATACTCTGGTTGGTCATAAGGACCTCATACAAGCTCTACCTTCTGTGTTCACCCTCCACTGCCTAACCAGTAAAGTTGATAATACACTTGAGCCGTGGGTATGTGTCATTACATGTATTATTACTTGGGTATGTGGTATTACAGATTTTTGATCAAGAATTGGATTACAGGATACAGATACACAAAGTACCATATTATTTACACTTAGAGGAGACACACATTCCACACTAACATCCAATACAGGTTTTTGGACCAAGAATTGGATTAGAGGATAAAGATACACAAAGTTACACTTAGAGGAGACACACTTCTTGACATACAATCCACACTAACAACCAATAATCACATTAATCATAAGCACTAACCTGAAACTTTAAAAGTTTTCATGTGATTAGCTCATTCTTTGTCTTAAATTGTATCTCATCCCTAAAAGAAATGCAAAGGAGTACATGCAATCTCATACACACAACTTACCTCAAACATAACCCTCATTCATTTGATAAAACTGCGGTTAACTCCTAGTTCATAAGTCTCGTGATCCGTGTTGCCCGAGGTGTTGCTACAGTAAAATCAACTACAACAAACAAAGGCAAATTACTGTTTGCCTCTATTGTACTTGGGTGTCAAAAGGCGGCACAGCAGTACTGAAACTCAGGAAACAGAGGTGACAGCAGCGCCAATATAGTCTGAAGGCCACGGCAGGATTTCGGGTCCAGGAGATCAGGTCGGCAAGCTGCAATCTTTCTCCTCCATTCGTGCGTGCCGCCATCACGCTACTTCAACGTTAAATCCAAGCATTTACTGCTCTAGCTGTAGACATAGACTACCGCTGTCACCGTCATCCACTTCTTCTTTGCCAGTTTTTACAACTTCCGTAAACTATAATAAACGAATATTTCCAAGAAGTATTAGCGCAATAATGCGCTATTGCAAGTGTGGATATTATAAAGTTACTCTGCCACATACTCTACGATAGTGATATCGACTTCAACTAGACTACCTGATGATAATAGCCAAATAGGTAGACTAGATCTAAGTCATAGTGGCCATGCAGAGCATCCTGTTCCAGTATTCGCTGGCATGGCAGCTTGACGTCTAGCGGTCTAGTTCGCGAGCTGTAGCCATAGTCAGCCTCACTCAGTGGTGCACACACTCACCAGTATTAAATTCTTAGCTAAATAACTTCCGTTGCATACATTTAAAAACTTAACAACTTTAATTATGTTTACTGTACAATGTAAATATATGGAAAGTTAGAGGGCTTTGAAAGATCGTCTTTCCATGACTTTCCTGAAACAAGGAAATATACGTAAATCCGATCCATTTTTGTAGCGCACTGTGTTAATATTTTAAAATAACATTTTCAGTCATTACAGACTGTTAATTGATCTTTCAAGTACTCCATAAATTATGGGATCTAGTAAAAACTTTAAACCTTATTATTTCAAAAAGTGCTGCTTTATATTCTTTGAATCTTTTAGTAAATAATAATTGCTTTATGGTCTACTGTTGGTAATTTTTTGTAGTATGAATGTAGTTTAAAAAAATACCTTTAAACAAAGTTAAAGTTGAAGATGATGGCAACTCCAAATAATCATCCATAGACACGAGACAATAATAGGAATAACAGTGCTTTAATAAGAGTACTAGCACATGCGCAGTAGCATGTGGCGTCAGTCGTTTGACAAGAGGCCGTCAAGTGTTATCAAGATGCCTCTGAAGCCAAAAGGCAAGAAATCACAATCAAATGTGAAACATTCAACGGAAAAGACCTCAAGGCAGAAGAAGAAAGCTCCACCCAAGAAGCCTCCAACCAAGACCGGATCGCGAGCCACCGAAATGTCAGGAGATTCTACCTGGGCAGGACAGAAGAGAAGAAAAACCAAAAGCACTGGAACTCTCCTTGCGAAGAGATCAAAGACGAGCCCCTTAACAGCAGCAGACATCCCGGACATCGTGTTGGCAGTGGTGAAAGCTATGCCGCAGCCTCAGGATGCAACTTCGTCTACGCTCCAAAGATCAAGCTGTTGCGTGCAGGATACTACTAATCAGGCCAGGCAATCAACGCGCAGCCACAGCACTCCGCCCGTCACTGACCCCCAGGATAGCACTGATGAAGAAGACGTCAAGAACGAAGATTTCGGTAAGTTATTGTATATAGTATGTATTGTGTTGTGCCAGTGAATTATTGAATAGCACGCCATGCCCAAGCTGTATATAATGCACACCATGCTCATGCTCCTTTGTAATGCGCACCATTCCTTAATTATAATGTGTATCATGCCCAATTAATGTACACCATGCTTTGTGCCATGCATGTCTAAGCCTTTACAATCCAATGTAACTCCAAATAATATACAACGTAAAAGCTGGCAGTATGCTTATACTGGCATATCCCCCTTGTCTTATTGCCTCTGTGTCCTGTCCTACAGCCTGCGATGAGTCCCCTGGTGGCAGCCAACTCTCCCATGTCCAACAGCTGGGACTCCATTCGGACTATGATGAACTTCTCAGCAAAAAACAGCAATGATTCAGACACGCCATTCCCATCCGAGAAGTTACATCCACCAGTGTTAGTAAGCAATGACCTCCCTCCCATCCCTTTTAGGCTAGTGAAGCGTGTGGAGGATGGACTGTTTGTAGAGATGGCAGAGCTCTTGCCAAGCTACCTGGACTCAGCTCACTTCAATACTGATGACCAGCGTACCCGTAAGCGACTCCCTGTGGTATCCCACATCATTGATTGGGTCCAGTGCTTTGCTATCTACAAGGCAATCATCTCTCGCCAAAAGCCCAAGCGGGTTGCTAACCTCCTGGGATATCAAAGTCTAGTAATAGGAGCATCACAGGACTGTCATGAAGGCCAGTGGGTAACCTATGATCGCCGCTTTTGCCTTAAAGCATCAGCCTCTCGTATCAGTCAGTGGTCAGTTATAGATGTCACCATCTGGAATATGACCTTCCCAGAAAAAGCCATTCAGTATTATCAACCGCAAAGATCTGCCTCTTACAACACACCTAACCCAAACCCTCCTCAATGGCCACAGCTCCAAAACCAACCAATCTGCCTGGACTGGAATGACAGCTCAAACGGTTGCTCCAGGGCTTCCTGCCGCTACAAACATATATTCTACAGTTGTGTCCACAACCCTAGAGCCCAGGACAAGCACCACAAAGCTTCCCAGTGTACGTACAAGCAGAAGGACAGGCAGCACAATAACCAGTCATAACATGTATTCATCTCAATTAGCTGACTCTTTTTTTTCCCCTTCCTTTATGTACACTATTGTATTTATGTTTATGTGCAAATGGCATTGTTACAAATACAAGGCTTGTGCATTCATGTGTTTTTTAGTGTAGCCACAATGTATATCTCAAGCTGGCTTGATCTTGGTAGTGCACTGTACATGGCAAGCCCATATATTGAACATGTTGTGCATGCAATGTTGGGATAATGTTTAGTAACTTGTGAGTTAGTGCACTCGAATCTCATGTATAGGTCATGCATGTACCACACAATGGTTACAGTCTAAATGTTATCAACACCTTCTCTCCTCTGCAGTGGTGACATAGCAGCATATTATTGGTGTGCACACTAAGGACTTGCGTTGCAACTACACTCACTGGATCTCAGCTTGGACAAACCACCTAAGCAATCAACCATCTGATGTCAAAATACACCCACAGCCAGGGCAACGAAAATGCCATTAAATGTAAGCAACTGGAAAAAATCACTGGCAGATCACCCTAATAGACCGCTGGTTGACTTCTTCCTCTCTGGAATCACAGTGGGTTTTCACATTGGCTTCAAGCAACAATTACAACCATGAAGTCTTCCAAGTGAAACTTAAGTTGTGCTCTTCAACACCTTGAAACAATGAAGAGCTACCTAACCAAAGAGATTGCTCTTGGACGTGTTGCTGGCCGTTTCCAAGAATTTTTAGTCCAACATGCACATGTTAGCAGGTTCGGGATCATTCCCAAACACCACCAACCAAACAAGTGGAGACTAATTGTTGACCTCTCTCATCCAACTGATGGCAGTGTCAATGGAGGAATCCCAAAAGAATTGTGTTCACTAAAGTATATCACAGTGGACTCAGCTATTGATTACATTAAGCGCACAGGCCACAGCACGCTGTTAGCAAAAATTGACATTAAAAGTGCCTTTCGCCTCCTGCCAGTTCATCTGGCTGATTGCCACCTTCTTTCAATGAGATGGGATAAACAAATTTTCATTGACACCTGCCTACCTTTTGGGCTCAGGTCTGCTCCTAAATTGTTCAACGTCCTGGCTGACCTGCTGTCATGGATCCTTGAGCAACAGCTGGTGACACCAGTCATGCATTACCTGGACGATTTCCTCATCATGGGACCACCGCATTCCTACTCGTGTGCCAATAATCTTCAGGCAATTAAGGACACTTGCTCCATGCTAGGAATACCTCTTGCCTTAGAAAAAAATTGAGGGTCCTTCCCAGTGTCTGACCTTTCTAGAATCACCCTGGATACTCAACTCAAGCAGGCTCGCCTAACTGACGACAAACTCATATGAATTCGGAAGCAAGTTGCAGCCTGGCTATCCCGCAGAAAGGCTACAAAAAGAGAGATCCTATCTTTGGTAGGCCTTTTACAACATGCCACTAAGGTGGTAATACCAGGAAGGACTTTTGTGTCCAGAATGTACAGGGCAGCAGCTTGTCTAAGGAAACTATCTCACTTCACACGTCTTACTAGGGGCTTCCGCTCAGACCTGAGGTGGTGGCACCTCTTTGCGACACACTGGAATGGGCTCAGTTTTATCAATGGATCCACCCCAAACCACGTAATCGTTACAGATGCATCAGGGTTCTGGGATTGTGGAGCAGTATTTGGATCTCAGTGGATGCAGCTGGCGTGGTCGAAGGAATGGGCACGTATGGACATAATGGCAAAGCAGCTCGTGCCAATTGTTTTAAGCTGCGCTGTGTGGGGACCACTACTATCAGGCAGCAGTGTAGAATTCAAGTGCGACAACAGCAGTGTCGTGGACTCAATCACCAAAGGATCCTCGAAGGAGTAAATGGTCGTGCACCTTTTGCGCTGTCTTTGGTTTGTCTCAGCCCATTTTGATATTAAAATCTTGGCCTGCCATATTCCGGGCATACTGAACACTACTGCAGACCAGCTGTCCAGAAACAGATCACTAGAATTCTTAAAGCAGAACCCTCACATCTCCAGCATCTCCACATCTATCCCATCATCACTCCTAAAGCTCATATCTCCCCAAAGGCGAGACTGGACTTCCCCCTCCTTCATGCGCCACTTCAAGCGTACCATTAACAGGCTTCAAGAGCCTCCACCCACCAGCAAACAAAAAACTCATATAAGATGAAGCTACATTGTAGTTAATTCACATATCTGTAGTTTATTGTAAACAATTGTAGTTGACCATATGGTTGTTATCCCTGTAGTTAATCTTACAAATAATAACAATTGCAAACAAAGTAACACTTGAGTCATTGATTGTATCAATTTTTTTTAGATCTTCTGAAACCACCAAGGAGCACTCGCCTCAATAAACTATTTAGCAAAGCCCAGAAGTCGTTGCATTATGGCTTGGCCAAGTCAAGCAGGAATACCTATGCGGCGGGCCGAAGAAGGTATATCAATTTCTGTAAAATGGCAAGGATCAAGCCAATCCCAATGTCTGAGTGCACCTTAACTCTGTTCATAACACACCTGGCTACCTCTAACATCTCACAGGGAACTATAAAGGTATATCTATCAGCTGTCAGACACATGCACATTTGTAAGGGATTACATAACCATTTCAATCACCAAGTCACCCCTCGGCTCCAACTCATCTTAAGGGGAATTAAAAAATTCCAAACAGGAATAAACTCTACCAGAACTCTCCTGCCAGTCACTGTTCAAATGCTTCATAGCATCAGATCCCCTTTGTCTAAGGAAAGTGCCTCCTACAACAACACCACACTCTGGGCTATGTGCTGTCTGGCCTTTTTGGCTTCATAAGAGCCGGTTAGTTCACGATTCCTACAGAAGGCTCATATGACCCATCTTGCCATTTATCACTCAGTGACATTGCAGTTGATAACAGAAAAAACCCTGGTCTACTACAACTGTTCCTAAAGCAGTCCAAAACAGACCCATTCAAGCAGGGTGTCAAAGTGTACATGGGCGCCACTGATGCCCAGTCTGTCCAATAAAGGCAATCCTCTCATACCTTGAAAAAAGGAAAAGGCAACCAGGCCCGTTTTTCATCACCAAGGATGGCAAAGGCTGGACTACAGCTATGTTTCGCACAGGGCTCAAGTCTCTGCTGGATAACCTCAAGCTAGATAAGTGCCGCTACAACACACATAGCTTCCGCATAGGAGCAGCAACCTCTGCATCGCTAGCCAAAATGCCAGATGCTCACATACAAACTCTTGGTCGCTGGAGAAGCAATGCTTATCAGTGATATATCAGACCTCCTTCCAGCGAGGTAGCAAAAATGTCCAAGGTTATTGCAGCAGGTTATCAATGACACACTAGACACAACTTGATGCATCATATTCACTTCAGTACATGCATTCATGGCAGAATTTGTTAATCCTTCATTGTTGTTGTTTGTTTTAAAATATATATATAAAAAGTAAAAATTCAGACATGTACACTACTCATATGCGCTAAGTGCTGTTCCCGCATGATACTGAACTTGCAGACTGGCTACCTACACAAGATCCAGATACTTGGGTGAAAGATTCCCCACCCTTGCACATTGCGGGGCCCCTTTCTGTGGCTTAAAGGAAGGCCTTTGGTGCGTGGAATGCCTCTAGGCATCAAATTCCTTCCCTGCCCAAGTATCAGTACACCTGAAAAATGAAAATATAAGACCTGGCAGCATTTTATCCCAAAATATTAGAACTGAAAAAAATTTAAATCTAACACGGCAACCGGGACCAGGTGCAGATACCAAACCACCACCACTAACACCAGTTGGTGGGAGGCGAGCTACCAGTACGATACGCCCCAGACAGGTCAAAGGTGAGTCAAGTATTCAACATTAAATGTAGTTTTAAAAAATACCTTTAAACAAAGTTAAAGTTGAAGATGACGGCAGCCCCAAATAATCATCCATAGACACGAGACAATAATAGGAATAACAGTGCTTTAATAAGAGTACTAGCGCATGTGCAGTAGCACGTGGCGTCAGCCATTTGACAAGTGGCCGTCGAGTGTTACCCTCCTCTCCCATCCCTGTATTTGTACTTCACCTCTTTCTCACAGCCGCAAGACTAAATAACAACATACGCTCATAAAGGCACATATCACTGGCAAAATAATTGTGGTTGACATACATACAGGGGCATGGCACACATTATTGACACACATAATTTATACATAATCCACAAATATCGCAAGTATATTATTGCTGATACAACTATGTATTACTAGCCAATACTGCATGCTGTAGCAATGTTATTGCAATGACATGATATTGTCTAATTTGATGTACTCATTAGCTCATTGCAGGTGAACCTATATCTCCACTCTTCCAAGTGGGGGTGCAGACAAGCACCTATTATGGGCCATTACCAGCTATTCTAAAACACGGGATTGTCTGTTATGTGATTCTGTCATGGGTCAATGCCAGTTCCCCCTCAGCTCTGCCTTGCCAGTGCCAATACAATTATTAGCCAATGCTGCAGATTGTATTACTGCTTTGTTGTTACATGTTACTGTTACACTGATGTACTCATTAGCTCACTGCAGGTGACTGAGTGCTGACTGACAATGCTACCATGGGCCACTGTCAACTCCTCCACAAGCATGGGAGTGCCTGACATGTGACTCCCTCACAGGTCGATGTCACCACCCCCAACAGGAGTGTTGATGTAAGCATGGGAGCACCTGGCGTGTGACCCTTTTCACGGCTCAATGCCAGCTCCCCCAACAGGAGTGTTGACTCGCAGCTATGCCACAGTTGGATAGTGTCAGCTCCCTGTTGCAAGAAGCGTAACACAGTGCTTCCCAGCAGGTGTTGCCTCTCAGACAGAAGTGTGGAGGTGTTGCTCTTTATGGGCACATTTCAGCTTCTGATCTTCAGAGAGCCCAGCGTGATGATTATCCAAACAACTGCTGCCTCTCCAAGTGGAGTGAGCCCCTATGACTCACTCATTGGCCAATTCCACACATTTCAGAGGGAAGATCAACACATGGCTGCCCTGCGCCAATGTTGGTCATGCCACTCTAAAGCAGAGCACTAAAACAGCTCTAGCTGCATATGCAGCATTTCCATTCCTGATATAGGGAATGTGATTAGTACCTGGTCTCTAGGAAGGTTGCTTATAGTATTAAGACCCAGTCATGGCTTAAAGGAAGGCCTTTGGTGCATGGAATGCCTCTAGGCATCAAATTCCTTCCCTGCCCAAGTATCAGTTATCAGTATACCTGAAAAATGAAAATATAAGATCTGGCAGGCATTTTATCCCAAAATATTAGGACTGAAAAAAATATATTTTAAATCCAACATGGCAACCGGGACCAGGTGCAGATACCAAACCACCACCACCAACACCAGTTGGTGGGAGGCAAAGAGCTACCAGTACGATACGCCCCAGACAGGTCAAAGGTGAGTCAAGTATTCAACATTAACTAAATCTAAACCAAAACTGCCAAGCTGTAAAAAAAGGGTTCGGCTCCAAAAAAGGCCAGGATGAAGAAAGATGTGAAATCCAAGGTGCCGGCCAAGAAATGACTGATGTTAGGTTAATGGCAAAAAAATTTATTATGACAATTCAGGTGAATTTGCGTTGCCTACTCCGCTAGGATTCGGCACCAAATTCACCTGAATTTTAATCAAAATTTTTGCCATTAACCTACCGTCTCAGCCATTTCTTGGCCGCCACGATGGATTTCACATCTTTTCTTATCCTGGCCTTTTTGAGGGCCACACTCTTTTTTTACAGATTAGCTGTTTTGGTTTAGATATCACTTCTTTTTGTATTGCAAGCCACAAAGCCAGCCATTAACTGGCTTTGATGCTTCCTTCTAACTTGTTTTTTTTCTTTTCTGCAGGAATTGTGGAACAAAGGAAGAAATGTTGTGTACAGTTTTTTGTCTCATTAAAAGTATTTGTATATTTAACAATGGAAGATAATCATACTGTAGGTAATGAGGTGACTTCTTATACAAACAGAACTGTAGCTGAAACTCCCAGTTTGAAGCTGAACTCTTTTCAGTGTGACTTGTTTCTAGCTGAACTCTCTACATGGTGATTTGTTTTCAACACATATTTCTACAGGGTGATTTGTTTATAGCTGATCCCTATAAGGTAACTTGTATTTAGCTGATATCTCTACAGGGTGACTTGTTTGTAGTTGTTTGACTGGGTGACTTGTTTGTTTGTTTGTTTGTGACTTGTGTATTCTCTACAAGTTCGTTACTGTGGTGATACAGTGTGATGCTGTTAGGTAGCAAAAGTCATTTCATTTTTGTCAGATTTCACACGACCACTTCTTGTCCATAGGTCTATGCAAGTTAGAATGTCACCCATTGGTATAGTGTGGATATTCTGGGGCTCTCGGTACTTGAACAAGTTTGATGGACTGTGTGGATGCAGAAACGTCAATTTAACTTCCGCCTTCCGTCTGTCCGCCTGTCGATTTTACAGGAACAGGGCACTTACTCATAGCATGCAGTTCTCTCACTCGCAGTGATACATATGGTACATAACTTGGCAACTAAGATCAAGGCTCAAAATATGACAAGTCTATGTCATAATATGACAAGTCTTTGTCAAAATATGACAAGTCTATGTCATAATATGACAAGTCTGTATCAAAATATGACAAATCTATGTTATAACATTAATATTGTAGATCTGCACATATAAACTTTACTGCTGTTCTGTATCATCATCCAGCTAATGAAAGTATACAAACAAGGCATGCAACACAATGTACCATTTAACATGCAGTCCACCATACATGCTTACCACTACATCAATAACACATATATGTGACCCTATTTTGGAAAACCATAGATATGGGCACATGGTAAATTTGTGGGAATTCTCAATTGAAAATTTCAATTATTTTTTTAAATTTAACATTTTTGCATATTCTTATAAAGCAACTATTAGGCCTTCTTGCTGTGAAATTTCACACCCATAGCTTATTTTATCTAGGAGATATACTCAATTATATCAGACCATGTAGTAGTTTCACAATGCGTGGGACAACAATTAACTTACAAATTGGGTGATTTGTTCATTCCCAAAACCAAACATTTTCTTGCCTTTAGACAATAATACAAGTGATTTAATTGAGAAAAAGCACAAAGAACACATGATTAAACTCTAAAAGATCTTTTTTCATTAATTTTAGATTGTAAGAATGGTGATCTTTGTCAACAAGTGATTTGTCATCAATTTGTCACATCTGATCACTATACAGTTCAATGAAAAGTTAGTTTGTAATAATTTATTAGACAGTAAATTGGCCATATCTTTGGAATGCTTCAACGTATCATCACAAACTTTTCACACAAGGTAGATAACCATTCAGTGCTTCATTGTAGCCATAAATAAGAAAATTGGCCAATTTTCCCAAATGTATGGTTTTCCAAAATAGGGTCACATACATGATTACTTATGGAACTAATCACTCTTCCCAAATGTGCAGCTTTGCATTCTTACTGCCCTCCAAATTTGAAGAAAATTGACTAAAGCATGTGTGAGTTATAGTTCTTTTTCTAAGTGTTGGGAATAGAAGAATAAGAAGAAGGAGAAGAAGAAACATACTAAGAGACTAAGATTAAGTTAAATTCACCGCAAATTTGAAACAAGCAGATACTCCACTCTGAGGGAGTTTCCACAGCAAAAATTGTTGATTTCTTATCAGGACTATTGAGCTACAGATATGTGAAAACAGCGTTTTCTTGGTTCTTGTAAAATACTCACTAGTTTATCGCTCATCCACACTGGCTGTACTTGGTCACACAACACACTGTCATGTGTCTTGATTTTCTAATGTTTCAACCTGCATAGAAATTACTAACTGTATATCATTCTTCATGTCATTTGTCTTGTAAACTGTGCATACGTATACTGTATAGAGGCAGATGTGTAATAGTTAAGTCATCAAACAGTACAGTAGTCCTTTTCAGTACGGTTGTATCGTAAAATGTATGGTGCTTACCAAAAATGCTGTCATTAAACACCAGCATAGATATGTCATATGCAATGAAATCACCTTCATTGCATCGTCTAACAATAAACCCAGAATTAAAAACAAGAAAACATTTACAGAAGGTAAAATTTAAATAGAAGAAAATACGAAAATACAATTTTTGTGACCTGGCTGGCAGGTTGTTTGGGTAGGTGAGCAGGTCAAAATACCTCTAGCCAAACCACCACAGGTACAAAAGATGTATGGAGAAATCGGATATATGTCGGATGTATCAACTATCAACTGTCAACTATCAATTAACTACTATCAAATAACTAGCCAAAACACCTCAGCTACAGAAGATGTATGGAGAAATCATTAAGAGAAGGTGGACTAGCAACATGCAGCCGGCAGATGTAAAGCAAATATTCTTCTCCATCCTGTGAGAAAGAAATCATCCGCCATACAAATTCAAGTAGCATACGACTGCAGTTGTAAGTAGATCCACCAGGTCTAAATGACCATTTTCCGTAAGGACTGCATTATATGAAGTAATGCTTTAATGCAGGAATTTTCAAGCTCAGGCAATAACGAGGATAGTGCAGAGGTCATTCATTGGACCAATAATAAACTGTATTATAACTTAGTGATATGGCAGGCAGGCAGGCAGGCAGGCGGGCAGGTGGGCAGGCAGGCAGGCAGGCAGGCGGGCAGGCAGGCAGGCGGGCGGGCAGGCAGGCAGGCAGACAGGCAGGCAGGCAGGCAGGGAAAAGTATAATATTCAATTGACTGAATGAATAATTTTTAAAAATGTAGCTATATATCTATTGGAAGAATTTATGGTTGTACTTAAGGCACTTTTGAGCTTGGTTATACTTAACCAATACTGACAAGGTACTGTACCAGGATTTTAGCTGCTTTTTGGGTGCCATTTTTGGCTAAACCTCCATGATCTCTAATATACAGTTCACCATGCTGTACACTTACACTAAAAATACCACATAATGTGGGTATAGCAATTTTGAACAGTTGTAATAAACAACTGGTAAAATGATTATCCACCTCCACCAGTATCATTTATACAATTGGTGTTCAGGTTCTTAGTAATATTCTGATCATGCCTTTAATTAGCAAATTTTTAAATTCATCAGTGCTGGTACCAAAATAATATGTGTGATTCCACAGAATTTTCTCATGTATTTAGATTATCCATGATGTATCAAATAATATCAATATGAAATAATAACTGTCACTGTTGATTACTTTGTCACTATAGAATAGATGTACTCCTCTACATTTTGCTGCACTATATGGTCATTCTCAAGTAGTGGAGATGTTGATGAAGTCAGAAGCAGATGTCAATGCTGCTGATAAAGTGAGGCGATAATTATGTACATTAATGAAATTATTACGTATATACCACATTTACTTGATTTGTGCCACACCCTCGAATAGTAAGTCTTTATCCTTGCTTCAGGAAATAATCTTAATTGTACCACACCCTCGAATAGTACCACATTATACTTTAGTAATTACTCTTTAATAGTGCTCTCATGCCTTTGGTATCAATCTCCATCTCAGTTTTAGGAAGGCATTGGCCTACAAGACTTAAACGGCTGTCACATAATCGAAATTCCGTATATCAGTTAGTAAATTTATCATGTAGCATGAGGCATGCCATGGTTGTGCTTCAAGGATTTATGTGAAAGGGAGTTATTGTATACAAGAAGTAAGTAGCAACATGTTATGATTGTTTTATAAAACTATAATGTAGAATGGCTGCAGTTGTGGCAGGCTTAAAAATTAGTAGCGCACCCTCGAATAATACTGCAGTGCGGCACTATTGGAAGAGTTTTATCTTTATTTTTGATCAAAAAAGTAATAGTACTCCTGGGGTACAAACCGAGTATATACAATAGTCTGCTTGTATTCCTGGTGTTTCCTTAGCAACGTTCTTATGCAGACAAACTGCCAAACATTATTTAAATCATTTGATTGCCATTGATTCTGCACAAAAAATCAAAGAAATAAATGCTTTCTTTATTGGAAAAAACAACACAAATTAAGAAATTGTATGGCTACTAAAGCTTCTGGTACTCCTGAGATCACCTACAAGTCTGACGTCCATTAACAATCCTACAATACTTACAATGGTAACATGCCACAGTATGGATTTTCCCACATACATTGTTATAACTATCACATCATTTCTATTTATTGTTTATTGCTAAACTCTACTTCACTTGTAAACCAATAATTCTAATAATTATTAATGCCACATAATGCAGGTAAAGTACTTTAGACAGTTGTAATAAACAGCTGGTAAAATGAGTACCTCCACCAGTACCAGTTACACAAATGGTGTTGCAAGTTTGAAGTAATATGGTACAAGTACACAGACAAGTTTTGGAATTTTCAACTAGAGTAGGGAACATAGCACATCGATAAAAGTACTGAAACAAGCTGGAGTAGTGCAAAATATTAAATGAGAGTAAAACAATAAGTTGTGTTATATCCCTACTGTGCATTTTCATTATTGTATCTTGAGCACATTAGTAGTGATATAACATTCTTATTGTTTTACTGTGATTTAATATCGTGCAGTATTCCAGTTTGTTCCAGCTTTTTATTGATGCGCTATGATCCCTACTATAGTTGAAAGTTTTAAATTTTTCTGTGTACTTGTTTGTTAACTTTTTTGTCAATATTATTAAGACTGAAGAACCCACGCATAACGCATCTGAAATGGTGCCGCACCCCAGCTATATCAATTATCGTCTGAAAATGAAGTATCAATTGTAATGAGTCATTCCATGTCAAAAGAAATTGTAGGGTCATCTCTCAGATTTTGATGAAACTTGGTGTGGTTGTAGTACCTATGGTGCTCATCACCCATACCAATTTTTAGCTTCATACACAACATAGTTTCTGATTGATGACCGCAAATATTGTCAATATTTCATGAAAATATGGTTTGTCTTGAGTTACAAAATCAACTGTAGCTCACTACTGTGTTAATATTTTAAAATAACATTTTCAGTCTTTACAGACTGTTAATAGATGTTTTAAGTACTCCATAATTTATGGGATATCAGTTTAATAAAGGCTGCAGTAAAGTGCTGCTTCATATTCTTTGAATTTTTTATTAAATAATAATTGCTTTATGGTCTACTATTGGTATTTTTTTAAGGTATAATTAAATGTAAACCAAAACTTCCAAGCTGTAAAAAAAAGAGTTCGGCTCCCAAAAAGGCCAGGATGAAAAAAGATATGAAATACAAGGTGATAGCCAAGAAATGGCTGTGATGGTAGGTTAATAGCAAAATATGTAATTATGACAATTCAGGTGAATTTGCGTTGCCTCCTCCGCTAGGATTCAGCACCAAATTCACCTGAATTGTCTTAATTAAAGTTTTTGCCATTAATCTACCATCACAGCCATTTCTTGGCCGCCACCATGGATTTCACATCTTTTTTCATCCTGGCCTTTCTGAGGCCTGCACTCTTTCTTTACAGATTGGCTGTTTTGGTTTAGATATCACTTCTTTTTGTATTGCAAGCCACAAATCCAGCCATTAACTGGCTTTGGAGCTTCCTTCTAACTTGTTTTTTTTCTTTTCTGCAGGAATTGTCGAACAAAGGAAGAAATATTGTGTACAGTATTTTGTCTGATTAAAAGTATTTGTATATTTAACAATGGAAGATAATCATACTGTAGGTATTAAGGTGACTTCTTATACATAACAGAACTGTAGCTGAAACTCCCAGTTTGTAGCTGAATTCTTTTCAGAGTGACTTGTTTCTAGCTGAACTCTCTACATGGTGAATTTTGTTTTTAACACATATTTCTACAGGGTGATTTGTTTGTAGCTGATCCCTATAAGGTAACTTGTATCAAGCTGATATCTCTACAGGGTGACTTGTTTGTAGCTGATCTCTCTACAGGGTGACTTTTTTGTAGCTGAACTTTCAACTTGATGGTTTCTTTGTAGCTGAATTCTCTACAAGGTAACTTCTTCTAGCTGATCTCTCTACAGGGTGACTTGTTTATAGTCAAACTCACTACATGATGATTTCTTTGTAGCTGAACTCTCTACAAGGTAATTTCTTCTAGCTGATCTTTCTACAGGGTGATTTATTTGTAGCTGAATTCTCTACAGGGTTGTTTTGTTTGCATGTGAACTCTCTACATAGTGGTTTCTTTGTAGCTGAACTCTCTACAAGGTGACTTCTTATTGCTGAAGTATCTACACAGTGATCTTTTCGTAGCTGAACTCTCTACAGGATGATATGTTTGTAGCTGAGCTCTCTACAAGATGCTTTGTTTCTAGCTGATCTCTCTATAGGGTAACTTGTTTGTCTGCAGGATGGTTTCTTTGTAGCTGATCTCTCCACAGGGTGACTTGTTTATAGCTGAATTCTCTACAAAGTGATTTTTTTGCAGCTGAACTCTGGGTGATTTTTTTGAGCTGAACTTTCTACAAGGTGACTTCTTCTAGCTGATCTCTCTACGAGGTGATTTGTTTGTAGCTGAATTCTCTACAGGGTGGTTTGTTTGCAGCTGAACTCTCTACATGATGGTATCTTTGTAGCCAAACTCTATGCAGGGTGATGTGGTTGCAGCTGAACTCTCTACAGGGTGATTTGTTTGTAGCTGAACTCTCTACAGGATGGTTTCTTTGTAGCTGAACTCTCTGCAAGGTGATTTCTTCTAATTGATCTCTCTACAATGTAACTTCTTGTAGCTGATCTCTCTACTGGCCATAGTACTGGGTGACTTGTGTCAAGTTGTACACTGTACAATGTGATTTGTTTGTAGCTGAACTCTCTACAGGATGGTTTCTTTGTAGCTGAACTCTCTATAGGGTGATTTTTTTCTAGCTGAACTCTGTCTAGGGTGGTTACTTCACAGCTGAACCCTCTACAAGGTGGCCAGGAGCGTAGGGAGGGGGGGTTCCGGGGGGTTCAGGAACCTCCCCTGTAAAGTTTAGACTTCTGCAAGCAGGATCCTAACACACCATTTAGTATGGCAGGACAAAATGAGTGAGCAATATAGTGTAATGGCACAGCACCACAATTGATAAAACTTACATTCATCTCTCAGGGAAGGACTTACAGAGATAACATGAGCCCTCTTCAAAACTTGTTAAAAAGATCGATATACTCTAATAGAGCAGTCACGTATATACTCTAATAGAGCAGTCAGGTATACTCTAATAGAACATGCCTGTAAATATCCATGTCCATATGAAGTTTTTCAGATATTCCAACATTAAATGCAAAACTTAGCATGACCTTATACTGCTATAGCTTTGGTGTGCAGTGTTTAAATATATAGAGCTCAAGTAATTTATCACTTGTGTTATGCAAAATGAATTCATGCTATGCATATTTGTATAGTTATATTGTTTTGATTGTCATTTGTATCAGTGGATTCATGGCTCCTATACCACAGTGAGATATAACCATCACTTACAGATTACTATATGTGTCTCTATGTGTTGTGCTGTCTGTTTCCACTAGGTGACTTTATCTAGTACTACCTTCATCCCAGGGGCACTTAACACTGCTTGAAGGTTCTTAGTTTACTAAATTGTTAAGATGCCTTACTATAGTTATACTGATAGTAAAGTGTCAGTAAACTTAAGTATATGGAACATAATTATTTTACTAAGTTTTAAACTCTCAGTAAAACATCAGTGAATCCGGGTTTACTGAAAAACTACTAAAATAACAAACAATTAACTGTTCCATATACTGGGGATATACCACTGTAGTAAACTAAGATACTTCAAGCAGTGTAATGCATCATAATTAGTGTACTTTTTGCATAATATATAGCAATTTGCTGAGTTTTGATTTATTAAAATATTGAAAGTCTGTCAGTGGCTGGGGGCTGCACCCCCAGACCCCTGCTTCTAGTAACTCAATGCTGGTGCTGGAACCCCCCTTCAAAAAATCCTGGCTACGCCCCTGCAGTGGCTTCTTCTATCTGATCTCTCTACAGTGTGATTTGTTTGTAGCTGAACTCTCTACAAGGTGACGTTTTCTAGCTGAGCTCTCCCTTATTTCTAGCTGATCTCTCTACAGAGTATCTTGTCAGTAAAGCTGAAGTCTTTACATGGTGGATTTTGGTTGTTAAACTCTCGGCATGAAGACTTCTTTGTAGCATAACTTCTACAGAGTGAATTGTTTTTAGCTGAATTCTCTACAGGGTGCATGACTTGTTTATAGTTGAATACTCTTAAGTGTGACTTGTAATGTTCTAAATCACTACAGCAATATATTTGTAGCTGAACTCTCTATAGGGTGACACTCTTCTTGCTGAACTGTCTATAAGATTAATTGTTTGCAGCTGAACTCCCTACAGAATAACTTGTATTGTAATAGAATTCTATAATGGAGTAAATAGATTAGCTGAATACTCTATTAGGGTGACTGTTCTATTAGAGTATCTCGATCTTGCATTTGCTGCACGGAGTTGGCTTTCGAATCATAACTCAGTGGTTTGTAATCCGATTCTTTTGTACTACTGAAGGAACTTTCTATTATGATTATTCCAGCTATACACCGATTTTCAGCTGATTGCTCTAAGCTGTTTGTCCAGTGGCCGTAAAAAACGAATACTTTTTTATTCATAAAAATCAATCGCGTAATTGTCACACAGGTTAGGTTTTGTATCATATCTCCATGGTCTTTATCTGGATTCCTTTCAAACCACCAAAAGGCACTCCTACGATGGCTACACCATCTACATAGCAATTTTTAACTCATTCCATGCTGTGGTTTACCCTGTAGGCATGACAACATATCTATCTTGTTTTACACGAATAATCGGTTATAACTCCCGAACCAATCATCGGATTTGCACCAAATTTGATGCTAGGATTCGCCTTTGTACTCCCTTTCTGTATGCCAAAATTCAAGCGATCAGAGTACGCTTTTGCATTTAACAGCAATTTTTACAAGCGTGCAAAAACAAGAAGAAAAAACCTGAAACTTTGGCAGCTCGTATCTCGGTTATGGCTAAAACGATTTCCTTCAGATTTGGTAAGTAGACTTCCCTGTATGGCAGACAATTCTGTAGCAAATTTGGTTCCAAGCAGATTAGGTATCACCGAGATACAGAAGTGTGAAAATGACATATTCTTTCTTCCTGTCAAGGTACCCACGGTGTGTTGCGCCGGCTTCTTGTGCCGCACGACACACTATCGTGTGTCTTGACATGTTGTGGAATTTAGTAGTCTATTATTGCTATTATGGGAGTGTACACTTCTAATAACCACTCCTGATAAGGCCATGCCAACTTTGTCTTACACAATGAAGGTGTCTAAGTACAGTGCAACCTGTATTAGTGACCACTTGTATTGAACGACCACCTTTGTGCTGCCATTTATTTAGTTGGATTTACTTTATGGGTAATTCCATATCAGTTCACCAAAGTTTTGCACATAACCCCCTTAGCATTGGATGAAATTTGGTGTGTGGGTAGCCCAAGTGGTCATACGTGTCCCTTCACCCATTGCCTGTATGGCTTTCCAGAAATGGCTTATTAAGTATTCTAATTTTTGCTGTACTTGCAACCATTAAAAGCATCAAAACTTGGGTATTTTAAAATGAATTGCATCACTTTAAAACTCAAAAGAATAAGCTTTTGTTATTTAATTTGATGATGTTGATAATTAACCATATCACCTAAAGTTCGACCTTTGCTCTACCAAAAAGTGCTGGTTAGAATTTTTTTGTGGATACTTGTGAGACATTCACCTATTAGTTGCAAAAGGTTCAGCTTGGGGTCTCTATGGGATTAAGAGATAGGTAGTTAGCGGTACAGTGTTTACGGTATTATAGCAGATATACCATGTAGTAATTGCACACATTGAAGCCCATTCTGCTGATTAGGTTTGCAGACACACAAGATGCTTCGATTCAACTGCAAGTTAAATTTATGTATACATGCATAAACAAGTTTTGAAAAAGTCATGTAATACAAGTTCATTACTGTGGTGATACAGTGTGATGCTGTTAGGTAGCAAAAGTCATTTCGTTTTTGTCAGATTTCACACGACCACTTCTTGTGCTTAGATCTATGCTAGTTAGAATGTCATCCATTGATATAGTGTGGATATTCTGGGGCTCTGGGTACTTGAACAAGTTTGATGGACTGTGTCGATGCAGAAACATCAATTTAACTTCCGCCTTCCGCCTGCCCACCTGTCATTTTATAGGTACAGGGCACTTGGTCATAGCATGTGGTTCTCTCACTAGCAGTGGTACATACAATAAACAACTTGGAAACTAAAATCAAAGTTCAAATTATGACAAGTCTATATCATAATATGACAAGTCTATGTCATAATATGACAAGACTTTGTCAAAATATGACAAGTCTATGTCACAATATGACAAGGCTATATCAAAATATTGCAAGTCTATGTCATAATATGACAAGTCTATGTTATAACATTAATATTGCAGATCTGCACATATAAACTTTACTGCAGTTCCGTATTATCATACAGCTAAGAAAGGTATACAAACAAAGCATGCAACACAACATACCATTTAACATGCAGTCCACCATACATGCATACCACTACTTCAATAACACATATATATGATTAATTATGGCACTAATCACTCTTCATAAATGTGCAGCTTTGCATTCTTACTGCCCTCCAAATTTGAAGAAAATTTACTACAGCATGTGTGAGTTATAGTGCTTTTTCTAAGTGTTGCGAATAGAAGAATAAGAAGGAGAAGAAGAAAAATACCAAGAGACAAAGATTAAGTTTGAAGATTAACATATCAGTGATGGCTGGGTAAATTCACCTCAAATTTGAAACAAGCAAGTACTCCACTTTGAGGGAGTTTCCACAGCAAAAATTGTTGATTTCTGGTCAGGACTATCGAGCTACAGATATGTAAAAACAGAGTTTTCTTGGTTCCTGTAAAATACACACTTGTTTGTCGCTCATCCACACTGGCTGTACTTGGTCACACAACACACTATCATGTGTCTTGATTTTCTAATGTTGCAACCTGCATAGCAATTACTAACTGTATATCATTATTCAAGTCATGTGTCTTGTAAACTGCATACGTATACTGTACAGAGGCAGATGTGTAATAGTTAAGTCATCAAACAGTACAGTAATACTTTTCAGTACGGTTGTATTGTAAAATGTATGGTGCTTACCAAAAATGCTGCCATTAAACACCAGCATAGATATATCATATGCAATGAAATCACCTTCATTGAACTGTCTAACATTAAACCCAGCATTAAAAATAAGGAAACATTTACAGAAGGTAAAATTTAAATAGAAGAAAATACCAAAATCCAATTTTTGACCTGGCTGGCAGGTGTTTGGGTAGGTGAGCAAGTCAAAATACCTCTAGCCAAACCACCACAGGTACAAAAGATGTATAGAGAAATCGGATATGTGTTGGATGTATCAACTACCAACTGTCAAATGTAATTTATTTTATCACAAAAAATTGAAGTTAACATGCATGCTTCAGATATTGCGATATAGCACTATAAGAACGTGCACATAGTTTCCGTGACCTAAGTGCACGTTATGCGTAAAGGTGCGCTATGATCTAAGCACGTGAAGTAATGTTGAGATGGTTTCAAGTATTGTGTAATCAACAAACTGGTTTAACAGGTTTGTGGTCACTTGACATGCCACGTTCTTGAAAGGTGAATGGCCTAGTTAAAGAAAAGTTCTAGTAGGTGAAACAAGACCGCTAGTGTCTCGTTGTGTACTGGGGACGGTGGTTGGTGAACAGAAAATGTGCCGTTCGCACGAGTTGTGTATGAGCCTAGCTACCATGTCCAGAGGTTCTTCGTAGCAGTCCTTCCAGCCTACAGAATCGATCGAGGTGGTAGGCAGGAAACAAAGTCGTCATCGCTGGAGGTTCATTATAACTGGTGAGCTTGTTCCTTGTGCAACACGTGTTGCATGCGGCGCACTAAATTGAACAAAACTGATCGCACCTTTACAATAAGACGAACGGCTATCGAGGGATACTATCCCGAGTTCTCAGCATGTTCTATAAGAAGTTTAGCATAATTAAAGTGACGTTGCGACGAATTGCTGTACTGGCTTAGTCTTGTCTTTAGCTTTCAAGCTTGTCCTTTAACATTGTTTCGCTAGCTTCCAGGCTTGTCTGTTCAAGTTTGTCATAAATCTCTGTTCATGTGTTGTCAGCTGTTACGCTTGTTTGTTTGAGTTGTTTAATTGTTATCAGGTTGTAATAAGCTTTCACCATTAGTATGTTTATATATGCACAGCTAACATGTGCCTTGATTTGCATGAGGTCTTGCTATGTTTATTTTCTATGCTATGTATGCCACTACTGCTGCTCATGCCTTAGTTAAGTGCTAGTGCTGCATGCTGCTATCGCATAAGGCACTGCTGCATGATGATGCTGCATGAATGTTATCGTGCTTTAATAATAATGTGTTGCGTCAATGATTTGCCAGCTGTAAGTGCTCCTACTGTTCAGCTTTCATTAGGTCACTGAATAGGCACTACTTATGCTGGATACATAATAGGCACTGGCTAGGTTACAGCTAAGGGTCACAGATGGTATAATCAAACTTATATTACTGGCAAAAGCAAAATCAAAACTCGTAATGGCTTAATGCTATCTCATTGAGAATGTTGCTGCATGATATGCTGCCATTGCATGATTGAGAGTGCTGCATTGCTGCTGTTACATAATGAGAGTGCTGCATTGCATGATATGCTGCTGTTACATGTTTTGCTGAGAGAGCTGTCGCAAAATGAGAGTGCTGCTGCATGATATGCTGCTTTTGCATAATGAGAGTGCTGCTGTCGCATAATTGGCTGAGAATACTACCATATAAATGTAGCTCCGGCGAAAAAAACCAAAAAAAAACAAACCATTCTGATTACACTGTGTTTGTACACTCCCCCATATAGTTTGGTGGCAGCTGAGGGATAAGGATGGGACCACAACCAATGGGCAAGTATTTACTGGACAAGCTTTTTCCGGTAGCATGCTATACATAAGGCTTACAACTTTGTATGTTTGATGGCTGGTCGCTCGTGAGCTGTTGTAAGTATATGAGGCTATTGTGCTTATGCAAAGTATGTTGCATGATTCACTTAAGAGAGTGCTGCTGCATGAATCTTATTGCTGCTACGATTGCACTGAGGGTGCTGCTGCATGAATATTGCTATTGCTGCTGCTATTGTACTGAGGGTACCGTTGCATGAATATTGCTATTGCTGCTGCCAATGCACTGAGGGTGCTCCTGCATGAATACTGTATTTACTTGATTAAATGCAACGGCATTTATTAGCTTAGTTCCAAAAATCAATGCGGCGACTATTCAAACTCGACTACCACTTGCTTCTTGTGAATGATGTTTAAGCCATTATTTTCACAATCGTTTGTGGGACCACTCAAATGCTGCAACTATTAAAGATGTATGTCTCCACCATTCTTCTAGCTAAACTATCCCAAGCGCTAGAAATGCTCAGCTACCAGTGCATTATACTCCTTAAACTATCGTTGCACCGATGCACATTTTCACATTAATTTTACCAGTATCAATATTCGCCTATTCTTGTAAATGTTATGTCGAGATATTCAGTCCTTCAGAAGAAGGAAGGGGGAGCAGGAAATCACCTAAATTAAATTGCAAATGTAATCAATGTGGTTAATTGAGTGTGCATACGATTTTACAATGTTGTTGAAATATTGCCACTAACCCCTTCATGGAAAAGAAGCCAAGTGGTTATAAAATAGCTAAGCCAGCTTATCAAACAGTGTTTCTGGTGGGATTCGAGACCATTTGCGAAAAGTGATTGACTCATTATGTGGGGTGCCAATAAATATACACAGCCTACTATAGCCTGGCAGCCGTACTTGCAAAAAAATAGCCTACGTAGTTATAAACAGTTAAGTGTTGTATGCTGCATTTCACAGCTTTACTTTCACCTGTTCATTACCGTCATCAATGATTGATTGTGGGTTTTAGTTAGTCAACGAAATATCTCTACTTTGTAACTGATACTGCTACTTGTAAAATTAGCTAATATCGGCTTTTACCGATAATTCAACCCAATTATCAGTGCAACGCTACTTTAAACTTCCAACCCGCCCCCTAGCAGTCCATCCTACCTTCCTACCACAATCACTCGTGCAAATCTGCTGTGTTTTGACCAACCTAATAACTTGCCAACACGCCAATTGTCAATACCTCAACATTTGTAACAATGCAAAGGTGCTCACCCAATTACAAAGCAGACGTGCCCCACCTTATTAAGTGGGATGCATGCACCCCACTACTACAGTACCACTCACTCTTGAGTGTGAACTATGCAATCACTGTGACAAGGCTTTTGTACAGCTGTTCTTATCAGACATTTGACAAGGGTGTAACTTCAGTTACACAGCCCTACACTCCATGGACACAGCGCACAACTTACAATCTGCGTTTGTGAACCCATCAGTTTTGGGCGACCCTCTTGCTCAGAACGCACTCAAACTAGAACCTTTCAGTGCCCTCACCTGTATGCACCTGTGTGCTTCAGCAGTAACAATTTTATAGATCCCTCTGCATGTGTTCTTAATTACTATGCAGTAGATGATGCATGCTCCATAGTTAACAAGCTTGGAACCCTGATAATCACTAATAATCCTTATTACAATTGAACACTTCACGAAGATCCTTGATATTTTATTCAACTCAAACTCTTCATTCTGTGCATTATCCCAACATGTCACCAGGATACATTAACAAATGTACTAGAGTTATGTGTCATATTTAATTTGTAGCCCTTGTTACCATCACGCATATTCATGTGTAGGTTCACATTACCCTGCATTACTTGGGTTTGTGTGCATAGTGATACGGCCGCTGAAGCTAGTCATGTAGTTTCATTGAAAATATATGGGTACATAGAATATCACCAGAGGAAACATTGTATTCACATAAAACATGTCTCAGATTTATGGTTGTGCACATCCCATAGCCATGGTAAGTAGAATAATATTTGTCATCAAATCTTACGGTCAGTACATAAGAAGCTATTCAAAGGGGGGCAGCAGCACAACTTGATGGCTCGTCCCAGTAGTGGTAGACACCATTTATGGTTTCAAGACGACCACTGTAATAATAATATACAGATACATATTGATTATACTACTACTACTATATACATTACATCATTCATAGATGCTGATGTCATTAAGGGTTAATTACCATCACATGTGGCAGTATTACATAATCATAATGTAACGGTAATGAGTGGTATGGTAAATCAGAGTTACAGTCAATGGAATTATTGAATTTTGTCACTCATGATGTTGTATTCATTGTGAGCTTTGATATGGTATGTGTACGTTAATAATACTGGAACATTAATTCAAGTATGACAAATAGACACAAGTTCTGCAAAAATATACATCATCATGTGTTATGTTTTATATCACTGTTAACAACTATTTTGGGGGAAATTGGGCGCAAATTGCTGAACTTAGTTAAAAGTAATTCAGTCCAAAGATGCGTGTGTTATCACTAATGCGACTTAACAATAAATGCTATGTTCAAACTGGTTTCGTTTGTTGCGACTAAATGTGCCTATGTTTGTTGTGGCTAAATGTGGTTATATGTTGCGATTATATGTGCTTATGTGTTGCGATTATATGTGCGATATTTGTTGCGACTAAATGTGGTTATGTGTTGCGATTACATGTGGTTATTTGTTGTGATGTGCGTAATGTTTGTTGCGACTGAATGTTTGTAATGTTTGCTGCGACTGAATGTTTGTAATGTTTGTTGCGACTAAATGTTGTAATGTTTGTTGCGACTTAATGTTTGTAATGTTTGTTGCGACTAGATGTTTGTAATGTGGGCTGTCACTGAATGTCGGTAATGCTAGAGTGTTGTAATGTAATGTTGGGTATAGGTACTGTGGGCCGTGAGTACTGTTGGGTGTAGGCACTATTGGGTGAAGTTACAATTGGGCATAAGTACTGTTGGGTGTAAGTACTGTTGGGCGTAAGCACTGTTGGGTGTATGTACTGTTGGGCGTTATTAATGTCTTGTAAGTTACATCATCAATGGTAGCATTAAGCGTGGCACGACTGGGACAGTGATAACACACGATTCTCCTTCAAGCAAATGCGCCTTACCTCAGTTGCCCTACCTCCCCCAAAGAGTTGTATGTACATATGTGTGTACATGTATGTGAAGTGATGTTTCTATGTAGTTATCATGTGAAGTAATGTGTTTAGAGCTCGGTGCAGTGGAAGGGTGGTTTGTGTAGGGCATGCTGTACTGTGCCATGATGTGTCATGAAGGTAGCATGTTAAAGGGCGGTGTTTAATCAAGTAAGTGCAGTATTGCTGCTGCTGCTGCTGCTGCTGCTGCTGCTGCTGCTGCTGCTGCTGCTGCTGCTGCTGCTGCTGCTGCTGCTGCTGCTGCTGCTGCTGCTGCTGCTGCTGCTGCTGCTGCTGCTGCTGCTATTGCACTGAGGGTACTGCTGCTGCTGCATGGGTATTGCTGCTGCTGCTGCACTGAGGGTGCTGCACTGAGGGTGCTGCACTGAGGGTGCTGCACTGAGGGTGCTGCACAGAGGGTGCTGCACAGAGGGTGCTGCACAGAGGGTGCTGCTGCATGAATGTTACTATTGCACTGAGAGTGCTGCTGCGTGAATGTTATCGCGGCTGCAAGAATGCTATTACTGCTGCTACATGAATATTATTATTGCTATTGCTCTGATTATTACTTCTTCCGTTAAAGCGTATGTATCCCAGACATCAATTGGTCGATACGCAATACTGCCCAAGTATGGCTACTACGACATCTAATGACCCCAACCTGATCCCCTCAGTTGCCCAATTCCATTTGTGGCTGCTGCATGAACATTACTATTGCTGCATGTATATCATGGCCCCAGCACAAAAAATAAAAATAAATAAATTGTCACCACTTAATGAAGCATCAGCACGGCCACGTAAATGAAATCACTGCTGTAAGCTTAAGGGTGCTCTATTGCATGATCTGCCGGGAGTACAGAGACTAGCGGAATACTGTGTGATACTCTTGCTGCTGCTTGATATGCAACCTCATGATATACCAAAGTACTACTGCATGAATTTTATGGCTCCTGCATGTCTGCTATTACTGTTGCCACTGCTATTGAACTACAACTCTGCTGCAAGTAATTTACTTCTACTGTTTCATTGCTACTATTGCTGCCACAGCATGCATGCTCTTCACTATAGCCTTGTGAGTTATCACTGCTTCTGCAGACAGGCATGTCCCAACTGTCGCTTTCATGTAATACCATGCTTATGTGACTGCTACACTATTTAGGGACCACCTCAGCTGCCCAATCCCACTCTAATCTTACTAGCTCATGCATAATCATTACTGCCACTGGCATCATATTTCCATGATTGACCTACCACTAATGTGTAACCACTCTCCAATCCCTTCTATACCAACCCCCCCCCCCTCTTCCTCCACTATATGCTATTAATTATGTACCTAGTGGGTATTTGTATACATCCCTATGGTCAAAAGTGTTTTTTCTTTAGTAATACTATTATCTCCTTAAGCATGGCAGCTCTTAGATGTACTTGGGTTTTTCCATTTCCACCTTTGCGTACATGAAATTGCCACCGGTTAGTTACATTGCAGTAAATTTCTGTTGTTGAACATGTATATGTGACCACTGCACTTCAGCTGTGTTACTCTCTGCAGACTTGCTCCATGTCCATGCATATGCAGGTCCATTGGTGGCTACAGGTAGTTAGGAGGTGCGCATATCTACCCCAAGGTTGCATGCCCCTTCTCCATGTATATAATAACACTTTACTCTAGGGTTTCCTTTCCCTGGTTTAACAGTAGGATAGGTGTCATTGTCTAGGGACCCTTTACAAGCTTTTCCATACCTCTGCAACCTGTCAACCTTCTTATGCAATTAAATATTTATTCGGTTGCCAATGTAACTTGTAATACCTCCAGTATACACCAACTGTTGCATACCTATATAGCTCAATGGCTGTTGCTTTCGCAGGTATGCTCCATACTCGGGTGTACGCATGTTCATTGGTGGCTGCATGCAGGTAGGAGGCTGGGTGCATATTTCAACATTTACCAGCTTGTTTTGGTACATACCTCCAATCCTCAGTTGCACTTTTTCTTCGTCAGTACACAGTGTCTGCGTGCACAAGGGTACTCTTGTACTTTAAACTTGAAAGCATCTGCATACAATATAAACTGCTGCATGTCTAAAATCATTGCAGGCTTTATACTACATAAGCAACCTCTTTAGCTCTAATAGCAAGTTTACTCATGCTTACCAATGTCTGTATGTATAGTACTTGGCTGTATTCAGACTTGGCTGTATTCAGACTTGGAATACAACTGTTGCTGCTGCTTATGGTTTTTACATTTATGTTCTGCTTACATGCTTGCAAAAATGCGTATCAGTATTTGTGAAGTCACTTAATGCTCACTAATATGTGCATACATTTGTTGCTGCATACAGGTAGTTGACACTCGCATACAATCAATTGGCAGGCCTACTGTGTACATTGCATTCATGTCATATGTACACACTCCTTTATACTTATGCCATAACTGCACACTCCTTGGTACTTACAGGTTCTTAGGCATTAGTCCCTGCTGGACCTGCAAAACCCTGCTTAGTAAGATGCTTACCGCTATTGGTACACATACAGGCTCACTAGTATTCTCATTTGGTATTGTTGTAATTTTCTATATACCATCAGGATGTGTCATATACTTAATGCATACTTGTGGTATGTGTGGTTATCATAACTACAATAATATTACTGTCTACAATAATATTACTGTCTAAGTACTATTGTGATTTTATATGTGGGGTACAGCAAGCTCGTGCAACTGGGAAAATTTGTAGGAATTTGGGTGAATTAGATGCTAGTTATGTAGCTGTAATGCATTATCAATTGATGCCAATGTTAATGTTCATGACATAGCTTGGTCTGTCATTCTGGTTGCTAGTGATCAGTTGCTGCAGTTTGACATGTCTTAGTGGTTTGCTATCATCACTTGCAAATGCTACGTTCATTCATCTACTCTATTTATGAAAGAACTTACTGCCCGCCCTATGATTTCCTCAGTTGTCCGTTATTCATCCAAATTCATCCTCTCTATATCACATATTATATGATCTATATATTAATATATATTGTCATGTCATGCATGATCTCATGTAGATATAATCTTACTTGCTATTATGGTATCATTGTATTCTTGTTGCATGATTGTCGAACTTGTGTATTGTCACGTACATTACTGGATTTGTGGGAAAATATTATGTGATTAGCATTAGGAAAAAGAGTAGGCAATGTAGAACTTGGTGCGGTGGAAGGGTGGATAGCTAGGCTAATAAATGTATTATATATATAAGAGCACATATGTGTAATTTAATCCTCTATAAATGGTGGAGGTTGTCACTATTCCCAGGGATGGCCCCCAGCAACCAACATATTAACTATCAATTAACTACTATCAAACTAACTAGCCAAAACACCTCAGCTACAGAAAATGTATGGAGAAATCATTAAGAGAAGGTGGACTCGCAACATGCAGCCGGCAGATGTAAAGCAAATATTCTTCTCCATCCTGTGAGAAAGCAATCATCCACCATACAAATTCAAGTAGCATACAACTGCAGTTGTAAGTAAATCCACCTGGTTTAAATTACAATTTTCTGTAAGGACTACATTATATGAAGTGATGCTTTGATGTAGGAATTTTCAGGCTCGGGAAATGACGAGGATAGTGCAGAGGTCATTCATTGGACCAATGGTAAACTGTATTATAACCTAGTTATATGGGAGGCAGGCAGGCATGCAGGCAGGCAGGCAGGCAGTCAGGCAGTCGGCAGGCAGGCAGGCAGGCAGGCAGGCAGTCGGCAGGCAGGCAGGCAGGCAGGCAGGCAGGCAGGCAGGCAGGCAGGCAGGCAGGCAGGCAGGCAGGCAGGCAGGCAGGCAGGCAGGCAGGCAGGCAGGCAGGCAGGCAGGCAGGCAGGCAGGCAGGCAGGCAGTGAAATGTATAATATTCCATTGACTGAATGAATAATTTTCTAAAATGTAGCTATATATCTATTGGAAGAATTTATGGTTGTGCTGAAGGCACTTTTGGGCTTGGTTATACTTAACCAATACTGACAAGGTACTGTACCAGGATTCTAGCTAATTTTTGGCTGACATTTATGGCTAGAAGAAACAAAACCTCCATGATCTCTAATATACAGTTCACCATTCTGTACAATTACACTAAAAATACCACATAATGTATTTTTGAACAGTTGTAATAAACAACTGGTAAAATGAGTATACACCTCCACCAGTATCAGTTACACAATTGGTGTTCCAGGTTCTTAGTAATATTCTGATCATGCCTTTAATTAACAGATTTTTAAATACATCAGTACTGGTAACAAAGTAATATGTGTGATTCCACAGAATTTTCTTATGTATTTAGATTATCCATGATGTATCAAACAATGTCAATATGAAATAATAACTGTCACTGTTGATTACTTTGTCACTATAGAATGGATGTACTCCTCTATATGTTGCTGCACTAAATAGTCATTCTCAAATAGTGGAGATGTTGATGAAGTCAGAAGCAGATGTCAATGTTGCTGATAAAGTGAGACAATAATTATGTACATTAATGAAATTATTATGTATATACCGTATTTACTCGATTTGTGCCGCACCCTCGAATAGTAAGTCTTTATCCTTGTTTCAGAAAATTATCTTAATTGTACCACACTCTCGAATAGTACCGCGTTATACTTTCGTTATTACTCTTTAATAGTGCTCTCATGCCTTTGGTATCAATCTCCATCTTGATTTTAGGAAGGCATTGTCCTACAAGACTTAAACGGCTGTCACATAATCAAAATTCTGGATATCAGTTAGTAAATTTACCATGTAGTATGAGGCGTGACATGGTTGTGCTTCAAGGACTTATGTGAAAGAGAGGTCTTGTATACAAGAAGTAAGTAGCAACATGTTATGATTGTTTCATAAAACTATAATGTAGAATAGCTGCAGTTGTGGCAGGCTTAAAATATAGTACACCCTCGAATAATACCGCAGTATGGCACTGTTCAAAGCATTTTATCCTTATTTTTGATCAAAAAAGTAATAGTACTCCTGGGGTACAAACTGAGTAAATACGGTAGTTTGCTTGTATTCCTGGTTTTTCCTTAACAAGGTTGTTATGCAGACAAACTGCCAAACATTATTAAAATCATTTGATTTCCATTGAATCTGCCAAAAAACAAAGAAATAAATGCTTTCTTTATTGGAGAAAACAACACAAATTAAGAAATTGTATGGCTTCTAAAACTTCTGGCTCCTGAGATCACCTACAAGTCTGACGTCCATTAACAATCCTACAATACTTACAATAGTAGCATGCCACAGTAAGAATTTTCCCACATACATTGTTATAACTATCACATCAATCCTATTTATTGTTGATTGTTAAACTCTGCTTTACTTGTAAACCAATAATTCTAATAATTATTAATGCCACTTAATGCAGATAAAGTACTTTAGACAGTTGTAATAAACAGCTGGTAAAATGAGTACCTCCACCAGTACCAGTTACACAAATGGTGTTGCAGGTTGGAAGTAATATGGTACAAGTACACAGAAAAGTTTTGGAATTTTCAACTAAAGTAGGGAACATAGCACATCGATAAAAGCATTGAAACAAGCTGGAGTAGTGCAAAATATATTAAATCACAGTAAAACAATAAGAAGTGTTATATCCCTACTGTGCATTTCCATTATGGTATCTTGAGCACGGTGGTAGTGATATAACACTTCTAATTGTTTTACTGTGATTTTATATCGTGCACTACTCCAGCTTGTTTCAGTACTTTTTATTGATATGCTATGATCCCTACTGTAGTTGAAATTTAAATTTTTCTGTGTACTTGTTTGTTAACTTCTTTGTCAATATTATTATAACTGGTGAACCGATGCATAATGCATCTGAAATGGTGCCGAGCCCAACTATATCAATTATCGTCTGAAAAGTGAAGCATTAATTGTAATGAGTCATTCCATGTCAAAAGAAATTGTAGGGTCATCTCTCAGATTTTGATGAAACTTGGTGTGGTTGTAGTACCTATGGTGCGCATCACCCATACCAATTTTTAACTTCATACACTACATAGTTTGTGATTAGTGACTGCAAATATTTTGAATATCTCATGAAAATTTGGTTTGTCTTGAGATACAAAATCAACTGTAGCTCACCACTGTGTTAATGTTTTAAAATAACATTGTCAGTCATTAAAGACTGCTAATTGATCTTTCAAGTACTCCATAAAGTATGGGATATCAATTTAATAAAGGCTCCAGTAAAAACTTTAAACCTTATTATTTCAAAAAGTGCTGCTTCATATTCTTTGCATTTTTTAGTAAATAATAATTGCATTATGGTCTACTGTTGGTGATTCTTTTTGTGGTATAATTAAATCTAAACCAAAACTGCCAAGCTGTAAAAAAAAGAGTTCGGCTCCCAAAAAGGCCTGGATGAAAAAAGATGTGAAATCCAATGTTGCGGCCAAGAAATTGCTGTGATGGTAGATTTATGGCAAAAAATTTAATTATGACAATTCAGACGATTTTGCGTTGCCTCCTCTGCTAGGATTTGGCACCAAATTTACCTGAATTGTTGTAATTAAACATTTTGCCATTAACCTACTATCACAGCCATTTCTTGGCCGCCACCATGAATTTCACATTTTTTTCATCCTGGCCTTTTTGGGGGCCGCACTCTTTTTTTGCAGATTGGCTGTTTTGGTTTAGATATCACTTCTTTTTGTATTGCAAGCCACAAATCCGGCCATTAACTGGCTTTGGTGCTTCCTTCTAACTATTTTTTTCTTTTCTGCAGGAATTGTGGAACAAAGGAAGAAATGTTGCATAAAGTTTTTTGTCTCATTAAAAGTATTTGTATATTTAACAATGAATGATAACCATACTGTAGGTAATAAGGTGACTTCTTATACACAACAGAACTGTAGCTGAAATTCCCAGTTTGTAGCTGAACTCTTTTCAGAGTGACTTGTTACTAGCTGAACTCTCTGCATGATGATTTGTTTTCAACACATATTTCTACAGAGTGATTTGTTTGTAGCTGATCCCTATAAGGTAATTTGTATCTAGCTGATATCTCTACAGTGTGACTTGTTTGTAGCTGATCTCTCTACAGTATGACTTGTTTGTAGCTGAACTTTCAACTTTATGGTTTCTTTGTAGCTGAATTCTCAACAAGGTAACTTCTTCAAGCTGATCTTTCTACAGGGTGACTTGTTTGCAGCTGAACACTCTACAAGGTAATTTCTTCTAGCTGATCCTTCTACAGAGTGATTTATTTGTAGCTGAATTCTCTACAGGTGGTTTGTTTGCAGCTGAACTCTCTACATGGTGGTTTCTATGTAGCTGAACTCTCTACAAGGTGACTTCTTATAGCTGAACTACCTACACAGTGATCTTTTCGTAGCTGAACTCTCTACAGGATGATTTGTTTGTAGCTGAACTCTCTACAGGATGGTTTCTTTGTAGTTGAACTCTCTGCAAGGTGATTTCTTCTAGCTGATCTCTCTACAATGTGACTTCTTGTAGCTGATCTCTCTACTGGCTGTAGTACTGGGAGACTTTGTGTCTAGTTGTACACTGTACAAGGTGATTTGTTTGCAGCTGAATACAATACAGGATGATTCTTGTAGCCAAACTCTCTGCAGGGTGATTTGTTTGTAGCTGAACTCTCTACAGGATGATTTCTTTGTAGCTGATGTTACTACAGGTGACTTGTTTCTAGCTGATCTCTCTACAGGATGGTTTCTTTGTAGCTGAACTCTCTATAGGGTGATTTTTTCTAGCTGAGCTCTCTCTAGGGTGATTACTTCACAGCTGAACCCTCTACAAGGTGGCTTCTTCTATCTGATCTCTCTACAGGGTGATTTGTTTGTAGATGAACTCTCTACAAGGTGACGTTTTTTAGCTGAGCTCTCCCTTATTTCTAGCTGATCTCTCTACAGAGTAACTTGTTAGTAAAGCTGAAGTCTTTACAAGGTGGATTTTGGTTGTTAAACTCTCTGCATGAAGGCTTCTTTGTAGCATAACTTCTACAGAGTGATTTGTTTTTAGCTGAATTCTCTACAGGGTGCAAGACTTGTTTATAGCTGAACTCTCTTCAGTGAGACTTGTAATATTCTAAATCACTACAGCAATATATTTGTAGCTGAACTCTCTATAGGGTGACACTCTTCTTGCTGAACTGTCTATAAGATTAATTGTTTGCAGTTGAACTACCTACAGAATAACTTGTATTGTAATAGAATTCTATAATGGAGTAAATGGATTAGCTGAATGCTCTATTAGGATAACTGTTCTATTTGAGTATCTCGATCTTGCATTGGCTGCACGGCGTTGGCTTTCGAATCATAACTCAGCGGTTTGTAATCCGATTCTTCTGTACTGCTGCAAGCGCTTTCTATGATGATTATTCCAGCTATATACCGATTTTCAGCTCATTGCTCTAAGTGGTTTGCCCAGTAGGCGTAATAATGAATACTTTTTTATTCATAAAAATTGATCGCGTAATTGTGGCACAGGTTGGGTTTGTGTCATATCTCAATGGTCTTTATCTGGATTCCTTTCAAACCACCAAACGGCACTCCTACGATAGCTACTCCATCTACATGGCAATTTTCAACTCATTCCATTTAGCAGTTTACCCTATAGGCGTGACCACAAATCTATCTAGTTTTACGTGAATAATTGGTTGTAACTCCCAAACCATTCATCGGATTTGCATCTAATTTGATGCTAGGATTCGCCTTTGGACTCCGTTTCTGTGTGTCAAATTTCAAGGCGATCAGAGTACGCATTTTCGTTTTATAGCAATTTTTGCAAGTGTGCAAAAACAAGAAGAAAAAACCCGAATTATTGGCAGCTCGTATCTCTCGGTTATGGCGTAAGGGATTTCCTTCAAATTTGGTATGTAGACTTCCCTGTATGGCAGACAACTCTGTAGCAAATTTGGTTCCAAGCGGATAAGGTATCACCGAGATACGAAAGTGTGAAAATGACGTATTCTTTCTTCCTGTCAATATACCCACGGTGTGGCACCTCGGCTTCTTGTGCCGCACGACACACTATCGTGTGTCTTGACATGTTGTGGAATTTAGTAGTCTATTATTGCTATTATGGGAGTTTACACCTCTAATAACCACTCCTGATAAGGCCATGCCAACTTTGTCTTACACAATGAAGGTGTCCAAGTACAGTTCAACCTGTATTAGTCACCACTTGTATTGAACGACCACCTTTGTGCTGCTAGTTGGATTTACTTTATGGGTAATTCCATATCAGTTCACCAAAGTTTTGCACATAACTCCCTTAGAATTGGATGAAATTTGGTGTGTGGGTAGCCCAAGTGATCATATGTGTCCCTTCACCCATTGCCTGTATGGCTTTCCAGAAATGGCTTATTAAGTATTCTAATTTTTGCTGTACTTGCAACCATTCAAAGCATCAAAACTTGGGTATTTTTAAAATGAATTGCACCACTTTAAAACTCAAAAGAATGAGCTTCTTTTTGTAAATCAAGACACACGGTAGTGTGTCGTACACCCCGAGAAGCCGGTGTGCAACACCTGTGAGTATATTGACAGGAAGAACGAAAACGCAATTTACACACCTACGTAGCTCTGTGCTTCCTAGATGAAACAAGACAAATTTTGCTGTGAACATGCCCTGCAACTGTAGCACTCCACATTCCAAGTTTGAGCGAAATCGCTTAACGCATTTCCGAGATATGCGACTTCACAAATTGGCTTACTTTCTTAGTTATTTTTTTTCTTATTTTCTTCCTCTTGTTGCACACTTACAAAAACTGCTATAAAATGTGAACGCCTTATCCGATTGCTGAAATTTGGCACACAGATGGGTGGTATAAAGGTGCATCTCGGTACCAACTTTGGCTGGAATACGATAAACAGGCAAAGAGTTATGAGCGATTATTCACAAAAAATAACACCAATATGTTGTCACACCTACAGGGTAAACCGCGGATGAGAAGAAGCTGAAAATCGGTGGGTGGATTGGTTAACTATTGATCCTCACACCTTTTATGGTTTGAAAAAAATTGAGCTAAAAACTAGGAAGATACAATGAAAAACCCAACAGTGTGTAACAATTATGCAATCGACATTAACTAATAAAAAATGACAGCTTGCCACACCTACCAGATAAATTGCTTGGGGTAATGCTTTGAAAATCGTTGTACAAATGGAGTAATCATCTTAGAAAGATTCATAAATGGTGTAGAAGAATCAGACTTAAAGCCACGGAGTTATAACACAAAATCCAACTTGGTACAGCAAGTGCGAGATCGAGATACTCTAATAGAGAATTCATCCTAATAGAGCAGTCACCCTGAAGAGAATTCAAGAGATCAGCTAGAAACAAGTAAACTGTATAGAGATCAGCTACAAACAAGTCACTCTGTAGAGAGATCAACTACAAACAATTCATCCTGTAGAGAGATCAGCTATATAGAAGAAGTTACCTTGTAGGGAGTTCATGCAACTATGGAAAGTGATAGTTCGGCTAGAAGAAATCACCTTGTAGATTTCAGCTACAAAGAAACCCCCATTTTGAGAGTTCAGCTACAAACAAATTTCCCTGTAGAGAGATCAGTAGAAGAAGTTACCTTGTAGAGAGTTCAACTACAAAGAAACCATCATGTAGAGAGTTCAGCTACAAACAAATCTTCCTGTAGAGAGATCAGCTAGAAGAAGTTACCTTGTAGAGAGTTCAGCTACAAAGAAACCATCATGTAGAGAGTTCAGCTACAAACAAATCTCCCTGTAGAGAGATCAGCTAGAAGAAGTTTCATTGCAGAGAGTTTAGCTTCAAACAAATCACCCTGTAGAAAGATCAGCTAGAAGAAGTCACCTTGTAAAGAGTTCGGCTACAAAGAAACCATTCTGTAAAAAGCTCAGCTGCAAACAAATCACCTATACAGAATTCAGCTACAAACAAATCACTTTGTAGAGAGATCAGCTAGAAGAAATTATCTTGTAGATAGTTTAGCTACAAACAAATCACCCTGTAGGGAGATCAGCTAGAAGAAGTTACCTTGTAGAGAGTTCAGCTACAAAGAAACCATCATTTAGAGAGTTCAGCTTCAAACAAATCACCTGTAGAGAGTTCAGCTACAAACAAATCTCCGTATAGAAAGATAAGCATAGTTCAGCTACAAACAAATCACCCTGTAGAAAGATCAGCTAGAAGAAGTCGCCTTGTAGAAAGTTCAGTTACAAAGAAACCACCATGTAGAGAGCTCAGCTACAAACTAGTGACCTTATAAAGACATCAGCTAGCAAATTTACCATATACAGAGTTCATCTACAAAGAAACCATTCTGTAAAGAGCTCAGCTCCAAAAAAATCACCTGTACAGAATTCAGCTACGAATAAATCACCCTGTAGAGAGATCAGCTAGAAGCTATCACCTTGTAGATAGTTCAGCTACAAACAAATCACCTGTAGAAAGATCAGTTAGAAGAAGTTACCTTGTAGAGAGTTCAGCTACAAAGAAACCATTTTGTAAAGAGCTCAGCTGCAAACAAATCACCTGTACAGAATTCAGCTACGAACAAATCAACCTGTAGAGAGATCAGCTAGAAGTAATTACCTTGTAGAGAGTTCAGCTACAAAGAAACCACCATTAGAGAGTTCATCTACAAAGAAATCACACCATAGAAAATTCAGCCACAAACAAATCACCTGTAGAAAGATCAGTTAGAAGAAGTTACCTTGTAAAGAGTTCAGCTACAAAGAAACCATTCTGTAAAGAGTTCAGCTGCAAACAAATGACCTGTACAGAATTCAGCTACAACCGAATCACCCTGTAGAGAGATCAGCTAGAAGTAGTTACCTTGTAGATCGTTCAGCTATAAACAATTCACCTTGTAGAGAGAGCATCAAGAAGAATTCACCTTTTAGAGTGTTCAGTTACAAAGAAACCACCATGGAGATTTCTGTAATCAATATATGTATTATATATATATAATTTGTTCATTTACTGATAAAATATTTAAAGTACATCTACTTCATCTTTTCTTCTTCCTGTGGTAAAGAAAAAAAGATAGGTTAAAAAAGTCCCAAAGACGGCCGTCGGCTTTGGGGTATACAAATACAAAAAGAAATGAAATCTAATCCAAAACAGCCACGCTGTAAAAAAAGTTTGTGGCCCTCAAAAAGTCTATGGTGAAAAAAGATGTAAAATCCAAGGTGGAGGCCAAGAAATGGCTGTGATGGTAGGTTAATGGTAAAAATTTTAATAATGACAATTCAGGTTAATTTTGTGCCAAGACCAACTGGAACAAAAATTCACCTGAATTGTTGTTATTAAAATTTTTACCATTAACCTATCATCACAGCCATTTCTTGGCTGCCACCTTGGATTTCACATCTTTTTTCACCATAGCCTTTTTGAGGGCCGCACACTTTTTTCACCGCTTGGCTGTTTTGGATTAGATATTATTTAATTTGATGAAGTTGATAATTAGCCATGTCACCTAAAGTGCGACCTTTGCTCTACCAAAAAGTGCTGGTTAGATTTTTTTATGGTTACTTATGAGACATTCACCTATTAGTTGTAAAAGGTTCAGCTTGGGGTCTCTATGGGATTATGAGATAGGTAGCTAGTGGTACAGTATTTACGGTATTATACCAGGTATCCCATGTAGTAATGCATGCCTTGAAACCCATTATGCTGATTAGGTTTGCAGACACACAAGACCCTTTGATTCAACTGCAAGTTAAATTTATGTATACATGCATAAACAAGTTTTGAAAAAGTCATGTAATACAAGTTCATTACTGTGGTGATACAGTGTGATGCTGTTAGGTAGCAAAAATCATTTCGTTTTTGTCAGATTTCACACCACCACTTCTTGTCCTTAGGTCTATGAGAGTTAGAATGTAATCCATTGGTATAGTGTGGATATTCTGGGGCTCTGGGTACTTGAACAAGTTTGATGGACTGTGTGGATGCATAAACGTCAATTTAACTTCCGCCTTCCGCCTGCCCGCCTGTCGGTTTTACAGGTACAGGGCACTTTGTCATAGTATGTGGTTCTCTCACTAGCAGTGGTACATATGGTACGTAACTTGGCAACTAAGATCAAGGTTCAGTAGAGTAAGTTTATAGACAAAGGAATTCTTTAGTTCTCAATTGTCAAGTGTATGTGGACAATGAGATTCATCTAGCCAGGTAAGATCTTGGCATTATATCTCAATTGATTATGGTCTTCTGAATTTCCAGGATGAGGCATACAGGTGTGATGTGACTAAACTAACTATCCTATTTTATTGTCAGAATTTTATTGTTAATGTCACAAACAATTAACGTGATATATTGTGTTATGTAACATGTGTAGTAATTAAGTGACATGCATGATGAAAGCCACAGTGGGAGTGATTACTTGCTGTTAGCGTGGGTAATGCTATGTAACAAGCTGGTTTGAGCACCACCACAACACACAAGTTATTTTAATACACCATGTGTGGTGTGGCAACAAGAAGTATGCTTGGAACACCTTCTCTAGTGAAGCTACATTCTTGAATCTTTCACACTTGCTTATAAGACATCTGCCAATTATCAACACTCACATGCGACATCGCATTAAATGGAGTTTAAAATATTTCTGCTTAAAATGCCTTCCCTAGGGAACTTACGGTTCTACATGCTTTTACAACTTCTTTATCAGACATTAGGGCTTGTGTCCACATCGTGTCTTTAAAAATTATTGTAGTGATTAGAGGATTGATCGAAGAAAATTTGCGTATGAACAAAGCAGGATTAGATAATATCAGTGCTAGATGAACTGTACAAACACAGAGGAGGTATGACATGCACACATGAGTGCATATGTTTTGCACAGGTAAGCTATTTTGTGGGGTTATCAACGAAACATATGTGCCAATTGAATTCTTTTCTTATGCTTAATTCAATGGTGCAGTCTACCCCATTCAACCCCAGTGTTTCAGTTTCGATATACACAGCCTATTGCAGGAACCGTCATGTGATGAATAACTAACTATATGAAATACGGCCAAGCAGCAATTTGGGAAGAGAAAACCAACTGCACAAGTGTCTTAGTAGCTTTGCAGTTCATCAATCTTGTCTATGAATTGATTTTTGTGATTTAACATTTGAAGAATGCTATTACTGCAAAATTTTTTCAATAACGCTTAATTCGTGTCATACCTCCTCTGATGGATAAGTTGACTGGCACTAGGTGCAATGCAAGTTTGAGAAATAAAGCAAAACATGTCTAAATACGTGTTTTAATACTGGTCGCAAGAAAACTACTACTACTACTGCTACAAAAAATGATTTTTTTATTATGTAATGCAATTCAAACCTATTGAGAGATGTTGCATAATCCAGGGCTAATATTGCAAAACCATCCCTTCATGTAAACAACTCACAGTAGTGGCCGCGTGTCTTTTAATTGGGCATGCGCTTTGTAGTCTCTTGGCCGCGCTCCTCACCATCATGAGTCTTGATTTCCACTGTTCTATCTGAAATTGACACAAAAGAGTACAGTTTTCTCGTACCAGGGATAGTATGTGAGAGTTAAAAGTGACATCCCTATTCTCTTGAATAATCTTCATTGCTACCATACCCAAAGTAAGCAGCAGGTATGTTGCTGCATGCTCAATTGAACAAGTGATGTGGTGTTATTAGCTGGTCATTGTACTGCCTTTATAAGCTATATAAGCTGGCTGCATTTAAAACTATATAACTAAATAAATTGCAGCACAAAAGTGATCTTTCAATTCAGGTGGTCACTAATACAGGTTGCACTGTACTCTGACATCTTCATTGTGTAAGACAAAGTTGGCATGGCCTTATCAGGAGTGGTTATTAGAGGTGTACACTCCCATATAGCAATAATAGACTACAAAACTTTACTGCATACCACAAAATATTTAAATATACCTCTTGAACCCATTGTGGCCCCACAACAAAAATTTTGCCTACAATAGACCATGACCAAATTATTATTTACTAAAAAATTCAAAGAATTTGAAGTTTTGAAATATTGAGGATTAATGTTTTTAATGGAGCCTTAATTAAGTTGATATCTCATAGTTTATGGAAAATCAATTAACAGTCTTTAATTGCTGAAATTTTTATTTAAAAATATTAACAGGACTGTGAGCTACAGTTAATTTTGTAACTCAAGACAAACCAATTTTTTATGAAATCTTCAATTTGCAAAATATTGTGGTCATAAATCAGAAACCATGTAGTGTATGGGGCTAAAAATCAGTATGGGTGATGAGCATCATAGGTACTACAAACACACCAAGTTTCATCAAAATCAGAGAGGTGGCCATACAATTCCTCTGTGATTTGACATGGAATGACCCTTTAAACACTTCATTGTCAGCTATGTTCAACACGTTACACAGCATTTCAAATCTAGAACTGTTTGAAAAGCACCTCTGTAATCCATGCATACCGAAAGAAATATGTGACTGAATTTTGGAAAACCGCTGATATACGGACAATAGTACTTTTGTAATAAAACGGTATGGGTAAAAAATGCAATGAGCTGCAGAACAAATTTACGCAATTTTTATTGCCTCACTGGTGTGTGACTTCAGCCTCCAATGGATAAGTCCTGGGAATCATAGTGTTTGTCTGTTCATAGGGAGTATGAAAATCTTTGTTTCATCTCCATACACGAAAGGATTTCAAAGTTACAGACGTTTGTTTATGTTGCAGTGACGAAAGAGTTTACCGACGATCGTTTTTCAGTGATTTTGCCTTCCTTCTCGAACACAAAAGCATTCCTAGGGAAAAAACTATACCTTGGTAGATGCACAAATTGGTTTTCTAAAATTAGGTCACATATGGCTGCATGCCCCAGTTATATCAACTATCATCTGAAAAGTGAAGTATTCATTACGCTTTGTTGTCGGCTGTGTTCAATCCATTACACAGCGGTATGAATCGAGAACTGTTTGGAAAGCACCTCTGCAACCAAAACAGCCACTATGAAAAATATGGATGATTTCCGTTATAAAAGGAAGCTATCATGTGCCATCACCAAATTGATACTTTTCTTGTCTGCAAAGATGAATGTAACACATAGGAGAACACTGGTAAGTCCATGAAGAAAGCATTATACGTACTGCGGTATGCCAAAAGGCACCTCTTGGGCTGGTGTGACGTCGAACAGTAATAAAAATCAAGCCCGTAGTCTGAGCCGTTATCAGGTTACACTTGTCTGAAGGCATCAGTCAGTCATACAGTCAGTAGAAAATTCTGTTAAAAAATAATTTTTAAAATTCCGTAGCAACTTGTTGGAAGTGTTTCGGGTCAATTTGACAGCTTGTTTGGGCTTAGTTTTACCTAAACAATACTGCTTCATCTTTGTCAGGGAAAATTTAGACTGGTTTTTGGGTGATGTTATTTCGTGGGCCATGCCTACTCCTTTGTGGTCCCTACTATACAGTACTATCATACTGTATGATGATGACTTTAACAAATTTTCAAATTCATAAATGCGATAACTCGAATATTAGTCTTTCTACCTCACTGCCTCACTGATTACTGTTGCAAGGCTAGAGACCAAACTAAGCAACACATAGCCACTATTTTACACTATAATAGCAAACTCACTGATGGGATGTGCCTTTTAAAGTTCCGACGAGTGTAGGCACTCTGCACTTTGTCTTTTCTTTAATTTTCAATCAGGTTGCTTGTCTTCTACTTCATCCAACAAAACCATATTGAGGCATTAATCTTCTGTATCAACACTTTTCTGCAAAATTATAGATGCCACAGAATTGTTTTAGAGCTGAATTTCAGAAGAACTTCAGTCCTGGTGCTATACTAGCTAAATATCTGGAATTTCGCGATTGAGATCCCGTTAGCAATACGTTCATGACCACGCCCATCAATTAAAGATCTATGTGAACTAATAGTGATAGAGTATGGGGACCACACCTCTTAACAATCTAGTTGTTTACTTAACAGTAAACAAAATGACCTCACCCCTTATTGGTCTAGCTAGCTGCACTCTCTTTACTGACTCGAGATATACTCTAATACAACAGTCACTCTAATACAGCAATCATTATTATTATTAATATTAACACTTTACAATGACCAGTACTAAAGGCCTGGCAGCAACATGTGCTGCAGCATTTGGATTATCTAACCTAATTTCAAGAACTTAGACTTAATGATTTATAGTTGAAATGGAATAGAAAAGGGGCTAAAGTAAGGAAAACACCCTACAACCCTAGGATTCAAACTGCAGGTCACCCAACATATAGTCAGGACCACACTCAGTCTTCCTCCAAGAGTCATGTATGTTATTCTATTCGAACAGTCACAAGTTGCATTGTAATTAGCAGCAATAAAAACTTATCAAACTAGTATTTTAAAAATTGTTAATTCAAAAATGAAGTTGGGATCTATACAATAAAAATGTGTGAAACAAGAGATGATTGATGGTATTACAGCTAAGCTTAGTGGGGAAATCCCTACTTTGGCACATTAGATATTACAATTATTTTGCTCAATGCCAAAGTAGGAACTTTCCCACTGAGCTATACCAAATTGCCATCAATCATCTCCTGTTTCGCTACTTTTTATTTCATATATCCCTACTTCATTTTTAAATTAGCAATTTATAAAATACTAGTTGAATAGATGGTAAATTGCCACAGTAGAAATTTTCCCATGGCATAACCGTGTTAAGTCCTTAGCAATATGGTTATTATGGAATTATTAAATTTTGTAATGTTAATAAATTCCTTTATATGTGACTGGATTTTGGAAAAACAATCCAAATCGCACATTAGAAGTTTCGAGATAAATGGTTTTAAAGAATTGAAGCCAGCATAACTCTCCAAGGATAGCAAGTACGCGTATGAAATTTACACAAAAGATGCATCAATCTGTTACCATTCAGGCCACATCCAGTACTTGTAGCTGCTTGTACAGTTTCCCACCAAATAAGATAGAAAATCTGAGCAGTTGGACGAGTGAAGTAGTATCACGAGTGCTCACAAAGGGGTGGAGGGTAGGGAGTGGCAGGGAGGGAAAGAGGTAGATCTCAAAATGGAGGCAGACCATAATTGGAGTTAAGACACGAGATTATAGGGCTGTGCTGGCTCCTTAGTGGCTGATATGTAGCAAAATCAACAGAAAAAAACGTCTGGCCAACATTATAAGGCTGTCCACCAGTAAACCACTGATTCTTGCCTAGTCAGGTCCTTCACAAGGCTGAAACTGCCATTTGAGCACTCCACACCACCGAGAAAAGGTGTCTGTTAAAACCAGCCTCGAGTAGTTTGAGTAGTACTGAGGGTCAAAACTAGTAGTACGATAGTGTAGCTATCCGCTGGTGGTGTTAGTTTGATTTTGCCTGATTTGCGATTTGTATCGGTTTTGTAAAATCTGGTCACATACTTTGTGTCTTTCCATGGAATATTCTCATGTACACAGATTATCCATGATGTATCAAATTATATCAATATGAAATAATAACTGTCACTGTTGATTACTTTGTCACTATAGGATGGATGTACTGCTCTACGTACTGCTGCATATAATGGTCATACTCAAGTAGTGGAGATGTTGATTAAGTTAGAAGCAGATGTCAATGCTGCTGATAAAGTGAGGCAATAATTATTTACCTTAATGAACTTATTCTGTATATAGTCTTCTTGTACACCTGGTTTTTCCTTAACAAGGTTGTTATGTACACAAACTGCCAAAAATTATTTCTAGTAGAGCCATGAAGTCCTTTATTTGCCACTAAAATTACGCATTGATTCAAGTAAAACAGGTGCTTTCTTTATTGGAGAAAAGAACACAAATTAAATTAAAATTAAAAGTTGTAAAGCAAAAGTTCTTGTACTACTGAGGTCACATACAAACCTCATGTTCGTAGAATACATTAACGATTAAATGCTGTACTTTGGTATTGAATAGATGGTAACTACAACAGTAGGGATTTTCCCACAGCATAACTGTGTTAAGTCCTTAGCAATATGGTTATTATGGAATTATTAAACTTTGCAATGGTAATAAAGTCCTTTACATTATGTGTCTTTCCATGGAATCTTCTCATGTACACAGGTTATCCGTGATGCATCAAATTATATCAATATGAAATAATAACTGTCACTGTTGATTACTTTGTCACTATAGGATGGAGCTACTCCTCTATATTTTGCTGCACAAAATGGTCATTCTCAAGTAGTGGAGATGTTGATCAAGTCAGAAGCAGATGTCAATGCTGCTGATAAAGTGAGGCAATAATTTTTTACATTAATGAAATTGTTATGAATACAGTCTGCTTGTTCCCCTGGTTTTTCCTTAACAATGTTGTTATGTAGACAAACTTCCAAATATTATTTTTAGTGTACGCATGAAGTCCTTTATTTGCCAGTAATATTACACATTCATTCAGTTAAAACACATGCGTTCTTTATTGGAGAAAAGAACACAAATTAAGCTAAAATTAGATGTTGTAAACCAAAAGTCCTTGTACTAATGAGATCACATACACACCTCGTGTTTGTAGAATACATTAAAAATTGAATGCTGTACTTGGGTATTGAATAGATGGTAACATCCCACAGTAGGGATTTTCCCACATAGCTGTGTTAGGTGCTTAACAATATTGTTATTATGAAATTATTAAATTTGGTAATGGTAATAAAGTCCTTTATATTATGTGTCTATTCATGGAATCTTCTCATGTACACAGATTATCCATGATGCATCAAATTATATCAATATGAAATAATAACTGTCACTGTTGATAACTTTGTCACTATAGGATGGATGTACTGCTCTACATACTGCTGCATATAATTGTCATACTCAAGTAGTGGAGATGTTGATTAAGTTAGAAGCAGATGTCAATGCTGCTGATAAAGTGAGGCAATAATTATTTACCTTAATGAATGTATTCTGTATATAGTCTTCTTGTACACCTGGTTTTTCCTTTACAAGGTTGTTATGTACACAAACTGCCAAAAATTATTTCTAGTAGAGCCATGAAGTCCTTTATTTGCCACTAAAATTACACATTGATTCAAGTAAAACAGGTGCTTTCTTTATTAGAGAAAAGAACACAAATTAAGTTAAAATTAAAAGTTGTAAAGCAAAAGTCCTTGTACTACTGAGGTCACATACACACCTCAAGTTCGTAGAATACATTAACGATTAAATGCTGTACTTTGGTATTGAATAGATGGTAACTACAACAGTAGGGATTTTCCCACAGCATAACTGTGTTAAGTGCTTAGCAATATGGTTATTATGGAATTATTAAACTTTGCAATGGTAATGAAGTCCTTTACATTATGTGTCTTTCCATGGAATCTTCTCATGTACACAGGTTATCCGTGATGCATCAAATTATATCAATATGAAATAATAACTGTCACTGTTGATAACTTTGTCACTATAGGATGGACGTACTGCTCTACGTACTGCTGTATATAATGGTCATGCTCAAGTAGTGAAGATGTTGATTAAGTCAGAAGCAGACGTCAATACTGCTGATAAAGTGAGGCAATCATTTTTTACATTAATGAAATTGTTATGAATACAGTCTGCTTGTTCCCCTGGTTTTTCCTTAACATGGTTGTTATGTAAACAAACTGCTAAATATTATTTTTAGTATAGCCATGAAGTCCTTTATTTTCCAGTGAAATTACACATTAATTCAAGTAAAATATGTGCTTTTCTTTATTGGAGAAAAGAACACAAATTAAGCTAAAATTAGATGTTGCACACCAAAAATCCTTGTACTAATGAGATCACATACACACCTCTTTTTTGTAGAATACATGAATACATTAACAATTGAATGCTGTACTTTGGTATTGAATTGATGGTAACATGCTATAATGATTTGCTTGTACCTTAACTCAGCAAATCACTAATGAGTACCTTTTACCTGATTAGTGATTTGCTTGTACCTTAACTCTCTACAAGGTGATGTCCTCTAGCTTATCTCTCTACAGGATGACTTGTTTCTAGCTGATATTTATACAGGGTGACTTGTTTCTAGCTGAACTCTCTACAGTGTGATCTGTTTTTTTGCTGAGCTCTCTCTTGTTTTTAGCTGATTTCTCTATAGAGTTAAAACTTGTTTGTATAGCTGAACTCTTTACAGGGTTGTTTTCTGATTGGCTGCTGAACTCTCTACGTGGTGACTTGTTTGTAGCAGAATTCTCTACATAGTGGCTTGTTTGTAGCTGAACTCTCTACAGGGTTACTTGTTTGAGCTGATCTCTATAGGATAACTTTTTCATATAGATGAACTCTCTACTGGGTAGTTTCTTTGTAACTGAACTCTCTACACAGTGGCTTGTTTGTAGCTGAATTCTCTACAGAGAGACTTGTTGTAGCTGAACTCTCTATAGGGCGACTTGTTTATAGTTGAATTCTCTTCAGTGTGACTTGTAATGTTCTGAATCTCTACAGCAATATATTTGTAACTGAACTCTATACAAGTGACTTGCTTGTAGCTGGATTGTCTATAAGATGAATTGCTTGTAGCTGAACTACCTACAGAATAAATTGCATTGTAATAATTATAATTCTATGATATAAATGTAGTTGAATGCTCTATTAGGGTGAAAGTTCCATTAGAGTTTCCCATACAAGCAAAAGTGTTCTATATTTTGCAGTTACAGATAGAACACTTTATAGACCCATAGTTCTATATCAAGTAGATATAGAACTGCCAAGCCTATATGTAGGTTAACAGCCTGCTTTGAGTGAGTGATCTCTCACTCTTGGCCAGAACTATACTCCCTAATGGAGGTCTGCACAGTATTAATAATAAATAAATAAATAAATAAATAAATAACAAACCAATCAACCAAGCCAGTCTAGGCTGATAGCCTGTACTGCACTGGCTACTCAGTCAGCCTGACCAGTAAGAGAAGAACCACTGGATTTAATTAATAGACATGCTTGAAAATTTCAGTGATGGTCGGTAGCAGTAAACATTATTACTACGTTTTCTTTACATTAATGGACACGTCCTATGAATATCATGGAAATATGCTTATTACAGTACCACAATCGAAAACATTTAGTCATTGAGAAGATAGACTAGACTCACAAAACTACTAATGCAGGTGCAGCACAGTGCAACACAGATGAAACACAGGTACAATGCCTATTCTAACTGATGATAACACTACTCTGTGAGTTTCTAATTGTTTCATGTGTCTTATGTGTATCTCAAGTTGACAGTTCTCTATACCAGATAAAGCACTACCTTCGCTCATGCTGTATGCGAAATATAGCACTTGCAGCAGTACTTTATCTATCACACACACACACACACACACACACAAACACACACACAAACACACACACACACACACACACACACATAAACTTTATAAATCTAATTTCAATCTTGATTATGATTATGATTATAATCAAATCCTATTCTTCTTCCTGTGGTAAAGAAAAAAATAGATTAAAAAGCCCCAAAGCCAGCTTATTGGGGTGTACAATACAGATACAAAAAGAAGTGATATCTAATCCAAAACAGCCAAGCTGTAAAAAAAGAGTGCGGCCCCCAAAAAGGCTGTGGTGAAAAAAAATATGAAATCCAAGGTGGCGGACAAGAAATGGCTGTGATATTTTAATAACGACAATTCAGGTGATTGGGTACTAACAAACTTGGCTGGTTTGAATTAGATTATAAATTACTAAAATTATATTGCCTAAATGTACATGTAGCTAAACGAATCAATTAAATCTTCTTCCTTATCATAATCTTCTCTCTGTAGTAAAGATAAAACACAAGTAAAAAATACCTAAAGCTGGCCATAGGCTTGCTTTAGGTATGAAATTACAAAAAGAAGTGATATCTAATCAAAAAACATCCAAGCTATTAAACAGGATGCAGCCTCCAAAAACTCCAGAGTGATTAAAGATGTGAAATCAAAGGTGGCAGCCAAGAAATGGCTGTGATGGTAGGTTAATGGCCAAAATTTTAATAACAACAATTTAGGTGAATGTGCATTACTTCCTCACTAGGATTTGGCATCAAATTCATCATGATTGTTGTTATTAAAATTTTTGCCATTAACCTATCATCACAGCCATTTCTTGCACCTTTGATTTCACATCTTTTCTCAACTTTGCTTTTTTGAAGGCTGCACCTTTTTTACAGCTCGGCTGTTTTTTTTGATTCAATTAGTGTATCTCGATTGCACACTTGTTACACCTAGTTGACTGTCGTAGTGTAATTCAGTGGTTTGTTATCTGATTCCTTATAAACTACTGTACTCAAAGACAGTTCTAATCTTCCCCTCCACCTATTTTCAGTTGATTCCTTTAGCTAGTAGGCATGGTAAGTAAATACCTGTTTATTAACAAAACTTGATCACGTTCTTTTTACACGTGATTTGCATTTCTGTTATAATAACTCCATAATTGTTAGTGTAATTTCTTTCAAACTACAAAAGGTTTGCACTATGATGGTTACTCCATATACATACCGATTTTGATGTCATTGCTTCAAACAATTTACCTTGTGACTGTGACAAAAATTGTTATTGCATGTTTTAGAAATAGTGTATAATGGCCTTGTGTTTTATCTGATTTATACAAAATTTGGACCCTGAATGTGCAGCTTTGCATTCTTACTGCCCTCCAAATTTGAAGAATATTTACTAAAGCATGTGTGAGGTATAGTGCTTTTTCTAAGTGTTGGGAATAGAAGAATAAGAAGAAGGAGAAGAAGAAAAATACCAAGAGACTAAGATTAAGTTTGAAGATGCATATATATATATATATCAGTGATGGCGGAGTAAATTCATTTCAAATTTGAAACAAGCAAGTATTCCACTCTGATGGAGTCTCCACAGCAAAATTTGTTGATTTCTGGTCAGGACTATCGAGCTACAGATATGTGAAAACAGAGTTTTCTTGGTTCCTGTAAAATACACACTTGTTTGTTGCTCATTCACACTGGCTGTACTTGTTTACACAACACAATGTCATGTGTCTTGATTTTCTAATGTTTCAACCTGCATAGAAATTACTAACTATATATCGTTATTCATGTCATGTGTCTTGTAAACTGTGCATACATATACTGTACAGAGGCAGATTTGTAATAGTTAAGTCGTCAAACAGTACAGTAGTACTTTTCAGCAGGGTTGTTTCCTAAAATGTATGGTGCTTACTTAAAATGTTGTCATTAAACACCAGCACAGATATATCATACGCAATGAAATCACCTTCATTGAACTGTCTAACATTAAACCCAACGTTAAAAACAAGAAAATATTTTACAGAAGGTAAAATTTAAACAGAAGAAAATATCAAAATCCAATTTTTGTGACCTGGCTAGCAGGTGTTTGGGTAGGTGAACAAGTCAAAATACTTCTAGCCAAACCACCTCAGGTACAAAAGATGTATGGCGAAATCGGATATATGTCAGATGTATCAACTTTCAACTGTCAACTATCAATTAACTACTATTACTAACAAGCCAAAACATCTCAGCTACAGAAGATGTATGGAGAAATCATTAAGAGAAGGTGGACTAGCAACATGCAGCTGGCAGATGTAAAGCAAATATTCTTCTCCATCCTGTGAGAAAGAAATCATCCACCATACAAATTCAAGTAGCATATGACTGCAATTGTAAGTAGATCCACCAGGTCTAAATTACAATTTTCTTTAAGGACTACATTATATGAAGTGATGCTTTTGATGCAGGAATTTTCAAGCTCAAGAAATGACGAGGATAGTGCAGAGGTCATTCATTGGACAAATGATAAACTGTATTATAACGTAGTGATATGGCAGGCAGGCAGGCAGGCAGGCAGGCAGGCAGGCAGGCAGGCAGGCAGGCAGGCAGGCAGGCAGGCAGGCAGGCAGGCAGGCAGGCAGGCAAATGCGATGTCAAACAGTGCAAAAATCAAGCCCGTAGTCTGAGCTGTTATCGAGTTACACTTGTCTGAAGGCACCAGCCAGTCAGACGGTCAGTAGAAAATTGTGTTAAAAATAATTTTTAAAATTCCATAGCAACTTGTTGGAAGCATTTCGGGTCAATCTGACAGCTTGTTTGGGTTTAGTTTTACCTAACCAATACTGCCTCATCATCGTCAGGGAAATTTTAGACTGGTTTTTGGGTGATGTTATTTCGTGGGCCATGCCTACTCCTTTGTGGTCCCTACTATAAAGTACTATTGTACTGTATGATGATGACTTTAACAAATTTTCAAATTAATAATTGCCAAAACTTGAATATTAGTCTTGCTATCTCACTGCCTCACTGACCACAGTTGCAAGGCTAGAGGCCAAACTAAGCAGTACATGGCCACCGTTTTACACTACAATAGCAAATTCACTGATGGGATGTGCCTTTTGAGGTTCTGATGACTGTAGGCACTCTGTGCTTTGTCTTTTCTTTAATCTTCAATCAGGCTGCTTGTCTTCTACTTTCATCCAACAAAACCATATTATGTAGTTTGTTGCCATAGCAACAAACAAAAGTTAACAGGCTAGCTTCCATTGGGTGAGTTGTCAACATGTAACATCACGTGTGACCATCTGTCACCTGGTTGCATAAGTGCACATCATAATTAAATTCCACAATCCTAATATAGTAACAGGTCAGGCTTTGCTCATCATTATTACTGTCACGTAATGATTGTTTGGTGCTTTACCAGGGTCAATGATCCTCAAATATTCCTCAGGCAGATCCACAGACCTGCCGAATAGCTACAGCGTGAAACCAGCTAAGTTACCTTGTACTGTGTCTTCGTTAGTAGCTAGGTGGTAGATTATGTTCAACGTAATTAAGGCTCACGAAACGCTATTCAGTAAGATTTTGGCGCAGTTGAAGCATAGCCAGCAGCGGGAGTTCCATGCGACCTATGTTCACGTGTGTAGGCGGCCTCCCAAAGACTGCGTGGACTGCAGTCGATTTCCGATTGCTTGCGGATGAGGCTCGCGCGCGTGAGTCGCGATAGCGAATAGAGTTGGCGGTTGAAATAGCTGACATATTCGAGCAATCACTTGTGCGGGTTGTTTGCGGGCAACCTGAGATCGACTATATCAAATTTGTTAGGCAAGCATGGGTTCCAGCCCATTCATTAGGTAGCTCGCAATTGCTCATTTACTCAATGCTACTTGATAACAGTGTTTCACCTTCAAACCTAAAACAAGCCCTTTGCGGTTAAGGTCGCCTGTGCGTCGCCCTTGTTGTAACCGAGAAACCGTACTAATGACCACTCTTCATGCTTCTACTACATCCCCCACATAGCAACACACAAATCAATTATGGTAAGAAGCCTACCACAATAACGCATTATTCTGTAACAATGCTACTGTTACATCAAGAACTCCAGGTTTCCTAGAAATTAATGGTATCCAATGCTTAGAGTGACATAGGCTACTCATGCAAAAAAAATGTATGTTCATAATCTAATGTTTCATAATGCTGCAGCCCTGCTTCTTCATGGGCCATGTTCCCGGATTATGGGCTATAGCTAGACATACATGAAGCCACGCCCATTTGACACCACGTGCGTAGCAGCCAGCAGATATGCACAACACTGTACCTGTTGCTTTCATGGAGCCATGCCCACTACTCAAGGATTATAATATCAGCCACAGTTTGATAGTCTTATAGCTGGCCAGCATATTTCATGAACAACACCCACTTGTGAGACTGCTTGTATGGATGTGTGGAGCCATGCTAGCCAGTCATTACAAAGGTTGTAGGCATGTTCATAGCCACGCTTTGCTTTAGACACTGAACAGGTTTTGATGCGGCCCAGCAGTTGTTAGCTGCCTACTAACAATTTGTACAAGGTAGTTAAATGCTTAAAGAACACAGTGGTGTAACAAAGCATGTAATATAATGCCAATGTGATGATAGGCATGGTTGGACACCAGTTTAATTACATATGATAAGGAAGGGAATTTTGCAGCAAAATTGGGCTGTTTCCAAAAAACAAAAACCACTACAACCAGGACTTACCACTTTAGGGTAAATTAATCCCCATAGCCTAATGTATCTTCACCATAAATCCTGACTGCATTCACAAAACCGTTGGAAAGTTATTCTAATATATTATTTTACGTCATATTGCCCAGATTTTTTTTTCACTGTCCTATTCACAACTACCATCACTCATAGTGTTTGTGCTTTGCTTTAAATTACAGGTAAAGGTTCTCCTTTATCTGATTCACTCCAGCAGGGGCATAGTTATAGGTTTTCCCAGGCACAAGGTCCCATGCAAGGTGAAATGAAAACCCATATCTGTTGATTACTTTTAACACATTTGCAAAATGAAAGTGCACACATACATTTAACTAGCAATTAAAATGCTATTTATGTAGTTTATTAAACTTAGATGTTAACGTTACCCTGGAACTTGAAACTTAACAGTAAAGGACTGACTCATCACTGCTGTCACTATTCCAATCCAGCATTGACTTTTTCTTTATCACTCTTCCCTTCTTGCATACAGCTCCATATAGCTGCACTTTGTATCCATCATTCTGAGAGCTTGAATATAACACTGATCCCCCTTAGTGCCGCCTCCAGCATGACACATACAATACTCACTACTCCCGCTCTGGCCTGGGAGGTGACAGTGGGAATTGGTCTTCACCTGTTTTCATCAGTCTACCATTAGTGATTAAATTATAATACACAAACGCTCCATCTTAGGAGGAGCCCAGTGAGATTTTACATGATGGCAAGCAGTTAACCAGTGCTGTTTTACTCAATTCCACTTGTAATAATTCTTATGTTGCAAATTCTACATTCTTCACCATTGTTCATTAATAGCTAACATTAATATGCATATCTACAGTCAACATTGTTCCCTACCCATTGGATCACATACCATGGTACATGTATAACTTTCACTGCCATGATGCCAATTTATCATAATTATAGTTGCTTGTCACCTAAAGTATACACACATGTTCATTGTACAGGCAGTACATTATGACATCTATTCTATAATTTCTCATTGTGCCACAGTCACATTATAACTGCCTCCCCTGGATTGCACATTTAGAAGCCCTTACCGCATTCAAGGAGTGACATCCACATGCACATTTATTGTTCCCATCAATACTGCTGATGGCGAAGCAATTGTTGCATCACTACAGAGATTGTTGAAATAGAGAGTTCAACACTTGTTAATCAAGATTATAAATATTATCTAATCAAAAACAGCCAAGCTGTAAAAAAAGGTGCGGCCCCCAAAAAGGCCATGGTGAAAAAAGATGTGAAATCCAAGGTGGCGGCCAAGAAATGGCTGTGATGGTAGGTTAATGGTTACATTTTAATAACGACAATTCAGGTGAATTTTGTGCCGCTTGGTCTTGGCACCAAATTCACCTGAATTGTCGTTATTAAAATGTAACCATTAACCTACCATCACAGCCATTTCTTGGCCGCCACCTTGGATTTCACATCTTTTTTCACCATGGCCTTTTTGGGGGCCGCACCTTTTTTTACAGCTTGGCTGTTTTTGATTAGATATCACTTCTTTTTGTATTTGTATACTGCAAAGCCGGCCTATGGCTGGCTTTGGGGCTTTTTTAACCCATGTGTTTTTTTCTTTACCACAGGAAGAAGAAAAGAACTTAAAGAAGATTTTTAATGCTTCAATTGTTTTTGATTTTATTAGTAATTATACAAATTATATACATATGTTTATTACATGCCCATTATTCCCCACAGGATATTTTTTTGCAGTTGATCTCTCTACTGGGTGACTTGAAATGTAGCTGAACTATATACAGGATGGTTTCTTTGTAGCTGAACTCTCTACAAGGTGACCTCTTCTAGCTGGTCTCTCTACAGGGTGATTTGTTTCTAGCTGAACTCTCTAGAGGTGATTTGTTTGCAGCTAAACTCTCTACATGGTGGTTTGTTTGTAGCAGAACTCTCTACATGATGGTTTCTTTGTAGCTGAACTCTCCATAAGGTGACTTCGTCTAGCTGAACTCTCTACAGGGTGATTTTTTTGTAGCTGAACTCTCTACAGGGTGATTTGTTTGCAGCTGAACTCTCTACATGATGGTTCCTTTGTAGCTGAACTCTCTACAAGGTGACTTTGTCCAGCTGATCTCTCTACGGGGTGATTTGTTTCTAGCTGAACTCTCTGCAGGTGATTTGTTTGCAGTTGAACTCTCTACATGATGGTTCCTTTGTAGCTGAACTCTCTACAAGGTGACTTTGTCCAGCTGATCTCTCTACGGGGTGATTTGTTTCTAGCTGAACTCTCTGCAGGTGATTTGTTTGCAGCTAAACTCTCTACATGGTGGTTTCTTTGTAGCTGAACTCCCTACATGATGGTTTCTTTGTAGCTGAACTCTCTACAAGGTAACTTCTTCTCTACAGGGTGATTTGTTGTAGTTGAATTCTCTACAAGGTGGTTTGTTTGAGGCTGAACTCTCTACATGGCGGTTTCTTTGTAGCTGAACTCTCTACAGAGTGATTTGTGTGCAGCTGAACTCTCTACATAATGGTTTCTTTGTAACTGAACACTCTACAAGGTGACTTCTTCTAGCTGATCTTTCTACAGGGTGAATTGTTGTAGCTGAACTATCTACAAGGTAACTTCTTCTAGCTGATCTCTCTACAGGGTGATTTGTTTGTAACTGAACTCTCTGCATGATGGTTTCTTTGTAGCTGAACTCTCTACAAGGTGACTTCTTCTAGCTGATCCCTCTACAGGGGGATTTACTTGTAGCTGAACCCTCTACAAGTGATTTATTTGCAGCTGAACTCTTTATGTGGTGGTTTCTTTGTAGCTGAACTCTCTACAAGGTGACCTCTTCTAGCTGATCTCTCTACAGGGTGATTTGTTTCTAGCTGAACTCTCTACAGGTGATTTTTTGCAGCTAAACACTCTACATGGTGGTTTCTTTGTAGCTGAACTCTGTACATGATGGTTTCTTTGTAGCTGAACTCTTTACAAGGTGACTTCTTCTAGCTGAACTCTCTATGGGGTAATTTCTTTGTAGCTGAACTCTCTATAATTATGATGGTTTCTTTGTAACTGAACTCTCTACAAGGTAACTTCTTCTAGCTGATCTTTCTACTGGGTGATTTGTTTGCAGCTGAAATCTCTACATGGTGGTTTCTTTGTTGCTGAACTCTCTACAAGGTGAATTCTTCTACCTGGTCTCTCTACAGGGTAATTTGTTTGTAACTGAACTCTGTACAAGTGCGTTTTTGTGGGTGATCTCACTGCAGGTTGATTTGTTTGCAGCTGAACTCACTAAAGGGTGATTTTGCTTGTAGCTGAACTCCTTGCATTGTGTCTAGTTTCTAGCTGATCTCTCTACAGGGTGATTTGTTTGTAGCTGATCTCTTTACAAGTTGATTTGTGTGTAGCTGATCTCTCTGCAGGTTGATTAATTTGTAGCCGATCTCTCTACAAGGTAATTTGTTTGTAACTGAACTGTCTATAAGGTGATTTATTTGTAGCTGATCTCTCTGCAGGTTGATTTGTTTTAGCTGAACTCTCTACAGGGTGATTTACTTGTAGCTGAGCCCCTTACATTGTGTCTAGTTTCTAGCTGATCTCTCTACAGGGTGATTTGTGTGTGGCTGATCTTTCTACAGGTTGATTTGTTTGTAGCCGATCTCTCTACAAGGTAGTTTGTTTGTAGCTGAACTCTGTACAAGGTGCATTTTTGTAGGTGATCTCACTGCAGGTTGATTGTTTTGTAGCTGAACTCACTAAAGGGTGATTTGCTTGTAGCTGAACTCCTTACATTGTGTCTAGTTTCTAGCTGATCTCTCTACAGGGTGATTTGTTTGTAGCTAATCTCTCTACAAGTTGATTTGAGTGTAGCTGATCTCTCTGCAGGTTGATTAATTTGTAGCCGATCTCTCTACAAGGTAATTTGTTTGTAGCTGAACTCTCTATAAGGTGATTCGTTTGCAGCTGAACTCTCTACATGGTGGTTTCTTTGTTGCTGAACTCTCTACAGGGTGTTTTGCTTGTAGCTGAACTCTCTACAGGGTGATTTGTTTCTAGCTGATCTCTCTACAGGGTGATTTTTGTAGCTGACCTCTCTTCAGGGTGATTTTTTTCTAGCTGATTGCTCTACAGGTTGATTTGTTTGTAGATGAACTCTCTACAGGGTAATTTGCTTGTAGCTGAACTCCTTACTTTGTGTCTAGTTTGTAGCTGATCTCTCTACAGGGTGATTTGTTTGTAGCTGATCTCTATACAAGTTGATTTGTGTGTAGCTGATCTCTCTGCAGGGTGATTTGTTTGTAGTCGATCTCTCTACAAGGTAATTTGTTTGTAGCTGAGCTATCTATATGGTGATTTGTATGTAGCTGATCTCTCTGCAGATTGATTTGTTTTAGCTGAACTCTCTACAGGGTGATTTGTTTCTAGCTTATCTCTCTACAGGTTGATTTGTGTGTAACTGATCTCTCTACAAGCTGATTTGTTTGTAGCTGATCACTCTGCAGGTTGATTTGTTTCTAGATGATCTCTCTACAGGTTGATTTGTTTGTAGCTGAGCTCTCTGCAAAGTGTTTTGTTTGTAGTTGATCTCTCTACAAGGTGATTTTTTGTAACTGACCTCTCTTCAGGGTGATTTGTTTCTAGCTGATATCTCTACAGGGTGATTTTTGTAGCTGACCTCTCTTCAGGGTGATTTGTTTCTAGCTGATCGCTCTACAGGTTGGTTTGTTTGTAGCTGAACTCTCTACAGGGTGATTTGCTTGGAGCTGAACTCCTTACATTGTGTCTAGTTTGTAGCTGATCTCTCTACAGGGTGATTTGTTTGTAGCTGATCTCTATACAAGTTGAATTGTGTGTAGCTGATCTCTCTGCAGGTTGATTTGTTTGTAGCCGATCTCTCTACAAGGTAATTTGTTTGTAGCTGAACTATCTAAAAGGTGATTTGTTTGTAGCTGATCTCTCTGCAGGTTGATTTGTTTTAGCTGAACTCTCTACAGGGTGATTTATTTGTAGCTGAACTCCTTACATTGTGTGTAGTTTGTAGCTGATGTCTCTACAGGGTGATTTTTTGTAGCTGAACTCTCTACAGGGTGATTGCTTGTAGCTGAACTCCTTACATTGTGTCTAGTTTCTAGCTGATGTCTCTACAGGGTGATTTTTTGTAGCTGAACTCTCTACAGGGTGATTTGTTTCTAGCTTATCTCTCTACAGGTAGATTTGTTCATTGCTGATCGCTCTAAAGGTTGATTTGTTGCAGCTGAACACCCTGCAAAGTGTTTTGTTTGTAGCTGATCACTCTAAAGGGTAATTTGTTTGTAGCTGAACTCTCTCCACAGTGACTTGTGTGTAGCTGAATTCTGTGTAACTGAATTCTCTAGAGAGTGACTTAATTGTAGCTGAATTCTCTACACAGTGCATGACTTGTTTATAGCTGAACTTTCTTCAGTGTGACTTGTAATGTTCTGAATCTCTATAGTGATATATTTGCATAACTCTCCACATGGTGACTGTCTTCTTGCTGAACTGTCTATAAGATTAACTGTTTGCAGCTGAACTCCCTACAGAATAACTTGTGATGTAATAAAATTCTATAATGGATTAAATAAATTAGCCGAATGCTCTATTAGGGTGACTGTTCTATTAGAGTATCTCGATCTCGCATTTGCTACACGGAGTTGGCTTTCGAATCATAACTCAGTGGTTTGTAATCCGATTCTTCTGTACTACTGCAAGGACTTTCTATGAAGATTATTCCAGCTATACACCGATTTTCAGCTCATTGCTCTAAGCGGTTTGCCTAGTAGGCGTGAAAACTAATACTTTTTTATTCATAAAAATCGATCGCGTAATTGTGACACAGGTTGGGTTTTGTGTCATATCTCCGTGGTCTTTATCTCGATTCCTTTCAAACCACCAAAAGGCACTCCTACGATGGTTACTCCATCTACATAGCAATTTTCAACTCATTCCATGAAGCGGTTTACCCTGTAGGCGTGACAACAAATCGATCTTGTTTTACGCGAATAATCGGTAATAACTCCTGAACCATTCATCGGATTTGTACCAAATTTGATGCTAGGATTCGCCTTTGGACTCCCTTTCTGTGTGCCAAATTTCAAGGTGATCGGAGCACGCGTTTGCTTGTTATAGCAATTTTTGCAAGTGTGCGAAAAGACGAAGAAGAAGAAAAAAAAAACGAAGAAAAAAAAACGAAATTTTGGCAGCTCGTATCTCGGAAATGGCTGGAGCGATTTCCTTCAAATTTGGAATGTAGACTCCCTTGGCTGGCGGGCAACTGTGTAGCAAATTTGGTTTCAATCAGATAAGTGATCACCGAGATACAAATGTGTGAAAATGACGTTTTCGTTCTTCCTGTCAATATACTCACGGGTGTGGCGTGCCAGCTTCTTGGGCCGCACGACACACTACCGTGTGTCTTGATATTTCATTACCCTTCAGAGTACTGCCATTCCACTATCCACTACATCGCTGTTTGGTGTTTAACAGAACTGCTACCGCAAAGTACCTATTCAAACTTTACTGACCTTATTTTGCATTTTTTCTCTCCTTGCAATCGAGGTGGGATGCAGAAATTACTGGCCATGCCATTAGACTATACATCAAAACTGCTTGCATTATCGTTGAGGTTGTTATTCATCTGTTATGGTGTGTCTGTACACATTGTCATGGCCATTCATAGTTTGTGGTGTCTGGGTTGCAAAACATGACTGTTGTGAATGTACATACTTGTGTTGTATTAATGCATTAGTTGTGTATGCATGTTGTGCTTGCTGCAGCCATTGTTGTTTGCTGCGTATGAATGTCTGTTGTGTATGATCGTTGCATTTGTTGCGTATGAATGTCTGTAGTGTATATATGGATGTTGCATTTGTTACGCTCAATGTTGCTGCGTATGAATGCCTGCTGTGAGTGAATGTTCAGTTTGTTGCGCTCAATGTTTGATGTGTATGATTGTCTGTTGTGAATGATTGTTGCGATCACTGTTTGCTGCATATGAATGTCTGTTGTTTTATGAATGCTGTGTATGAATGTTCAGTTTGTTGCGACTGATGTTTGTTGCTGTTGTGCTCAATGTTTGATGTGTATGATTGTCTGTTGTGAATGATTGTTGCGATCACTGTTTGCTGCATATGAATGTCTGTTGTTGTATGACTGCTGTGTATGAATGTTCAGTTTGTTGCGACTGATGTTTGTTGCGACCGATATTTGTTGCGATCAGTGTTTGTTGTGTATGAATGTTTGTTGTGTATGAATGTCTGTTGTGTATGAATGTTGAGTTTGTTGCGACCAATATTTGTTGCTATCAGTGCTTGTTGTGTATGAATGTCTGTTGCGTATGAATGTTGCATTTTTGCTGTGATCAATGTTTGCTGCATATGAATGTCTGTTGTTGTATGAATGTTGTGTATGAATGTTCAGTTTGTTGCGACTGATGTTTGTTGCGACCGATATTTGTTGCTATCAGTGTTTGTTGTGTATAAATGTCTGTTGTGTATGAATGTTGCGTTTTTGCTGTGATCAATGTCTGCTGCGTATGAATGTCTGTTGTGTATGAATGTTGAGTTTGTTGTGACCGATATTTGTTGCGACCGATATTTGTTGCGATCGATATTTGTTGCTATCAGTGCTTGTTGTGTATGAATGTCTGTTGTGTATGAATGTTGCATTTTGCTGTGATCAATGTTTGCTGCATATGAATGTCTGTTGTGTATGAATGTTGAGTTTGTTGCGACCGATATTTGTTGCTATCAGTGCTTGTTGTGTATGAATGTCTGTTGTGTATGAATGTTGTGTTTTGCTGTGATCAATGTTTGCTGCGTATGAATGTCTGTTGTGTATGAATGTCGAGTTTGTTGCGACCGATATTTGTTGCTATCAGTGTTTGTTGTGTATGGATGTATGTTGTGTATGAATGTTGCGTTTGTTACGATCAATGTCCGCTGCATATGAATGTCTGTTGTGTATGACTGTTGAGTTTGTTGCGACCGATATTTGTTGCGACCGATATTTGTTGTGACTAATATTTGTTGTGAGTCGTGATTAGTGTTCATTGTGTAAGAATGTCTGTTGTGTATGAATGTTGCATTTGTTGCAATCAATGTTTGCTACGTATGAATGTCCATTGTGTATGAATGCTCAGTGTGTTGCGATCAATGTTTTTCTGCTTTGAATGTCTGTTGTGTATGAATGTTCAATTTGTTGCGACCGATATTTGTTGTGATCAGTGTTTGTTGTGTATGAATGTCTGTTTTGTATGAACGTTGCATTTGTTGTGATCAATGTTTGCTGCAATCAATGTTCATTGCGTTCAATGTTTGCTACACATGTATATCTGTTGCATATGATTTATTATTATGTTGAGTTTGTTGCACCTGGCACTTGTTGTGTACACATGTTGTGCTTGCTACGACCTGTGTTGTTGCTGTGTGTTCACAATTCATGGGCTTGGTATTACAGAAGATGTCTGTCGAGAACGTTTTGTGGCTACAGTGTACTAATGTAGCATTTGTTGTGTATGAATATCATGCTTGGTATGATCAATGTTTTGCTAGTCTGTTGCATATGAATGTTTCATCTGTTTGCAACCAATATTTAGTGTGATAAATATTGCTGTTACCAATTGCTTGCACAGTGAATGTTGTGCTTGTTGTAGCTGTTGTTCTGGCATGATTAACAATTGTTATGTATGAATACTCATTGTTTCATTGTGACTGAGTATTATGCAACTGTGTAACACCAATAACACACATTACTCATCTCATAGCTACCTTCATTGTTCGTTATTACTTGGCTTGTACACACAAGTTACTCTATGCCTTTTGTACATTCTCATTTGGTATTATAGATAGTTAATGACATATAGGGTATTTTGCATTACAAGCAATGATGTTGTCTCACTGTATAGTATTGGTTGATATGTTGTTGCATATATTCACTGTATAATAATATACAAGTTGCAGATACATACTCCGTAATGGTAGTTGCCATATTAGTTGATGTATTATATCTGTGCTTGCATCATATACATTTATGTACTTATGTTACTGTACATTTTTGTCAATTTTTGTGTAACTGTTTACAATTACTTTGGGGGAAATTGGGCGCAAATTGCTGAATAATTAAAGTCAACAACTGCCTAGTCCAAGGCTCTGTGTGTGTTATCACAAAATGCTAACTGTCATTAAATTTAATGTGTCACAACTGAATGTGCTAATCCTTGTTACAATTGTATGTTTGCAATGTGGTTGCTGAATGTTGCTGCTGCTGGCTTGACATAAGTAATACTGGATGTATTATGTAAAGTTTGCTGTGACAGTGATAACACGTACTCATTGCTTATTTGGGCTAGCGTATCATACCTCAGTTGCCCTACCTCCCCCAAAGAGTTGTATGTATATGTATCACTGTGAAAAAAGCTCAGAATAATAAGGTCTATAACAGTCTTATTATGTTAGTATTGGAATGAAATAGTACAGCGTATATTAATAGATTAGGACTTTACTATAACAAGCTTATTGAATACATTTAAGACAGTCATATATTAGAGATTAAATCACTAGTATAGTGCAGTGTATTATCAGACTATACTAAGCCTATTTCAACCATATATTGGCTACTATACTACTGTACTTTTTTACTTTCCATAACCTTAATTAAATAATTTCTATAATTATATTTGTAATGAATTTAATTCTGTAAATATGTTAAAACCACAATAGGTACAGCTAGTAAATCAATGTCTCCTTGGCCATGACAGTATCAAATCAATTTTGTCATTTATCAGTCTTTATCCAACTGCAGCAGGTAAGACAGTAAATACAATTCACAAGTTCCATTACAAATTACCTGTATTATCATCACTATGTAGAACTCTGTGACAATCTGTTAGTTGTCTGGTAGAACTGTCCCACAGCTCTAATACAAAGACGGTAAATATAATGTGTATTCTGGACAATCGTTGGACTTACAGTCTGTAACAATAAGAATATCATAAAACTGAGACCTTGTCTGGAAACCTAGTATTACCATGTAGAACGGCGGCTAGGTCCCACAACTCTATTAAAGATGGTAAATATAATGCGTATACTGAACAATCATTGTACTTACAGTTTGTAACAATCTTTTAAAACTGAAACCGAGTCTGAGACCGACAATCCATGTACAACTAAGACAAGTCTGATAAGACCAGGTCTCACAACCCTAAGTGGAGGCAAACATAATTCATATTCTGGATTATTTGGTGTACTTACAGATGTTATCAGTGAGTCTAACCAGACATAAAACAGTCACTTAGTATGTGACTTTATTGGGCTAACGTGTTACGTAAGCTCACAAGAAGCATCTGATACACTGATAACCAAGTCCAAGAATCTTGTAATCACTAAAGTACAACTGAAACAAGACTAAATATAATGTAATTTGCATACTCTCAGTGAACTTACTTTTGTTAGCAATACGAGCATGGTCAGTGAAATAAGGACAAACAAGATGGAACAGGTTCTTGAAAGCACTCAACTCATTTACAGTGCCAGACAAGGTAGCAGCCATCAGCTGTTGATAAAAAGTAGTGAAAAACATGAAGAAATGAGACCAGTTTCCACAAACCTAAACGAAGGTAAATATAAATTGTATACTGGACACTCTCGGTGTACTTACTTACAGATGTTAGCAATGAGAAGAATCTCCTAGAACTGAGACCAAGTTTGTAATTCCTACCCTATTGAAAAGAAAATGAATAAAAACCCAATCAGGATTAATGCACTTACAGATGTAAGTAATTAGAAGATGACGTTGGACAACTCCATGAAAAAAGAACAAAACTGTCCACATATGGTCGCTACCAGATTCTTTAAAGGAAGCAGCTGCCATTGAAGGAAACTAACACTGCAGATGTTGTACACTGACAGCCTGTAGAACTAAGAGGTTCGACAAGAAATTGTACCTCTGAAGAGATAATATACAAAATCATAACAGCAGATCATGCATACTCTTACTGTTGATGGCTGATGAACTGTGTCCACTCGTCATCCGCCATAAGCTGAGATAACAGGATATAAAACATGTAATACGTACACAGCACTGAACACCAAAGTTGAATCATTTGCAGGTCATTGTCATACAATACACAATAAACAATTTAATACGGCTAAACCTATCGTACAAGCTATCATTTTAGTCTAATACTTACTCATCTAGAGCTGTTTTTGATTGCTGCCATCGAAGGAATTGTCCACTTGGCCACGCCATTTCACCACTACAGCCAACAGGGATGCACGAGGGGATGTACAGTTGTGGTCCATAACTATCATCGTGGGTCATTGGACGATGGCACCAATCGCGCACACTCTTTCCGCGAAATACACCCTCATATCACTCACATTTACAACCTCTGATACAACAATAGCGACAAAGATGGTGACTTAATTGCATCTAATACGCATGCGCACACCACTGACTTTTAAACAAGCATTACTACGAACTTTTGCAGGTGTGCTAACTGAGCAAGAAAATCTAGATTTGTATGACTCTTAGATTGAATAAATATTTTTTCTGGTATTATATGCTTTACTGACTGTATGAAAATGTGTGTGTATGAAATTATCACAACAAACTGAAGCTAGTTAGCTAGCTATAGTGATTAACAGAAGTGTAGCTACTTATTGTAAAATCATCATGACTTTGTTTGGTACAAAAAAATCTTAAGTCACATGAGATGGTGAAGCTAAAAATGAGACAATAATGGCTGATCTGATGGTGAAGCTAAAAAGTTATCACATTTAGTTAAGTAAACAAAGCCATACAAAGAATGTGTATTAAACTAAAGTATAATCTGTTTCCCATAATATAAGATGGGGTTTTTACTAAAGTATAAGATAGTTAGTATAATGCAAGACCATACTGAGATTATTTGTATAGTTTAAGCCATTAGATATACCATCTTATATTCCTCTTTTTTCACAGTGTATGTATGTCTGTATAACTAGTCTGTAAAGTGATGTGTTGTTGTAATATGTTTGGTCGCATGCTGTAATGTTATAGAGCTTGGTGCGGTGGAAGGGCGGTTTGTATAGGAAAGCATGCAGTAATGTGTTGTGGTATGCTTGTACATGCTCAAGTTAGCATGTTAAGTGGCATTAATTTTCCATATCAACACTTTTTTCAGCAACATAGCCTGCAAAAGTGGGGCATGTGGGCACACAAAATTTGCCTACTTTTTCAAACTTTTATCATTCATACCATTTTATGACATTACGCATTGACCATGCAAATTTCAGCCCTTATTCAACAATGAATTGGCATTATGATGCAAGTTAAAGAATGCAAAGAGTGTATAGCAATACTGCAATATAATCTGTTAGGTGATGGGGTGTAGTTTGTGCCTACATGTCCCGTTATTGCAGGCCTGGTCACATATGTGACCCAGTCTGGTCTTATCGCCCATGTCAGCAGATTCAATTTTTCACCCAGGAAACAAGGCTACATGAATAAACTATCTAATTCCACAATCGTAATCAGCTAGACTTGAGTGGTCTGGTTTTGCTGGCTGCTTTTGCCAAGCCCAGTAGCGATCCGTACGTGTGGTGTGGGGCCTTAATGGAGCTCTGGTCAGCCTGGGGATGACTGTATGTGGCTGTAAAGTACCTCTGCTGTGAATTTCCTTACATTTTATCCAGTTTTGAGACCTCAATGGCCTAAAACTTGGCCTAATTCATCCCTTGGCCTTCCTTTACAATTTTTGAACACCATCTTTCCCATCTTCCAGGGTCCCGCCTCCCACCCAATTTGCAGCTCGCCTGATACAGTCAACCTCGGTTTAAAAACTATCTAAAATGGCAGGAAACTTAGTTGTTGGCTAATTGCACAGTGGATACTCTGGAAGGCAAGGAATTGGTGTAAAATGTGTGAAAATTTGTTACACATAGCTTCAACCATTGGCGAGCTACTACACACTAAATACTTAAAACCGGCGTTTCTCGGTACTTTTAAATAGGCGATAAGCCCGGTTTTCCCAGACTGGTTCACATATATCGATGCCACAGAATTGTTTTAGAGCTGGATTTCAAAGTGCTTCAGTCCTGGTGCTATACTAGCTAGATATCTGAAAGTTGCGATTGAGATCCCGTTAGCAATAGGTTCATGGCCACGCTCATCAATTAAAGATCTAAGTGAACTAATAGTGATAGAGTATGGGGACCACACCTATTAACAATCTAGCTGTTTACTTAACAGTAAACAAGATGACTTCACCCCTTATTGGTCTAGCTAGCTGCACCCCTCTTGGCTGACTTGAGATATACTCTAATACAACAGTCATTATTATTATTAATATTAACACTTTACAATGACCAGTACTAAAGGTATGGCAGCAACATGTGCCGCAGCCTTAGGATTATCTAACCTAATTTCAAGGACTTAGACTTAATGATTTATAGTTGAAAAGGTGTAAAAGAAAACGTGCTAAAGTAAGGAAAAATCCTCCAACCCTAGGATTTAAGCTGCAGGTCATCCAATGTCTAGTCATGGCCATACCCAGTCTTCCTCCAGGAGTCACGTATGTTATTCTATTCGAACAGTCGCAAGTTACATTGTGGCTAGCAGCAAAAAAACTTATCAAACTAGTGTTTTAAAAATTGTTAATTTAAAAATGAAGTTGGGATCTATACAATAAAAATTAGTGAAACAAGAGATGATTGATGGTATTACAGCTAAGCTCAGTGGGGAAATCCCTACTTTGGCATATTAGATATAACATTTACTCAATGCCAAAGTAGGAACTTTCCTACTGAGCTATATAATTATACTACTTGGGTCAAAGAGTGAGCAACATGCACAGGAGAACTCATGCTTGCCTCATTTCATCATTACAGTCACCATATGCATTTTAGCTGTATTTTTTTCACATCTTATTCTTTTTATTAGGACTAAGTTGAATTGCAAGATCATAACTGTTTATATTGGGTATGTAAAACTAGATCGAACCATCCCTAGCAGGTCCACTCCAGAGTGGTTTAATATGGTTCAGTTTGATACAAGCAGTTCAACATGGTTCATTTCGATATGGCAAACATTTACACCAACCTGGAAATCATTGCGATTTGAGGACATTCTTTGCAGTGGGTGTGCAGGGAATATCCCAGAGGTTCTACGGTTCCTATGGCTTGGAGGGAAAGGCAGTTGCCTTTCTTTGGCATGTGGAAATTCTTGTGGCTTCAGAGAATGTTAGAATCCCCAAGCATTCCTACCTCCAAGCCTTTGTAGTAAACATGCTATATACATCATGTAAAATTGGTGAAATGGGGCCTATTTGAGAATTAATAGGAGAATCCATAGAACCCTGCACACCTACCAAAACAACTACCATCTGTTGACGGTGGCAACCCGCTTACAACAGGGTAAGCCCTGCTGACCGGATTAAACTTACGAGCAACATTAAATGGAGTCAAACTATTTAAACTAGGTTAATGTTGCAATTGAGCATGCATGAGTGTATTATGATAGTGACTAACCCGAAGTTTCACCATGACTGGAAAGAAGATTGGGAAGGCACACACATGAGAAGGGTTGGCAATAATTGGAGAATAATATTGCACATGCGTTATAGAAAAAGGCACGTGGAGAGGTGTTAGAACACATGGTGCTACGTGGCATAGTAAATCTTGTCCCACCCATACCACTCCCCTCTACCAACTATCTCATATTAGTATTTTAGAAGACGATAATCACAAAGGGATTGTTGGGTGGGGCTTAGCAAAATGTATTGCCCAAAAATAAAAAAAATTAAATTATTTAATTAATGGGGGTCTGGGGAGGTGAAGCATGCACCACAGACAGTCCCAGTAGGGTGCTTAGTTATCCCCCCTCTTCTTTTTCCTTGTATTTTCCATCTTGAGGCTAGCTCAGGGTGTGGCAGCGCAGGATTTCTCTTAGGAAAGTTGTGGCATGTGGAAATTCTTGTAGCTTCAAAGAATGTAGAATCCCCAAGCATTCCTACCTCCAAGCCTTTGTAGTAAAACATGCCGTATACATCATGTAAAATTGTTGAAAAGGGGCCTATTTGAGAATTAATAGGAGACTGCATGGAACCCTGCACACCTACCAAAACAACCACCATCAGTTGACGGTGGCAACCCGCTTACAACAGGGTAAGCCCTGCTGACCGGGTTAAACTGACAAGCAACATTAAGTAATGGTAATAAATTCCTTTAGATTATATGTCTTTCCATGGAATCTTCTCATGTACACAGATTATCCACGATGTATCAAATTATATCACTGTGAAATATTAACTGTCACTGTTGATCACTTTGTCACTATAGGATGGACATACTCCTCTATATGCTGCTGCATATAATGGTCATTCTCAAGTAGTGGAGATGTTGATCAAGTCAGAAGCAGATGTCAATGCTGCTGATAAAGTGAGGCAATAATTATTTACATTAATGAAATTATTATGCATGTAGTCCGCTTGTATCCCTGGTTTTCCTTAACAAGGTTGTTATGTAGACAAACTGCCAAATATTATTTTTAGTATAGCCATGAAGTCCTTTATTTGCCAGTAAAATTAAACATTCATTCAAGTAAAATATGTGCTTTCTTTATTGGAGAAAAGAACACAAATTAAGCTAAAATTAGATGTTGTAAACCAAAAGTCCTTGTACTACTAAGATCACATACACACCTTGTGTATGTAGAATATATTAACAATTAAATGCTGTACTTTGATATCGAACAGATGGTAACATTCCACAGTAGGGATTTCCCCATGGCATAACCTTGTTAAGTCCTTAGCAATGTGGTTATTATGGAATTATTAAATTTCGTAATGGTAATAAAGTCCTTTATATTATGTGTCTTTCCATGGAATCTTCTCATGAACACAGGTTATCCATGATGTATCAAATTATATCAATATGAAATAATGACTGTCACTGTTGTTTACTTTGTCACTATAGAATGGACGTACCCCTCTATATGCTGCTACGTATTATGGTCATACTGAAGTAGTGGAGATGTTGATCAAGTCAGAAGCAGATGTCAATGTTGCTAATAAAGTGAGGCAATAATTTTTTACATTAATGAAATTATTATGTATGTAGTCCACTTGTACCTCTGGTTTTTCCTTTACGAGGTTGTTATGTAGACAAACTGCCAAATATTATTTTTAGTATAGCCATGAAGTCCTTTATTTGCCAGTAAAATTAAACATTAATTCAAGTAAAATATGTGCTTTCTTTATTGGAGAAATGAACTCAAATTAAGCTAAAATTGGATGTCGTAAACCAAAAGTCCTTGTACTACTAAGATCACATACACACCTTGTGTTTGTAGAATATATTGGCTGTACTTTGGTATTGAATAGATGGTAACATTCCACAGTAGGGATTTCCCCATGGCATAACCGTGTTAAGTGCTTAGCAATATGGTTATTATGTAAATATTAAATTTGGTAATGGTTATAAAGTCCTTTATATTATGTGTCTTTCCATGGAATATTCTCATGAACACAGGTTATCTATGATGCATCAAATTATATTAATATGAAATAATAACTGTCACTGTTGATTACTTTATCACTATAGGATGGACATACTCCTCTATATTTTGCTGCAAAATATCGTAATTCTCAAGTAGTGGAGATGTTGATCAAGTCAGAAGTAGATGTTAAAGCTGCTAATAAAGTGAGGCAATAATTTTTTACATTAATGAAATTATTATGTATATAGTCTGCTTGTACCCCAGGTGTTTCCTTAACAAGGTTGTTATGTAGACTAACTGCCAAATATTATTTTTAGTGTAGCCATGAAGTCCTTTATTTGCCAATAAAATTACACATTAATTCAAGTAAAATATGTGCTTTCTTTATTGGAGAAAAGAACACAAATTAAGCTAAAATTAGATGTTGTACACCAAAAGTCCTTGTACTACTGAAATCACATACACACCTTGTATTAGTAGAATATATTGGCTGTACTTTGGTATTGAATAGATGGTAACATGCCACAGTAGGGATTTTCCCACATAGCTGTGTTAGGTGCTTAACAATATTGTTATTATGGAATTATTAAAATTAATTTTGTTATGGTAATAAAGTCCTTTATATTATGTGTCTATCCATGGAATCTTCTCATGTACATAGATTATCCATGATGTATCAAATTGTATCAATATGAAATAATAACTGTCACTGTTGATTACTTTGTCACTATAGAATGGACGTACTCCTCTACATATCGCTGCATATTATGGTCATACTGAAGTAGTGGAGATGTTGATCAAGTCAGAAGCAGATGTCAATGCTGCTGATAAAGTGAGGCAATAGTTTTTTACATTAATGAAATTATTATGTGTATAGTCTGCTTGTACCATGGTTTTTTCTTAACAAGGTTGTTATGTAGACAAACTTCCAAATATTATTTTTAGTATAGCCATAAAGTCCTTTATTTGCCAGTAAAATTACACATTTATTCAAGTAAAATATGTGCTGTCTTTATTGGAGAAAATAACACAAATTAAGCTATAATTAGATGGTGTAAATCAAAAGTCCTTGTACTACTAAGATCACATACACACCTTGTGTTTGTAGAATATATTAACAATTGAATGCTGTTCTTTGGTAATAAATATATGGTAACATGCCACAGTAGGCATTTTCCCACATAGCTGTGTTAGGTACTTAGCAATATGGTTATTATGGAATTATTAAATTTGGTAATGGCAATGAAGTCCTTTGTATTATGTGTGTATCCATGGAATCTTCTCATGTACACAGGTTATCCATGATGCATCAAATTATATCAATATGAAATAGTAACTGTCACTGTTGATTACTTTGTCACTGTAGGATGGAGATACTCCTCTATATAATGCTGCATATAATGGTCATATTCAAATAGTGGAGATGTTGATCAAGTCAGAAGCAGATGTCAATGCTGCTAACAATGTGAGGCAATAATAATGTACATTAATGGAATTATTATGTATAATAGTCTGCTTGTACCTCTGGTTTTTCCTTAACAAGGTTGTTATGTAGACAAACTGCCAAACATTATTTTTTAGTAGAGCCATGAAGTCCTTTGTTTGCCATTAAAATTACACGTTGATTCAATTGAATCATGTGCTGTCTTTATTGAAGAAAAGAACTCAATTTAAACTAAAATTTCAAAGTGTACACCAAAAATCCTTTGTTCTACCATAGATAATGTATGCGTTCCTACTGGATTGGAAACGCCAGTTAAATTATTTTCCTATCCTAGTTACGGTGCGCCAAACATTGGGAAACTTGTTGAGTGGCTGTTTGGCTTTCTCTTGCTTGTTTGAAGGCCGGTTCGAAGGCGTGGACATTCCTTTTACATTGTTTATTGTGTTGCATTGTGTACTGAACAAGAGCACAGCGTGTCTGTGGGCACTGGGAGAAATATTGTTTGCGACAGGTGACAATGGCAGGTACGCACCAGCTAATAATTCAACAGCAGTACTATTAGCCAACTTCTCGTCACCGCATTCACACAACCAAAGAAATGTGTGATACATTGAAATAAATTTTATGCTTCAGTACTGCTCAGCTTGAACTAAACAATAGCACAAAGTAGTGCTTGTTTTCTGAAGTTTTATCGAGGCAGTGGAAATATACAGTAAAGCAGTGAATATCTAGCTAGCCTACTACACTCTACCTGCTACAAGTGGTGTAAACAGCAGCAAAGAAACAATGCTACACTTTCTGATTCTTCAGGAAATTTGCACACCATTTTGAAACACCATATTTCACCTTTGAACCTGAATTTTCTTACACTGTTGTTTACTGCCCTCCAGTGTCCCTACCCAGTCCAGCCTCCAATTAGTGTAGGTGATAACTAACCCAGCTGTAAACAACAAACACTAATTTGCTGGTTACAAGAACAGTGAAATCTTCCACCTGTCGAGGCCATAAAGTTTACGCGCAGCGAAACGAGGATGGCCTATGATGTCACTACGTAAATAATACGGGCGTTTCCAATCCAGTAGGAACGCATACATTATCTATGGTTCTACTGAGGTCACATACACACCTCATGTACATAGAATACATTAGCAATTGAATACTGTACTTTGGTATTGAATTGATGGTAACATGCCACAGTAGAGATTTTCCCACATAGCTGTGATATGGCCCTTAGCAATATAATTATTAATGTTTAGTTATGCTACCACTCACCTACTCTTGTGGTCTGTTCCTTGGATCTTTATTCTTCACCTCCAGCAATTCAATGATCGAAGAGGGGTTGGTAAGTGCTAGGGGCCTCATCTGCCATGGTATATGGCCTAGGCAAGGTTATGTAATTCCAGCGGGGCCAAAGTAGGAAGTACTTTTGGTTTATTGATACTTGGATAATGAAAGAGTTTAGAGCAGAGAAGCGTCTCTGTCCTAAACTCTTTACAATAGAGGCAAACAGGAGAACCTAGTGGATAAGGCTGGTATCCTAAGTGAGGCCCCTGTTGTCTCAGACTCCTCTAAGGAGAATGGACGAACTGCTTATAGCAGCAGTAGGTAATGTGTTGACCTGTGGGTCACCACTAATTTGTGTCACGTGGCTTTTAGCTTTTACCAGATTGTGACAGCATTAACACCTGTGCGCAGGTGATACAATGGTCAGGGTGTGACCGTTATTCTCAGAATTGTCAATATCCACTGTTGAGAGTGGCACTGTGTGAAATAGCATCAACACTTGAGCTACATGATAGTAGCACTGTGGTCCCTCTATGGTGGTTAGCTGGTTGGTGCTCTGTAGCTTGGTCATGTTTGATAGTGCTCACGACAGAGAGTGTCTTCTGGTAGATGAGAGAGTGTCTCCTGATAGTAATCTGGATGGGAGAGCGTCTCCAGCTAGCAGTCTGGTTGGGAGAACATCTCTAGTTAGCAATTTGAATGGGAGAGTGTCTCCTAATACTGATCTGGATGGAAGAGCATCTTCAGCTAGTGATCTGGTTGGGAGAGCATCTCTAGTTAGCAATTTGGATGGGGGAACACCTCCTGATACTGATCTGGCTGGGAGAGGTGAGCATCTGATAGCAACCCGATTTATCTGAGCTGGAGGGCCTGTCTGTGACTGCAGGCAGGATGAAAGAGTATCTCTCCTGACAAAGATCTAAACTGTGGAGGTATGTTCCTGAACCATTTTTGGCAGGTTTTGATAAACCTATTTTTTGCCATTTTTGGCAACTTTCAAAGCTGCCAAAACTGGCAACTTCAAAAGCTGCCAAAACTGGCAACTTCAAAAGCTGCCAAAACTGGCAACTTCAAAAGCTGCCAAAACTGGCAACTTCAAAAGCTGCCAAAACTGGCAATTTCAAAAGCTGCCAAAACTGGCAACTTCAAAAGCTGCCAAAACTGGCAACTTCAAAAGCTGCCAAAACTGGCAACTTCAAAAGCTGCCAATACTGGCAACTTCAAAAGCTGCCAAAACTGGCAACTTTTAGAGCTGCTTCAAAAACGTATCACTGGCAGCTTTATGTTATTTCCAAAAGTGGCATAAATTCCATGTTGTTTTATAGTTGCAAAAGTAACTTTTAATTGTGGGATTGAATTTCAGTTTTGGGTTTCAAAACTGGAAGCTTTTATAGCTACCGAAATTGGCAAGATTATAAGTCCAAACTTGGTAAGATTATAAAATTTCCAAAATGGGCAAGTTCTATAATTACCAAAATTGGCAAGTTTCGTAATATCCAATGTTGGTAAGTTTATACTTTCCAAAATTGGAAAGTTTGATTTTCCAAATTGGCAAGTTAGAATTTCCAAGATTCCATTATTGGCATGAAGTAGGCATGCCAAATTTGGCAATAAAAACAATAATTATAAACATCTTATTTTTTGCCAAAAATGGAAACTCAAACCCACAATCAATGGTTACACACACCACTATATAAGTAAAACCCGATACCTTCCAATTTTGGAACAACTGTTAAGATGCTTGTGAGAGAAATTGAAGCACTTACTGGTTCCATGACAAAGCTGTGTATACTCTCCTTAGCTTGCCAAGGAAAATATTTTGCTCTATTTTTTTGCAATAATTCAGATCCCACATAATGCCAATGTTGGCAATAATGGGGTTACGAATTATTGCCAAATTTGACAAAAAAAGGTCCTGCCAAATTTGGGCTTAAAAGAGCCAGTTTTGGAAGCTTGGTAACTTTTACATTAATTCTGTTGTAACAACTTGAAGTTGCATTTCGTAAATTTCCAATAATGGCAAAATAAAATTCTTTACATTGCCAGACTTTGCTTTTAAGGGTGTTCCAACTTTGGCAATAACCCAAAAGCTGCAAAATATGGAACCCAATAGATTGACAAAAATGGCAACATGTTGGATCTACATTTGGCAAAATATGGACAATGCTAAATTTACCAACATCTGGGATAGTCTAATTTTGCCACAATTGGCAAAAATATGATACCGAATGTTGCCAAAACTGGCAAAAAGTAGGTTTATCAAAACCTGCCAAAATTGGCTGTTGAACATACCTGTGAGCATCCCTCAGTAGCAATCTTTACTTGTGGTAGCAGCTGGCACAGTGAAGGAATCCAGCGAGACCTACAGCTGAAAAACTCACAACGAACTGCATATAATGGCACAGTCTTTCATGTAAATGTTTCTGAGTAATTGAATGCAGGCACAGTAAAGTACAGAGTACAACAACAACATTATGTGTCTGCTTGCTCCACTGCTTACACTACAGATGTACTGTATATAAATACCACTGTTGATAGTGGAATACTATCTATAATTGTTATCGGCATACCATGTCAATTAATATAGAGCACTGTGATGAGAATAATAATATTTAAGTGCGCGCGCCCCAGAGGGTGATCAGGCGTTATTTAGAGTTGAATCGTTGTCAGTACCGTAACAAACTTGGGGGCTTGTCCGGGAGACAATACGTCGATGTTCTACCTTTCAACCCTACCTATCGACAAAAGAATTTTATATTGGAACCTTTGCAACCTTCGCATACGGTGAAAAGCCGATATCGTCGTTGTTCAGAGCGGATTCTTCCAAGGCGTCCGCCATTTTTTTTCTTAACCCACCTCTAAAAGTCCTTGGTGCCGGGTTTACAGGCACCTGTAAAGGTAATCTTTTGTCATCCTGTTGGTTTGTTGCGGTCCAGTTTGTTTTCGTAGGGTTCTATCGTCGACTTTCGCTCCATGTCAGATTTCAATGTTGACTCATTTCTTAGCGATCCTTCGCTTCAAGTGGTAAAGTCGCTGAAGAAGTCTCAGCTACAGCAAATAGCCACAAGGCTTAACTTAACGTTCACTTTGTCTACTAGAAAGAACGAACTCTGTCGGTTAGTCACTCAACATTTAGTAGATGAAGAGCTAGTTTCCGAAGAGGAGATCGATGAATCTCAATCCCCAGTTGTAGACCCCAGTGTCGTAGAGTTGAAGCGTCTAGAGCTTCAAGACCGTGAACGGGAACGAGAGGCTAGAGTGAAGCTTCGCGAGTTGGAAGTACGTGAGAAGGAAATGTCACTGCAACTGAAGTTGAGAGAATTAGATGCAGCAACAGTAGCTCCTTCAACACCTTCCCCTGGACCTCCATTACCCTTTGATGTGAGCAAGCACATCCGCTTTGTTCCGCCATTTCAAGAGAAGGAGGTAGACAAGTACTTTCTGCACTTTGAGAAAGTGGCCACTAGTCTGGTGTGGCCGAAGGATGTGTGGATGGTTTTGCTCCAGAGTGTGCTTATTGGAAAGGCCAGGGAGGTGTATTCAGCTATGAGTGTGGAACAGAGTGGGCAGTATGACAATGTCAAGCAGGCTATTTTGAAGGCGTATGAGCTCGTTCCCGAAGCCTACCGTCAGAATTTCGGAATTGTCGGAAGCAGGACAAACAAACATACAGGGAGTTTGTCAGGGACAAGGAAGCCTTGTTTGATCGTTGGTGTGCTTCTAAAGAAGTAGTAAAAGATTTTGAGAAGCTTCGTCAGCTCATACTTGTAGAAGAGTTTAAGAGTTGTTTGCCCAATAGTATCAAAACCTACATCGATGAGCAAAAGGCAGACAGTCTCCAGCAGGCATCAGTACTCGCCGACGACTATTCCCTAACCCATAGTTCTTTTTCGGACAGTTCACATAATTCGCACAATAGAGGGTTGCACAGTGACACTACTCGCACTCATGCCGATTCCAAGTCCACGGGTAGTGCAGTAGACCCTCAGAGGAATATGCAAAGGTTTACCTCTGGTGGACCAATTTGTAATTATTGCAAACGGAGAGGGCATGTGATCTCAGAATGTCGCACTTTGGAAAAGAGGAGGAATCATCCTACTGGCCACTCATTGGTTCAAGCTGTGAATAGACCTTCCCCTCCTAGTCCCAAGCCCCAGGACTTGGATAGTTATCATCCGTTTGTATCCGAAGGGCGCGTGTCCCTTCCAGAGGGTGGAGATACTATGGCTGTGAAGATTTTACGTGACACTGGTGCCACACAGTCTCTTATTGCTTCCCATGTTTTGCCGTTGTCAGATCAGACTTCTGCTGGTGCAAGTGTGCTCATCCAAGGAGTAGGCCTGGATGTAATGAGAGTACCACTTCATCAGATACACCTTCAGTTGGATTTGGTATCTGGCCCCGTAGTAGTAGGAGTCAGACCTAGCTTACCAGTGAAAGGTGTATCTCTAATCCTGGGCAACGATCTGGCCGGTGGCAAGGTTCAACCTGACTTGCAAGTTATTAGCAACACTGAGCAAATACTGTGTTCAAGACCTACTACTGATGGGGTTTCAGACACTTTCCCAGCTTGTGTGGTGACAAGAGCAGCAGCGCGACGTGCTCAGGCACAACAGAATTGTGCACCTACCAACCAGCCGGATACTGGAAGTGACGAGGGAGATGACCAGGCTGAAGACAACCTGTCAATAGCGCAAGATGTACTTGACCAGGCTGTAGAGAGTCAGTCAGTACTGCAGGATCGAGGTGACCAGAATGATGATGATCGCGGAACAGTACAAGATGCAGGTAACCTTCCTGTATCTAGTAGGCAACTCATTGCTGATCAGGAGAGTGATCAAGAGGTTAACCAGTTGGCGCAGTTTGCTGTTAGTGAGGAAGAGGCTGGTCATCAAGCACAATGTTTCTACCTTAAATCTGGCGTACTGATGAGAAGTGGCGACCAAGAGATGCCCCTGCTGATGAGGAATGGCAGGTTGTCCACCAGATAATTGTACCCAGAAAGTACCGAGGAGAAGTGCTAAGTTTAGCTCACGAGTCACCCATGGCAGGCCATCTGGGCGTCAACAAGACGTACTCCAGAATTCTCACCCATTTCTATTGGCCACATCTAAGGAAGGACGTCTCCGAATTTTGTAAGTGTTGTCATGTATGTCAGAAGGTTGGTAAACCTAATCAAACGATTCCAGTGGCACCTCTTAAACCCATCCCAGTGTGTAGTGAGCCTTTCAGTCAGGTCATTATTGATTGTGTTGGTCCTTTACCAAAGACTAAGTCAGGTAACCAGTATTTGCTCACAATTATGTGCAGATTTACACACTTTCCAGAGGCTATCCCTCTTCGTAACATTAAGGCACCCCGAATAGCCGAGTCTCTTGTCAAGTTTTTCACCCTTGTTGGCCTACCTTCCCTGATACAGTCTGATCAAGGCTCCAATTTTATGTCTAGTCTCATGCAACAGGTTACACACCAATTAGGGATTAAGCAATGCAAATCCTCTGCTTATCACCCTGAGACCCAAGGAGCACTTGAATGCTTTCATCAGACTCTGAAAACTATGATTCGCGCGTACTATTCTTAATTTGAGAAGCAATGGGACCAGGGGATTCACTTGTTACTTTTTGCCGTGCGAGAAGCTGTCCAGGAATCATTGGGCTTCAGTCCTTTTGAATTAGTTTTTGGCCGGACAGTCCGCGGCCCTTTAAAGCTATTGAAGGAAGGCTGGCTTACAGAAGAACCTCCCACAAACCTGCTGGATCAGGTTTCGGCCCTCCGTACCAGGCTTACAGCTGCTGGCGAACTCGCTCAGAAGAACTTGAAATCTGCCCAAACCAAGATGAAGCGCTGGTATGACAAGAAAGCAAAATTACGCACTTTCAATGTAGGCGACAAAGTTCTGGTATTGTTGCCACTTAAGAATCACACACTTCAGGCCAGGTATTCTGGTCCTTATTTGATATTGAAGAAAGTGAATGATGTTGATTATGTCATCAGTACCCCTGACAGACGTAAGTTTTGTCGCCTTTGTCATGTCAATATGTTGAAACCGTACTGGGAGAAGGCTCCAACACAGAGCCAAGACGTTCACCCAACTTTGATGGTAGCTGTTGAGAAGCCAACAGAAAGGGAAGAGTTCCCTCTGGGTAAGGACATGACAGGAGATAGCGTCAAGCTGAAGAACTCTGGTGTTTTAGCCAACTTAGAAGTGAAGATGCAGCACCTTACAGCTTCCAAGCAGACTCAACTTTCTTCCCTGCTCTTGGAGTTTGCGGACTTATTTCCAGATGTGCCGAAGCAGACTACCTTAGCAGTTCATGATGTAGATGTTGGAGATGCTAGTCCCATTAAGCAGCACCCGTATCGGGTCAACCCATTGAAGCTAGAAGTGGTGAGACAGGAGATTGAGTACATGTTGGCTAACCATATTATAGAACCAAGCCAGAGTCAATGGAGTTCTCCCTGCGTGCTCGTTCCAAAGGGGGACGGAAGTTACAGATTTTGTACTGATTTCCGCAAGGTGAATCTGATCACTAAAGCGGATTCATACCCCATTCCCCGCGTGGAGGACTGCATAGACAAGATTGGTGGTGCCGAGTACGTTAGCAAGTTTGATCTTCTGAAGGGATATTGGCAGGTTCCCTTAACACCTTGCGCAAAGGAAGTAACAGCATTCGTGACTCCTACTGGTTTCTTTCAGTATAAAGTGATGCCTTTCGGGTTAAAGAATGCGCCAGCAACATTTCAAAGAATGATCCACCGAGTTCTTGCCGGCCTAGAAGGATGTGAAGGGTACATTGACGACATCGTTATTTTTAGTGATACCTGGGAGCAGCACCTGCAGCGGATTCAGCAGTTTTTGACGCGGCTCAGGCAAGCTCAGCTCACTGTCAATTTAGCCAAGAGTGAGTTTGGTCAGGCATATGTAACTTACTTAGGCCATGTTGTTGGTAGAGGGGGAATTAAACCCATTCATGCCAAGGTAGAGGCAATAATGAACTTTCCTAGACCCAGTAGCAAGAATCAACTAATGAGTTTCTTGGGCATGGTAGGCTTCTATCGGAAGTTTTGCAAGAACTTTGCAGTTGTGGCTGAACCTCTTACCCGACTCCTTCAGAAGAAACACAGCTTTGTGTGGAAAGATGACCAGCAGCAAGCTTTCTCTAAAATAAAGAGGCTTCTCACCTCAGCCCCAGTACTAGTGATGCCAGACTTCGAGAAGCCATTCATGATACATGTGGATGCAAGTGATTTGGGAATGGGGGCTGTTCTGATGCAAGAGGATGTACACAAGTTAGAACATCCAATCTGTTATTTCTCGAAGAAATTTAATGCCGCTCAGAGAAACTACTCCACGAGCGAAAAAGAGGCATTGGGATTGATATCAGCTCTACAGCAATTTGAGTTCTACATAACACCAGCCCAGTTCCCTATAGACATTTTCACGGATCACAATCCTTTGGTTTTCCTTAATCGCATAAAGAATCGTAACCAGCGTCTATTGAGGTGGAGTTTAATGCTACAGGAGTACACCCTCAACATACACCACATCCCAGGAAAGTACAACGTTGTTGCAGATGCATTATCGCGAGGACTTTGACACTGGTATAATATTGTTGTAATGTGTGAATTTATTGTTTTACTGGTATTTTTAGGCAGTTCATGTAATTTTATTGTATTTAGGCCATTTGTTTTGTTGTACCAACCCTCTTTTCATGGGGGGGTGTGTGATGAGAATAATAATATTTAAGTGTGCGCGCCCCAGAGGGTGATCAGGCGTTATTTAGAGTTGAATCGTTGTCAGTACCGTAACAGCACCTGCATATATTGAAGTTTGTAAATTGTTCAGTGGGTAGGAATAGGTTGGGAAGATTTTTTACAACGGGTATGAATTACTGCCAACGTGTTCTGCTCAGTGTTACGCATGTGTTGTTCTTATTAGAGCCCACTGTTGCATGCTAATATTTTGGGGATATGCACAGCCTATACTTCACAGCATTAACTATGTTTAATAACTTAAACTTTACTTAATTGATAGTTACGCTACCACTCACCTACTTATGTGGTCTGTTCCTTGGATCTTCATTCTTCACCTCCAGCAATCCAATGATTGAGGAGGGGTTTAGTAAGTGCTAGGGGCCTCATCTGCCATGGTATATGGCCTAGGCAAGGTTATGTAATTCCAGCGGAGCCAAAGTAGGAAGTACTTTTGGTTTATTGATGCTTGGGTAATGAAAGAGTTTAGAGCAGAGAAGTGTCTCTGTCCTAAACTCTTTACAATAGAGGCCATAGGTAGGTCATGATATATAATATATATATTGTGATCTACCCCCCAAGCATCAAGGTGTTTTTTGTTGTTTTTTAAATTGCCCATGCAATGTGCAAGAGTTTTGATGGTGGTAACATCTAGTAATATGCAAGACAAGTTATGCTGGCAACATGCAGAAGATGACAATGTGCAAACCAAGCAACGATGACATACAAAACAAGCAGTGACATATGTTGGTATATAAACAAGCAATGGCAATGATCAATTTATAATTACCATGTGTTTGTGTTCCTTTTAGGTACCAAGTTACCGTTATACCACCATTAATGCGGTCGCCTTCTAAGGCTGGTGACTAGCTATATATGCATGTATGTAGCTAGTTTGGTGATACTTCATTGTATTCTGCATTCTCTAGTTAACTATCCAAGCCCTGCTGATGCTGACTACAAGCCACTAAGCAGCAATGAAGAAACCAATATAGTAACATAACAAGCAAATGTGACAACACAAACATTAGGAAGACAAAGCATACAAGTGAACCAACATGCAGCTAACAATACAATGGTATGCCCCATGCCAATTGTCTGGCAAAATTGTGGAGCACATCCCAAGATGGAACTACAGATATATAACAAAAACACTGTATCATGTACACATTAGAGCAAGCACTTTGTTGTGAAATAATTCCTGTTGAAGTTGTATAGGTTGAAGTTTCCTTTAATGATAAGACTTTTCTTTTGGACTATTATAAGACTCAAGGGTATGGTGTGCGAGAAGTTGACACGGCACTATGAAACTGCTATGCAAAGTTCTAACCTGTACCTGGCTGCCTTTCTGCATATGCTGTAAAATACAAAAGTCTATTAATGCATTTAATACACACCTGTAGTCGCATTTAAGAAAAATTAATTGTGCACAAAAGAATTTTGAATTCACCATTAAGTCACTGAAATCAGATGCTTAGTCATTTCCTCTTTTTTGACACTAGCACCAGTGACTGGTGGCTAGGATATATCTATATATGAACTCACTACTAAGCTTGCTAGCACAGAGCAACTCTTATTATTTCGCTAATTATTAGAGGTGTACTGATAGCGAAATTTTGAACTGATCCGATAATACATGTACATACCGATATACAGAGTCAGAACATCGATACTAACTTGATACACCAATATAATAAAGTGTAGTTATATGTTTAGATTGGAGGAAAGTGGGAAACTTTAATGTTTTATTTTCTTGCCATAAGATACAGCAGTTGAAAGTGCTAACAATCAATGATGATGCTCGATTGCCTGTGGTGGTGGTGTGGCCTCAATTAACAACCCAGACAGTGAGACACCCATGAAATATTTTTAGGCATGCCCCCACCAATATATGTCTGCTTTACTCTGTATTTAATGGCTTGTAAAGATGGCTGGTTGTTTCAAGTTGTTTCTAGTTTATTCATCCCATGGATACTTTTATAGCTCTGCACTATGATCATTTGTTATATGGTTGGTAAGTATTGTAACAATGAATGTTTGCTGTGTACGTATTTGTATGGCTTCTCATAGCGTAGTGCTTATTTTCAAGGATATAGAAAAACTACTGTCTCCCCAGTGTTGTTTGCTGTATAACAGGGGGTATAATGTGGCTCTACCATGGCAAAGATTACTTTGGTATATCATATCGGTTTTGGTGGCTAAAACGAGACCAACTGATATTGGCAAAAATCTCCATATCGCCCACCTATATGATATGTATCAGTGTATTGGCACACACCTATTCATTACATGCATATACAGGGTGTGTGGGAACAGTGTGTAAGCTTATACTAGTAAACCAATTGGTGTTAAACTGTTGCTTACCAGATGCAGCATCTCATTTGAGGCCATTATGCAATAGTCTAAGCGTTTCTTTAATTATTCTAATTGATGTCCACCATGCCATCTTCCTGCATCAAGTGGTGTCCGACAAACTGGCCATGGTACAAGGTGGAGCTGTAGTTACTGATGTTGGTGTTGAGCATAGCGGCGTCAGAGCTGTCCCAGCTGACAGTGATACCATGCGTGGGCCGAGATAAGCAGTGGCGTAGCCAAGGGGGGGGGGGGGGGGCATTTCCCCCCCCCCCCCGTCACTAAGTGATGTTTTTTAAAACTTCCATCACAAGCTTTCCAGTAACTGACACGCATCCCAAATTACTGTTTGTGCGCTACTACGCGAGTGAACACAACATTCAACTCGTTTGTAAATGGTGATAATAATATGATGTTTTCTTGCGCATTACAAGCAATTAATAAAATGATACACTAATAATAAGGTATGCCTGAATCCCCAGGGGTTCCCCATATAGACACTAGGCCTTCACCGAACGAAAATATTAGACACAATTCTATATTTAGCCTACACTGCTCACGTGATAGTGCATTTTTCGAATCTGAAGTCAGATGACCCGCTCAAAGTGACTTCGCAAGAGTCGCAACTCAAGTCGCAACTCAGAAGTGACAAGTGATATGCAATGATGCTACAAACCTACGAGGTGATAAAGTGTTAAATGAACCAACTTTATTTTCCCGAGTTAATCACACTGGATCTTCGTACAACGTAGTGGCATGCCGGTTTAATTTTTTTCACTTTTTCAGCCAGTCAGATGATCCGTCACAAGCTTACAAATTCTGCTAACAGGAAAGGTATAGAGTTGGGATTTCGTGCCAATACATGGCGTTTGAATTTTGCCGGCTGAAGTGAGTGAGCTCGTCATACTATGCCAGTGTGCTAGGACTGCAGCACAGACTGTGGCTGACGTAAGTAACTGTGACACATTGTATTTGTACTAAAATATTTACAATATAGTTCTACTGGATTGTGGGCGAATTTGTTGGAGTACAGTTGTGGCATGTGCGATGATGCTCGACGAAAATATTTCCATTGATAAGTGACAACTGGTAGCAATCAGTAATGAAGTAGTTACGTAGCTAGTTACGTAAGCTGTAATAATACAACACTGTATGTTGGCTAGCCCATCATTGGGTCATTAGCCTTTTGTGCAATTACAAACAATGTCTAGTGTTTTGTGGGGATGCCCCCCACCACCGTCTGGCTAGCTACGCCCCTGGAGATAAGCAACTTCTGGAAACGTCCCTCATGGCAGCTGCTGATATTGTAAAGTCACATCTTGTAACGTTGTCATCCTGTCTGGAACGCTTGTTCCTCGAGGCGGCCCTCCCCCGTGACAATTAAAGTTCCTTGCTTGCTCGATCCAGCAGTCGAACTTCTTAAGGACGATGACCCTCTCCTTCCTCATGGCCAGCGAGAACTATGAGTCATCTTGAAGACTTAAAGCCACTGTTAACTGGTAAGATTTCTTACAACAGGTATGAATTACTGCCAACGTGTTCTGTTCAGTGTTACGCATGCATTGATCTTATTACAGCCTGCTGTTGTATGCTAATATTTTGGGGACTTGCACAGCATATGCTTCATAACATTAACTATGTTTAATAACTTAAAAACTTTTATTTTAAGGAAATTAATAAATTTTCAAATGCATCAGTAATGGTATTAAAGTTCTTCTGTAATTTCTTATCAGATTAGAACCAAATTTGCTACAGAAGTGTCTGCCAGGTAAGGGAGTCTGTATACATAATTTGAATATAATTTCCATAGCCATTTCTGAGATACGAGTGACCAAAGTTTTGGTTTTATCTTTATTTCTTCTTCTTCTACAGTTAAAGTGAATCTCAGTACCAAGTTTGGTGGGAATCCAATGAACAATCATTGAGTTATGACCAATTTTTTGCTAAAATAATATCGAACTTTTGTTACGCTCACAGGGTAAACCCCTTGAAATAGTGGATTGAAAATTGCTATGTTGATGGCGTAACTAACTATCATAAGAATGCCTTTTTGGGAATGGAGGTAAGACCATGGAAATGCAACACAAAACACAACCTGTGTCACAATGTCGCTATCGAGCTTCATAAATAAAATAACAATGAATGTTAATGCCTACCAGGCAAGCCGCTGAGAAGAGTTAGCTGAAAACTAGCTAGTATATAGATGGAATATCATTATAGAAAGTCCTTGCAGTAGTAGAGAGAAAAAACCATCATTGTGTTGTTTAAAACACACAATTTTAGACACATGTGACTATACATACAAAACGCACAGTACAAACATGGCAAAGAAAGTATAAAAATAAACCAGAACATGACATAAAAATGAGCACATAACTATAAATTACAATCAAGCATTCCATTCATGACTATCATTTACTAAAAAATGTGTTGTGATGAAGTGATAGCTCTCTGAGCAGCTTTGCTCAAGACAGACTTACAAGTCACTACAGACTGTTCAAGTGTAGCTTGCAAAGCTCTGATGGAAGGAGTAAGAAAATGGTTCAAGCAGCAGATTCTAAAGATTGAGTGTAAAATTAATAATGTTTTGCATCCTAAATAATTCAGCTCTGAAATTATTAATCAAGACTCACGGTAGTGAGTTGCGCAGCCAGTAAAGCAGAAATGCGCGCCACAGACAATAAATGATGCGACCACTACACGTGAGGATTTTACAGGAATGAACATTATCAATTCGGCCTTCCTGTAACTCACCCATCACTTATGCTATCCTTCTGAAACTTTATAGTTGAACTCATCTTGTCACTAGTAACTACCACACAAGCAGTGAAGTAAATCCATGCCAATTGTTTCATGATCGAGATTGCCGACATCAAAGGGGAAGTTTCATTTTTTTTATCGCATGCAGTTAGATGCAACCGCAGGTGTATGCCTTGTATTCCTTTGTGCATTCCAAACATTGATTGCCTTGCTATCGCTTCAGTATTCACTCAATCGCCTCAAGATTCACATCATCGATTTCACCATACATGATTACCCTACAGTTGTAATTTCAGCACCAAACAAAGTTTCAGTTGACCTAGAGGCTAAATACAAAACCCAGATTGTTGTTTTCCGCAATATTTGCTTGGCATGTAGGGAATGTGTCTTTAAACTATTCTAAAAGTTTCATTCAGATTGAAACATATGTTTTCGAGAATGGCTAGTTTTAAATTTGAATTTGGTCATCCCCACGTAATTTGCTCTCTGTAAGAATTTTACTCGGAATTTAAAGAATGACGCAGAGCACAACTGTGGTCACTGGGTATTGATGAACTGGTGTTCTATGTAGTTAATCAGTGCATATAGCCACAAAGAAGTGTGCTGCCATAGATTATAGTCCATAGATATAATCTATGGTGTGCGCTGCATAGCTACCATTGCTCGTTTTGAAATTTGAATTTAGTCGTCCCGGCCCACATAATTTGTCCAGCTTACAGAATGACACAAAGTACAACTGCAGTTACTGTTGTTGACACAAGCTGTGAGTAATTAGTACATGTAGCTAGCCTAAAAGGAAGTGTGCAAAATCGCCTAATAATGTACAATTTTTGCCATATATTATTGCATTTTATTGCACCCCACACAAAATTACACTTGTAATTACAACATACAGAGGACATGTGAATACCAAACACTTTTCATAACAATAATGTAAGAATTGTACAATAATGACTGTAATATAACTGCTATGAAAATGTTTTCCAGTGGCCCGCCATGGTAGCAAGTCTCACATGATGGCATGTATACTCATCCAAACACAATTGGAGTAATGAGTGAGTACGATGACAACAAGTTAGTATGATTCCATTTGTAGAATCCAGATGAGTGGGTGTGGCTCCAGTATGTCTAAACAGTTAACAAATATTCCTGTTATAAATACGTGGTAGAGTTGCAATATAATAGTATAGTATTTAAATGCAACAATACATAGTCTCCATTGCATCACTATCAAAAGACACTAAGTGGAGGATATCGTTGCATCTCTAGTATGTACACTCTATCAGTACAACCTTAATGGCTACCAGTATAGAAAGACAACCTCTCTTGAAAAGCCAATACCAATAGAGAATTTATACACTGTTACCTGCTTATTGAGTGAAGGTGGCAATAAACAAGTTCCACCGTAATTTATATACGTGATCTGATCCTGTATAACATATTCTGTCAGTGGATGAGATCCACTTGGCCAGGACAAAATGTGACTCAAATGTCTTGGATGATCCATACTGAACCCACTTATGACCCAGTGGCACAATGGAACTGAGTATTTTAAGATGGGTGGATGTGTGGACACATTACAACATGTACATACAAGACATGCTACGTACTGTTTTAGCATTTCAAGTCACCACATTATGCATGGACCAGTCAACAATGCTTCATAGTGCCCATCAGTAAACCTGAAGAAAAGTTACGAAAAATACAAATTCACATAAGTACAATGAAACCTCAGTAATATGGCCAGCTGTGGGACCAAAAATGTGGCCTGAATAACAAGGTGGCCTTATTACTAAGGTCATGAAGTACTGCTTAGCTATATTTGGGACCTACTAGAGGTGGCCAATATAATGAGGTGGTCTTATTAAAGGGGTGGCCGCTAAGTGAGGTTTCACTGTACATACAGTTCTCAATGGTGAACAATATTAATGATTAACAATATACACTGAAACCTGCAGGTCACTTCTTGTTGAAGATTGCTCTCTACACAAAATGACACATTCAGAGATTGTATTTAGATGGATGATACAGTGACACATTGTGACTTCAATACTCATGATGTGTCACTGCTAGGCAACAACCATATACACGGCACTGCCGATGCACAACATTGCACTTACTTGCACACATAATTTTGCTCAAGATTGTACAAATTAATAATTAAGGGGTGTGGCAACTAGCTGTTTTGCTCACAAAACTGTGTGGCAGCTGTTTCCCATCTGTACAAGTGGCCACCAAGACAGATCCACTGTGGATGAAAGCCAGGCATTAGATATTTGGTATTTCATGTGTTGAAGGTATTCCAGGGCTTCTGGTAGTCTCAAATCTCACCACAGTTTAACTCAGGCAGTGTTGTGGTCACCACTTAACCACTGGAATGCTGTGTTATGTTCATCTTATGCTTGGCTACTATATTGTAGAACTGAAATGGATACTCTGAATATATATATATCCTATATAGATAATGGCTTCATCACTTTCTTCATCAGGAGCTTATAAAGACCAATAGTGAAACTTTTTACACTTTGGGCTGACAGCCAACTGCCTATGTCTGAAGCAATGCCTTTGGTGCTCTAACAAATTGGCTGCCCCCTTGCTGCCAGTACTCACTGTCTCATACGCTGTCACACACTAAATCCATCTCTATAGCCAGTTAGAATAGCATGCTTCTTACCTTTTTTTAAGGCCGCAAAATGCAGCCACCACTTTAATAAGCTAGGTAAGAAAATTTTGTCCCTACGGCCTGAATAATGACCAGTTTTCATTGTACTATTGGTGATTAGTGATCATGGAGGATTATTTATTAAGATACTAAGATATACAAACGCTACAACCTCTAAATATAATAGTAAATTTTTTACCCTGGTCCAATGTCTAATAATCGTGAGAGACTCTACTGTGACAAATACATGTTTTATCATGATATGTGCTAATCACCTTTTTACAATTAAGTTTTACAACACAAATCCATGTATAGTTAAACTCACCAATTGCGACTAAATCCCTTCAACACGAAAAGACAAGCAATGAGACAGCAAGCCTATTCTGATGCGCTTATTTAGTAGTAATATACAGTAAGTTTTAAAGGTGTTTATTTACAACAGGACATAATTATGGGTCTCTGTACATAATTTCTTTTTCTTTACTATTCTAATTCATTTCACAAGATCTCTTATTGATATGGGCAGGGGTGTGGCTTCTTCGCTTGAATTAGTCAATTCTTGGAGTAGATCGAGATACTCTAATAGAACAGTCACATTTCTACAAGTGCTATATTTTTATATTGTAAAGCCTATAAGTAGCTAGTAATTTAAATTATACAATCCGATGCTAGGCAGAAGTTGTAACTATGCTAAATATTGATTGCTGTGTTACAGCTGTTTTGTGGCTGCTCTAATAGAGTATCTTGATCATTTAATGTAGTACAAGATGAAAGGCAAAGTGTTACTAAGGGTTTACTAGTTAAAATGGGTGTTAGTTGACTGCAATTGCATGCCACTAACAGGCCCATCCAAAGAAATTAGGGGACCCAGGGCAAAGAGTTAAAGAGGGGCCCAGGGCCAAGGAAGGGTTCCACTCTGCATGAATCATAACTTCAGCCTAACTGTAAGTAGACCAAAAAAAAAAAAGAGGTCATTACATGCTGACAATGACAACAACTACACTGCTCCTCTGAAGAATACTGCAACTGCTCTATTAGAGTATCTAGATCCTGACTGCTCTATTAGAGTATATCAATTTTCCTTTTAAACAGGTATTCAAGGGGCCCCTGATGGGGCCTCCTTTCAGGCTGTGGCTGGGGGCAAAATACCCCAGTACCCCCCCCCCCCCCCCCCATGTGGGCAGCCCTGGCCACTAAAATTACAGTTATATTTTAATATTCTGTCACTGTAATCTGGTGTTTCTGTTAAAACCATGGAAACTCACCTATTGTTATCAACAGTGCATGCTTATTCTAACAAAAAGTATTGAAATCCCATCCAAAACACCTTATAGCTGTAAAAAAGTGCACGTCCAAGTAAAGCAGAGTTAACTGCAACAAAAAGTAATGATATCATAATGCGGCCATGTGCGAGGTGTGCAAGCTGTAAAATTAATATTAGCTAATCAGATAATAGTGTTATTGTTAAAGTGTTAATGAGATGTTGCTAGTTTTTAAGTGTGTGAGCATCTTCATAAATGCCACACAAATTTAATTCTCAATAAAGCAATGTGTATAGATTTTCTGATAGCAATAAATAGTTTGAGTTTGGCCGTCTTTCCTGTATGCGGCAATGCTACGAACAAAGGAAAGGCGGCCAAACTCAAACTATTTATTGCTATCAGAGAATCTATACACATTGCTTTATTGAGAATTCAATTTATGTGGCATTTATGAAGATGCTCACACACTTAAAACTAGCAGCATCACATAGTTCTCATTAACACTTTAGCAATAACATTGCATTATCTGATTAGCTAATATTAATTTTACAACTTGCACACCTCGCACATGGCCGCATTATGATATCATTACTTTTTGTCGCAGTTAACTCTGCTTTACTTGGATGCACACTTTTTTTTACAGCTATAAGCTGTTTTTGGATGGTTGATATTACATTTACACTCACAAGCCCCTTGTAGATGGTTGGTGGTCTTAAATGGGCATGTTAGCTCTACAAGTTGGATCTTACAATATTGCTCATTATATACAACAATATCAGGATAATAAGATGTGTGGTTACTATAGATGGTGGTTGTAGCTAAAGGGGTTTCACTAGCTCTGTCAGTGTGGCCATCAATATCAGCATAAACTACAACATATTCACAGTATAACTGAATATCTGACAATAAACACATCAGAATTTCAGTAGGCATACATATCTACATCTACCTTGGTGAAGTGCAACAGGGCAGCCAATTTAAAAATATGTACAGTTGTAGATTGGGGGAATTTACAAAGGTGATAAACAGAGTTAGCTTAAGTTCATAGGAGTCAGATGAGTATCAGAGGAGGCATTCTATATGAAAGATAGTTGGCCAGGATGAAAACCAAGTAGAAGTCCATTCCACAAATGGCTTTATGTTTCAAGAGAAGTGGCATCTTTAAATTTACACTGAACACTGAGGGACTGCAGCTTACAAGTACACTGAGCTGTTCCATTATCAATAGCAACTTTCTTGCTAGCAAGATACAATTTCTTTACAGAAAGGATAGCAACTAACTTCTTCCTGGCCTGGGTAAGAATTTCATGATCATTATCATTAATCTGGAGCAATCCATGACCACAGTCAACTTTTAAAGCTAACTCTTGAAGTATTGGATTGAATGACTGTGAAATATTGGCCAAAAAGATTAGCTTGCAATGTTTCACAGTTAAGTAAATACTGGGATAGCATACCTCAGCATGACTCTGGAGGCACTTCAAGGTAAATGAAGCCACTGTTTAAGGTATTTGGTTGCTAAATTCTCCATCCTAGTGATAACAGGTGGACCAACACAATCTACTGCAAGATGAAAATTAATTCCAATAAATCCAAACTTGGTATTCTGGTTGTAAACGCATTCTGTCAACTTTGCCAAGAAGGATACCAGCTGTAACGTTAGTAGAATGTACTGATACATCAATTAGCTTGCCTAAAAACTTGGTGGACCCTCTACAATTGACTTAGTTGCACCTCCCAGGAGGGAGATGCCATGTGGTGAAAACTTTGAACAATCATGTTATAGTTAGAGTACCACCGCATGTGTGTATGGAAAATACAGTATGAGGGTGTGTGTTGAGAGGCTAATACAGCACGAGGTGAAGCCGAGTGCTGTATTTGCCTTGCAACACCCCCTGAGTACTGTATTTTTTGTACACACAAGCAAGGTGGTGCTTAAGTGTTATATTGTACTTCCTGGTCGTCTGGCTTGGAGTGGTTTTCTCTAGTACTCAAACCGCTGCGATTTTCGGTGATAAGGAAATCATAAGTGTTTAACTAATCTATTTCTAGTCGTAGAACAAACTAATAGGATTTGCAAACCTTGCAAACAAATGTGGATATTGGGCCAATGCAGACCATGCCCCCTTTGATAGGTTCTGCCCACTCAATCGCATTAACAAAATATTAATGTTTAGTTGCACAATAAACAAAGAAAATGACAAACTGAACACGAACTCTCTACCATATGATATAGAATTACACTAATTTACCTATTTTGGTATACTAGACATTGCCAAAGTGCACTCTGTTTGTAGTATTTCTACCAAGAACACTGTTGTGATAGTATAATTAACTATATGAGCAACTGCATTATTAGGCTCTCATCACATGTGAACACATTTGGTGTTTTATGCAATCATGTAGATCCTCTCATATACTTTAATTCATTTAAGAAGTGTTAAAAGTAGGGAAACATACTGTATAGGAAATATCTATTCAACCATAATTGCTATCTCCTATATAATATCCTGTATAATATACATGTATACTGTACATATGGCCAAGTTGAACTTTGCAGTAGTGTGTTAGACCATAAGAAAACCATTGCATGTATATGCATAGCTTTGCATGTAGTGACAAAAATAGCTATATGGTGAATAAGGCCATTGGAAGTCCCATCCATTTTTAGATGTATCACTAAAACCATTAAAAAGGCAATACAAAAATATTACGAACCTTGTCTTATTACGTAAATGAATTCTACATTTTACAATTACTTACATATATTCTGTAGCTTATATATACTAATACCATACCTGTTTCACTGCGACACAAGTCCTTCTAACAGTGACTGCCCCATACATGGCCTCCCTGACAAGTAGCTCTCTCTGTTGTTCTAGAGCCAACCTGTATAAAAAGGGTGCGGCCTTCAAAAATCCTGGGTGAAAAAAGTTATGAAATCAAAGGTGGTGGCCATGACATGGCTGCAATGATGTGGATGATAATAAATTTTAATAATGGCTGTGTGCATTAATAAAATTTATTGCCATCAACATCATTGCAACCACCACCTTTGATTTCACGACTTTTTTCACCAAGGTTTTTTGAAGGCTGCACTCCTTCTATAAAGTTTGGGAGGGTCGCACTCTTTTATGCAGTTTGACTGTTTTTGCATGGATTTACTAGTCCTGTCATACAGCAGGATGACAAACCTCTGAATAATGTGTGTACCATGTTCCACTAGATCACTTGGTGTATGATTCAATAGTAACAGTGCAGTTGTGCGGTTCATTTCAGGTATTCCATGCTGGCCACACCCAAAAACCTGGAATCGGTGTCACAACCTGAATTTGAACAGCTGGGCGATGGAAAATGCTGGAGGTTTGTGCCTTAACATGGGTCTTTAAGATTGGGACCTTCAAGTATCATTCCTGAAACAGATTCTTTCTGACAACCCACTGGAGGAAACTCTGGTCCAAAAAAATATTTAGCTTTCAAAAATATATGGCAAGTTATGATCAATTTTTGCTGCACGTGCATGATGGATGACATTATTATTTTGGCTGGTAACTAGCTACATTTGATGCAAAACAGGTATACCTGACAAACATAATGTAGGCACGGAAACAGTTCTGACCAAGTAACATTTATTAATATTTTGGTCCCTTGTATAATGTATTTCACTGCCACAGTAACTATATATATATATATATATATAGTGTCTTCAGGTCCATTTACTGATGTAAGAGCTCAGAAGAATGGAGAAATATATTAATGGCATTTGAGGAAAATATCGGTCCTGGTGAAGGCCCATGCCAAAGCCTGTGAGTTGGATAGTGACAATGATTCCATCAACCTTGCACAAGCACTTAAGATGGTTCATAACTGGCCAAATGCTTGGGAAAGGTAAACCTTTTTTGACGGTTTCCAGTGGGTTGATCTTCTTTCCCCTTACTACTACAGGCCAATATTTAGAGGGGATTAGGTGACCTCAGACTAACTGCCCTCTGTTAAAATTTACTAGTGCATTACACTCAAGATCAAGGTACTATATAACAGAGTAAATACAACAGTCAGTTATTCTCAACACTATTAAATTAAAACAATTCAACAAAAATTGCTGAAATATTACCATATTAAAATATTTAGTCATTCAAGTACAAAAATTATTTTATAGAGAATGTCCCCCACACTGCCAGCTTTTGCATGCTTCCCATGCAAAATGCGTTTCGAAAACATACACTATACACCAAACAGAAAAGGGTCCTGCTAAGAATCCTGGTTATGGGCCAACCCTGTGCCAGCCTTAGTAAACATGATACTTAAAGGTCCAATTTTAAAGACTAATGTGAAAATGCAAACACTGTAGCATCAACCATTGCCCAGCTTTACATATTAAAATGCAGGCTGTTTTGTTTCCAGCTTTGTTGGACATAGTAAGAAGAAAGCATGGAATACCTGAAAATGCACTGCCAGAGCTCACAACTGCATTGTTACTACTGTAGCATACACCAAATGAACCAATGGAACATGGTACACACATTATTCAGAGGTTTGTCAACCTGCTGTATGACAGGACCAGTAAATGTACAGACTATAGTCAGCTTCTCTCCATATCCATCACGATTCAGGAACTGCTAACAGTGGCCACCCCCATACATTGCCTCCCTGACTCTCTCTGTTGTTCTACAGTGGCCTTGATTGATGAGATATGCAGGTCCCTTTGTGAAAATTTTCATCTTTGTGAAAAATTTTCATCAGCTTTTGTCAATGTGGTCTACCCAAGTCTGCTGTGTACAAGAAGGATGCATGCACTTGAATACACAACATTGTAATTGAACACAACTTTGAAGTATGAGGATAATGTAATAGCCAAGTGTGTACCTAGTTAAATTTTTGTAAACTAGCTACTGAGTGCATGTATTAACCACAGAGTCTATGTAGGTAATTACAAACTATGAAATAATTTGAGTTCATATGCAGTAAGTAACTAGACAAGGTTCATTATACTTATATCAAGACACACGGTAGTGTGTCGTGCGGCCCAAGAAGCCGGAGCGCCACACCGTGAGTGTATTTACAGGAAGAAAGTAAACGCAATTTTCACACCTTTGTAGCTCCGTGATTCCTTATCTGATTGAACCCAAAGTTGCTTCAGACGTGCTGGCTAGGAAGGGGAGTCCACATTCCAAATTTGAAGACAATCGCTCCAACCATTTCAGAGATACGAGCAGACAAAGTTTGGGTATTTTTCTTGGTTTTTTTTCTTCTACTTCTTCTTTTTGCACACTTTGCAAAATCCGCCATGAAACATGAATGTGAGCTCCAATCAGGCTGAAATTTTGCACACGGGAAGGGTTTATTAATGCGAAGCTCAGTACCACGTTTGGTAGGAATCCGATGAACATTCACGGATTTATGACCGATTATTTGTGTAAAATTAGGTCGAAGGTCTGTCACACCCACAGGGTAAACTGCTTGAAGGAATGAGCTGGAAATTGTTATGTAGATGGAGTAAATATCGTAGGAGTGCCTTTTTGTGGTTTGAAAGCAATCTAGTTAAAGGCCATCGAGATATGACACAAAACCCAACCAGTGTCAAAATTACTCGATCGATTTTTATGAATAAAAAAACAATTAGTTGTTACGCCAACCAGGCAAACCGCTTAGAGCAGTGAGCCGAAACTCGGTGTGTAGCCGGAATAATTATCATAGACAGTCCTTGCAGTAGTACAGAAGAATCGGATTACAAATCTCTGAGTTAAGATTCCAAAGCCAACTACGTGTAGCACATGCGAGATCGAGATACTCTAATAGAGCATTTTCAGCTATGTTTATAATTTACTCCATTATAGAATTATATTACATTGCAAGTTATTCTGTAGGGAATTCAGCTACAAAGAAGTCACCCTCTAGTCAGACCAGCTAGAAGACAGTACCTAATAGAGAGTTCACTACAAAGAAACCATCATGTAGAGAGTTCAGCTGCAAACAAATTGCCCTGTAGAGAAATCAGCTATAAACAAATTGCCCTGTAGAGAGATCAGCTAGAAGAAGTTACCTTGTAGAGAGTTCAGTTACAAAGAAACCATCGTGTAGAGAGTTCAGCTGCAAACAAATCTCCCAGTAGAAAGTTCCACTATGAACAGATCATCCTGTAGAGAGTTCAGTTAGAAACAAGTCATCCTGTAGGGAGATCAGTTAGAAGAAGTCATCTTGTAGAGAGTTCAGCTACAAAGAAACCACCATGTAAGAGAGTTCAGCTGCAAACAAATCACCTGTAAAGAGTTCAGCTAGAAAGAAGTCACCCTGTAGAGAGATCAGCTAGAAACAAGTCACTCTGTAGAGAGTCCAGCTAGAAGAATTACATTGTAGAGAGTTCAGCTTCAAAGAAACTACCATGTAGAGAGTTCAGCTGCAAACAAATCGCCCTGTAGAGATTTCAGCTACAAACAAATCACTTTGTAGAAAGATCAGCTAGAAGAAGTTACCTTGTAGAGAGTTCAGCTACAAACAAGTCATCCAGTAGAGAGATCAGCTAGAAGGATCACCTTGTAGAGAGTTCAGCTACAAAGAAATCACCCTGCTTCATCTTTTCTTCTTTCTGTGGTAAAGAAAAAAATTATAGGTTAAAAAGCCCTAAAGATGGTCATAGGCCGGCTTTGGGGTATACAAATACAAAAAGAAGTGAAATCTAATCCAAAACAGCCAAGCTGTAAACAGAGTGCGGCCCTCAGAAAGACTATGGTGAAAAAAGGTGTGAAATCGAAGGTGTCGTCCAAGAAATGGCTGTGATGGTAGGTTAATGGTAAAAATTTTAATAACAACAATTCAGGTGAATTTGGTGCCGCTTGGTCTTGGCACATAATTCACCTGAATTGTCGTTATTAAAATTTTTACCATTAACCTACCATCACAGCCATTTCTTGGCCGCCACCTTGGGTTTCACATCTTTTTTCATCATAGCCTTTCTTACGGCCGCACTCTTTTTTACAGCTTGGCTGTTTTGGATTAAATTATTACTTTTCATGGATATATATATATATCTAAAAGTGGGTAGGGCTTCCAATGGTCTTATAAACCAGATATCTACATATGTTTATCACTAAAATTAATGTTGATACATATGCATGCAACATTTTCTTACAATCTAACCCACTACTGCAATGTTTACCTTGACCATAAATTATGTCAGTACATGTAAATAATACAGGATGTTATCTAGGGGATGGTTGAATAGATACGAGACCAGATTTGCAAAAAGATACTTTCGCACATTTTACATTCCAGCACATAAAATGATTTAACACTTGACATCTTATACTGATTAACTTGCTCTTAGTTTCAAACTGCAGCCAGATAGTTTAACTGCAGTCATGAAAAATTTCAGACAATTGTATACAATAATAAAAAAGTTATGAAGCTTCAAGTTAAACAAATCGGTCAAATTTTGTGTGCCTTTTAGCAAATCTGGTCACATAAACATTTCCTAGGATGTACGGTATGTGTTCTTACCTTCAACACTTCTTTAATGAATTAAAGTATATGAGAACATCTACATGATTGCATAAAACATCAGATAAGTTTACAAATGATGAGAGTCTAATAACGCAGTTGCTCATAGCTATACTGTCACAACAGTGTTCTCGGTAGAAATACTACTCGCAAAGTGTGATTTGGCCATGTATGGTCTACCAAATAGGTATATTAGTGTAATTCTATATGATATGGTAAGAGAGTTCATGTTCAGTTTGTCATTTTCTTTGTTTATTGTGCAATTAAACATTAATATTTTGTTAGTTCGGTTGAGTGGGCGGAACCTATCAAAGGGGGCCTGGTCTGCATTGTCCAAATATCCAGTAAAGCGATCCTCTACCTCTGTGCCAAATTTGGTACTTTTATCACTAAATGCACAATTACTATGTATTTTTCAGTTAATCCACCTCACTATTGATAAAAGTACTTTTTAAAGAAATGAAATCTGCCATTTGAGCCATTTTGTTCATCTTCTTATTATTCTTATCAAAGATTCAAGCAGAGAAAGTAAGTGAGGCTAACCAGAATCCTTCAAATCCACTATATTCTTAACCCAACGAGTAGATATTAGTCTGGACAAGTCATGCAAAAGCTTACTACCATATATACAGTATGCATGTGGTCTTACAATAATCGCATGATGTAATTACGTGATGGTCATGAGATGTTTACAGGATATGTGTGAATACATAACTATATTATTACTTCCTAATATAATGCAGTAAATGTTAACCGCACTATCTAAGCAGTATAATGTCATGCTCAGGACAGGAAATGGGGGAGGAGGGTTTCCCCTCCTCCCCCTAACAGTTTCTATAAATTATTTTGTTGTTGTCTGGTGATCTTCCATCAGCGGTCTTCACTGTCTTGAGGTCAGCCTGTTATCTACAGGTGGCCCACTTGGGTATCTATTCTGCCAGCCTGCACCTCAATGTTGGCCACAATGTATTAGTGGGTCTAGTCAATAAAGACAATATACCTCTAACCAGCTATAATAAGTCACTGTCATCAAATAGCGTCCTTTCCTGGGGGTGTCTCATCATTCTCCCATGAGGCGGCCTGTCATCTACGGGTAGCCCTCTCAGTGGTCTAATCTACTAGCCTGCCTTCTGGGCTGCCATGTCACCATCGGCAATGGTGCCCTTCATCAGGATAGTAATCAGGGCAGCAGCAGTCATTTCTTTAGTTCTAGCCTAGGAGTCAAACAACTAGATTTGTGGGAGATGCGACTCTCATATACGGGAGTAAGTCCCACGCTTTATGAATGATGGTTTGTTTCGCCCTCGTATCCTCAGGGCTCTTCAGCAGACAAGGCAGACTGTGTTGTAATTCTGGATAGGAGTCACCGGCGTGGCGAGGTCATCGTCTGGTCCTCTCATTTTCTAACAGGAGTGTATAAGTTCTATTTCCTATCCCTCAAGGATCTGGGTCTGGCTAACTGTCTCTGGCGTGGCTAGGTGATCTTCCAGCCATTCAATTCCTAAAAGGAGTGTATAAGTTCTTTCAGTTAACCCTGTCGCCGGTAGGCGTACTCAATTGAGTGTGCCAGGTCCCTTGCAACTGACGCTGTTCTGCAGCTACTCGGAGACAACTTCTGGCCTGTTATTCACATGAGGATTGTGCAGCAGGTCCAGTAAGGCCGATCTTACTCATGGACCAGATGTTCTTATTATTCTTATTCTAATTACTAGGACTGAGTCACACATAACCAAGTAAATTTGTTAACGTATAAAACACCTTGTATTTGCTTTGTTAAACTGTGATGCATAATAAGTATTGCAGGACCTCCATTATCCAAACATCTGTTTCAGTTCAATGTTAAAAGCATCCTGTTAAGTGAATTTGTTCAAATAAGTGAAGCCCATTTGTTTATATAGAGTTACGTTGAAATACTCTAATAAAACATACACTTACTCTAATAGAATGTTCACGTAATGACGAAATACTCTAATAGGTCACACATGCCCCAGTACAGTGGTTCCTTTAATGTTCAGCTATCGATACCCAAATGTTTTGTTATTCAAACAGAAGTGACTGCTCTATTCTATTATTTTGTCTAATTGTGTACTCTGTATGTTCTATTAGAGTATTTGAATGGAATTCTCTATATAAATCAATCGGTCTTAACTTTCCATTATTTAATGATTTTAAATAATAGAAGGATCACTGTACAGATAACAAGGGGCAAGCCATGTGCACAGTGTACATACACAAAATACATGGTCATATTATGTCACCAGTATCAATACAAAGACACTGAAAGCTCAGTACAACTTTGTAACAATGTTAAAGTATGCTATCAAAATTATAGGGTAATAGATGGACCAACCAACACAGAGTAGAACTATCATAGAAAAATTGGGAGTTATCCATCACTTAATTTCGTTGTATAACAGTCACACATTTTAAGCTAATAATACAATCTAATCCAAAACAGCCAAGCTGTAAAAAAAGAGTGCGGCCCTCAGAAAGGCTATGGTGAAAAAAGATGTGAAATCCAAGGTGGCGGCTAAGAAATGGCTGTGATGGTAGGTTAATGGTAAAAGTTTTAATAACAACAATTCAGGTGAATTTGGTGCCATTGGTCTTGGCACAAAATTCACATGAATTGTCATTATTAAAATTTTTACCATTAATCTACCATCACAGCCATTTCTTGGCCGCCATCTTGGATTTAAAATTTTTTTCACCATAGCCTTTCTGAGAGCCGCACTCTTTTTTTACAGCTTGGCTGTTTTGGATTAGATTTCACTTATTTTTGTATTTGTATACCCCAAATCTGGCCTATGGCTGGCTTTAGAGCTTTTTAACCTATCATTTTTTTCTTTACCACAGGAAGAAGAAAAGATGAAACAGGGTGATTTCTTTGTAGCTGAACTGTTTACAAGGTGATCCTTTTAGCTGATCTCTCTACCGGATGACTTGTTTGTAGCTGTACTCTCTACAGGGTGATTTGTTTGTAGCTGAACTCTCTATAAGGTAACTTCTTCTAGCTGATCTTTCTACAGGGTGATTGTTTGCAGCTGAACTCTGTACATGGTAGTTTCTTTGTAGCTTAACTCTCTACATTGTAACTTCTTCTAGCTTAACTCTCTACAGGGTGACTTGTTTCTAGCTGAACTCTTTACAGGTGATTTGTTTGCAACTGAACTCTCTTACATGGTGGTTTCTTTGCAGCTGAACTCTCTACAAGGTGACTTCTTCTAGCTGATCTCTCTACAGGATGACTTGTTTCTAACTGAACTCTCTACAGGGTGATCTGTTCATAGTGGAGCTTTCTACTGGGTGATTTGTTTGTAGCTGAACTCTCTACATGATGGTTTGTTTGTAGCTGAGCTCTCTATTAGGTACCTTCTTCTAGCTGATCTGACTACAGGGTGGCTTGTTTGTAGCTGAATTCCCTACAGAATAACTTGCAATGTAATATAATTGAGCAAATTATAAACACAGCTGAATGCTTTATTAGGGTGACTGTTCTAATAAAGTATCTCGATCTCGCATTTGTTACACGTAGTTGCCTTTCAAATCATAACTCAGTGAATTGTAATCCGATTCTTCTGTACTACTGCAAGCACGTTCTATGATGATTATTCCAGCTACATACTGATTTTTAGCTCGTTGCTCTAAGCGGTTTGCCTGGTAGACACAAAAACTAATAGTTTTTTATTCATAAAGATCAATCGCATAATTTTGACATAGGTCGGGTTTTGTGTCATATCGCCATGGTCTTTATCCCGATTCTTTCAAACCACAAAAAGGCACTCCTATGATGGTTGCTCCATCTACATATCACTTTTCAATCGATTCCTCGAAGGGGTTTACCCTGTAGACGTGACAGACCTTCGACCTTATTTTACACAAATAATCGGTCATAACTCCGTGAATGTTCATCAGATTCCTACCAAAGTTGGTACACAGATCCGCCTTAATGAGCCCTTTAAGTGTGCCAAATTTCAGCCCGATCCGAGCATGCATTCGTGTTTTATGGCGGATTTTGCGAAGTGTGAGAGATGAAGATGAAGATAAATAAAGAAATTAAAATGAAATTTTGCTCACTCGAATCTCGGAAATGACTAGAGCGATTTTCTTCAAATTTGGTATGTAGACTCCCCTAACTGGACGGCACGTCTCTAGAAAATTTAGTTCCAATCGGATCAGGGATCACAGAGCTACATAGGTGTGAAAATTGCGTTTTCTTTCTTCCTGTTAATATACTAACGGTGTGGCGCGCCGACTTCTTGGGCTGCACGACACACTACCGTGTGTCTTGATAAAATGGATATTAAAACAATTTATTAAACAGTGGATTCTCAATAATCTGAACAGCACTGTTCTCAAGTTGATAAAAGTAGTGAAATTTTTCAGATTATTGACTATTATACAGAACCCTATTCAAATACTCTAATAGAACAAACACTTGTTCCCAAAATACCCTAATAGAACAGTCATTTCTACTGTTGGGATTAGCAAGTGTTCAGATTACAGGAGTTTGGATTAGCGAGGGTCTATACTGTCCACATACATTATAAGCTATATGCCAATAGTTTATATGATAGAATCTTAGTATGCACACTACTAACATGGCTACCCACTCCCAAAATGACTACCTCATTACATTTACATTAGCACCACTATTGTAGCCATCAGTACTCCGATATAATTGTAAAGTGATAGGTTTAATTGTTATGGTAGCTATAAGCCATGTTTATACATAAAATTTATTTCATTCTACGAAGTGTACAAAAAAGTGTATCTACAATAGATTGGTCTTAACCAGTAGTCACACATCCAAACTGCTGCAAGGTATGGTGAAACTGATCTTTAAAAAAGATGCTCAAAGCTATATATACTATTATTCTTACATGTGTGCCTTTATGCACCAAATGGACAGTACTGATATGTCTAGGGAAGCTGTATACATGAAACACGAACAAGTCTTATCTATAAGAACAACTGCTCATATCAGTGATTTTACGCACAAACTAGCAAATTCACTCTACTTATAAGACTCTGGTTGTATTCATTTATCAATTAGAGTATTACAGTCTGCATGAATCTTATGTTTGATGCTGTCTGTAAGCTTACATGGAGCCAAGCCCATGGCCACTAGCAAGAGTTCATAATGCACAAAGAGAGGAGGGTATCCTACTTCAGTATAGCCTGTACAAATGCATACCTCGAAGTGATGATGCAATGCCTATAGTCACTTTCAATGTATTAGTTGGTCAGGTCTCTACTCAGCATCAATAACCCTTGTAGTTTGGCTTCAATAAGCAGTCCACTGATGACATTGTCAGCACTCCTTAACACTGTATGTGTAACTTGATATGACATCCTAAAGAAATCAAAGGTTTACTGTATTTCTTCGAGATAAACACCCTGTACATGATCATGATAAGTGGGTGTGGCTCACAAAAAATAGATTGTAGCAGGACTAGATTAAAACACTTCAACGTGAACTAATTGATCCATTGCACACATGATCCAATCCAGGTCAGACTTAGGTATTTGATTACGCGTCGGATGATCTAACCCTGTGAAAGGGATCAGTGGACAGCTCAATGTGATTGAGCACTAAATCTACAAGGCAGACATTTCAACGCAAGAAACATTCAGGATACAAATTCATCCTTCTGTCAGTCTACAACATGTGCAACAGTGTAGTGCCAATTTATCAGTAAATTTAATAAAAATTAAATAGTGTGTATTTCACCAAATTAACAGCTGCAAATTGCCTAAATATTATTGTGTTGTTACACTGCATTTACACACGCTTTGAGGTTCTGCTATGACGTTATCACTTGTCAGCATAAGTCTACCAAGTAAGTGGGCAAAATACAATACCAGTTAATAACCAGTTTTTCCGTACCGGTTCACAACACTACTATACAGATCACAAGCGTCAACTCTGTGCTCAGTGTACATACATAATTATATTATATGGTCAACTTATATACTAATGTCCCCAATACCATGTATGACACTGAATAGGACCTGTCTAGTTTGAATATTTGTTTTAATTTCTCAGCATTATCTGCATAGTCCAAGGAATGGTTCACCAAAATTTCAGCCTACTGTGGTGAGTAGTTTTGGAATTACAGCACTATAAAGTAGGAAGAACAAGGAAATCAATTTGTACAGTGACTATACTAAAAATAAACTACAGGTGCTTGTATTCGCAGCCATAACTTCCATTTGGATTAGTCTACAAAGTTGGAATTTGGCTTACAATGTTCACCATGGATTGGTAGACCAACTAAGGTATAGTTTTAGCTTTGCATTCACCTGTGCATAGGCATATGAAGGCGGTTTTGTTAAAAAAACTTTGTTTACGTCTACTGCTCTGTAAACAAACTCACGTGACACGCAAACCATTGGGGCTACAGCAATGAAACAAAGATTTCGAACTCACCATGAGTAAGATGGTGCATAGTTTAATCAATTTGAATCTTCCTTGTTCGAGTACTGGCCCAATAAAAACTTGCATATTTTTTCTTGCAGCATGTGTAATTTTACGAATTATTTTAAAATTTCGATTTTCTCAATACCCATGCTTGTGCAAACTAGACTGGTTTTCCCTGAGGTGGTCACATATTGTAAGTTATCATACATATGTACTGTACACAGTCATACATTACAAGCTATATGTAACAACAGACATTTAACCAGAACATAACTATATTAGTATCCTATAGCATACTGTATGTATGTGTTACGTGAGTAATTAGCAACAAGTTTATATTTGTTTAGGAGTGAATCTTCGGGTTTGTTTTGAGATGTGAACAGGCAGCACTGTTATAAGACAGAGTCTTAGTACATACTCCACTAACACTGCTACCATCCACAAACTGAATAGCTCATTACATCTACATTTGCACTGCTATTGTAGTCATTATTACTCAGTATTAACAATATTACAGTGCTTGGTTTGATTGCTCTAGTAGCTATAAGCATGTTATCTACAATAGATTTGACTTGACCAGCAGTCGCACATCCAGTACTGCAATGGTATGGTTAAAGCTAATGTTCAAAGCATATTATTTATCTTATGACACATGTGACTACATCATTAGTGTACAACATGCACAGTACTGATATGTCTACAGAAGCTGCATACACATGAAACACAAACAAGTATTATAAGAATGACTGATCTATGATAAACTATTTCTTGGTGCCCCTTACTCGATCCTGAGCACAGTAAACAAGAATCTTTAATCATAGAAATTTTATCTTGCTACAACAATGCTTGTACAGTAGCTACAAATAGTAAGTCGCCACTTATGGACTAGTCACTAAATAACACACCACACAGCATAGTATCAGTGATTTGACAGTAGTAAAAACTTGTAAATTTGGTCCAATAATAAGACTTTTCCCCTACTGACTATAGGCTAAAATCTTGTAAGTGTATTCTAATTCTTTTGTGCATTTTAATACTCAAATGGAATATATACTCTAAAAACTACTGGCAGTAAAGTAATAGTTGGAGTACATTACATAGAACTAACCTCCAAGTAAGAAAACATCATTGTTTCCACCAATATTATAATAGTGCTTTCCCTCATAGAAGTCAAGTGCCTGTTAATGTGCAGGCGGCGCAGCACATTTGAATTGGTTGCTATGAGCTACAAACTGGCCTTATTAGTTACTGAGCACGCAAACAGGTTTTACGAGTGGTAACTAACGAGTTACTGGTTGTCAGGAACTGAAAAGGGATGGCGTAATATGGAAAACTCTATTCAATAACGAAGGCACGAAAGAAAAAATCCCTTTTATTTTCCTGTTTTATTATCATCTAACACAATCCCGGTGAGCATTTGTGTGTGTGGTAAGTAGTTTCACTTTACATTAATTAATTACTTAATTATTTAGCATAAGCAATCGATTATCGGCCAGGTTGTATTCCAACCTACAGAATTCTCGTTTAGAACAAGATATGCACAAACTTTTTACACCCAGTGATAGGCAATTTAATACCCCAGACGTCCACAACGTACCAGCTCCCCAGGTACTGGCATTCTTCTGTAACATCCAGCCAAAGACACAGTTTATGGCATCAATTATCGACCATCAACGTCGTTTATCGCCACTTGTTAACTTGCGTACATCAATTATCAGCCGGTTTGAGGTATTTCGCTTGGCATTCCCACACAATTCAAAACTAAATCTTGCTCATAGTACAAAATAGTCTACCAGTACTAATTGTAATTCCAACAAAATTTCAAGTAAATCTTATGCGTGATTTTTGAAATACGGTTAAATCAATTTCTAATAAAACATACACTTCAGTATTTTAATGTTTTAAACACATTTTATAACAAAATTACACAGCACTAATATTTCATCTAGGATGTTACAAAGGTCACCACAGTAATCCTGGTGCCACTGTGAAGAGCCATAGTTAACTTGCTTCCTGCTGTACGGCAATGTAACCGATGCCATACAAGCTCTTTGTCTTTAAATAATAACCAACAACCTCTATCCACTGTCTATGGGATTCTTATTCACTATGTACGCCTTGCTTCTGAGTAGTGTAACATATCTTCAACACTTGACAGCATGTGACAAGCCTCCAACCTCTAAAACCAAGTGTAATGTAGTAAACCGTGCTTGAAAGTGTGGGTGTAATTTATTTTACAAACACTCCCTTGCTTTTGTAATCAATTCTCCTGCTGTTTAGATAGTCTTATAAGACTTAACTTTGATTCTCCAAACCTTCTAAGCTATTTCCTCCTATATATCTCCATGCTCATCACTTCCAACTGTTACGGAGGGTCCTTCTGTCTTCTTGTCCACATAAATGATCAGAAATTCCCGTCTCTCTACAGCAACTAATCTATTGTGGTTAAAACTACCTTCAACAGTACAAAAGACATGAATTCCAAGTCCTATCAGGTTCGTAAACAGACGCGTATATGTGTAAACAAACATTATTCCACTGGGAAGGGTGATTATTCCGGCAGAGTCAATCACTAGAGCCTTTTGAATTACAGCAGTCAGCCTCTTCTTACGTCGAACGTCATGTGTAAGGGTCAGTGTGCACTAAAACAACAGAAATAACATGGATAAAGTTCAGTATGCTACTAATACCATTTTCATGCCAAGAATAACAAACTACCACATACAAAATAAATCAGAAACAAACCTGTTGTCATTCACCAACAATACAACGTGAACAGAAGTTGATTTAAATTGCTAGAACAGCAAAACAACACAGCACGAGGTTGCTTAGTGTAGCGAAATCCCGTTTTTGTATCTGGATTCTATATGACAATAATAGACGTCAAGTTGGCCAATAATAGACGTCGGTCGATAATTGATTTGCTTATGCTATGACATCACTTATTATTATTATTATTACTTGGTTATATAATTATTATTTTTTTCCTCACAGGGCTAGAGCAAAATGTAAGTACTTTTGGGGATAAAAACTACATAATTTTCCTTCCTATCTCTTTCTTCATGTCCATGACCTATTCTTAAATGCATGTTACAATGATAACACCCATTCTCAAGCAGTTTTGCTTCTTGTAGGTTCACTTAGCCATTGATTTTTTGACTAAGTTTCTGCAAGGGTAACCAATGTGTTAATTTTGTTAATAAGTATCCAATCTATTTATGTTAACACTTTCATTTGGAAACCTTATATCGTTACCTTTGACTTGATTGTGATCACATAGCTGCACAAATCTGAAGCCACACTATTGCTAACCACATCATGCTATACACTGCCTATAGTTGAATATGTCAAAGCTGTATGGTACAAAGCACATTCAATAGTATGAAAACATGTTTGCTAACTCTAATTTAGCTGACTACTTAATACCTACTGTATGTGATGACTAACTTGATATACATGTTTAGTCTATGTAATATCAAGCACCACCAGCACGTCTTATTATAATGTTAGCTAACTAGGAACCATCCTATTATGCTTTTACTTTATCCATTATGCTATGCTGCTGTGCTCAAAACTTTTGCCTACTATGCTCATAATTATGCTCAAAATTTTTGCCACAGTTCCAATGTTTTGTTACTTTCTATGGATAATGATAAACTTTGGCTTATGAACAACTGGTTAAATGTAAAAAGTACTCATTGTGCAAGCTCTGTAAACTATAACAACAGTCATGTCAGATAACTACTTAATTCCATATCAGTGGCATCGACTGTTCTATTATTGTAAGTCAACCTTTTCTGTGGCATGCATTTTTGCTTACAGTATGACAATTATTCTGCCTATTATGCTAGCATTATGCTTGATGCTTTCAGGCACCTATTATGCTCAAAATTATGCCAGCATAATAGGCTGGTGCCTATAGCTAACCATAAATGAATTTATAATAGGTAAACAAACTAGTGTAAAAATAATTTTCAAATACAGAAGCATTCTCAGTGCTTACTGATTATTTTCAGTACTTATCTGCCCCTATTTACATAAAACTACCATTTTTCTTAGTCTCTAGCTATATACCACATCCATTGAGTCCAAATAGAGATCTCTGTGTGTTTAACATGCTGGCTTGTTTGACCCTTGTTGCTTTACTTTTTCCAGTGATCTCTATTCCCATATTTTAATTTTTGAAAATCAAGACTCACGGTAGTGAGTCGTGCGGCCAAGAAACTACAAAGCGCACGCCCAATTAAAAGACGCGCGGCCACTACTGTGAGTTATTTATGTGTAGGGCCGGTTTTGCAATATTAGTCCTAGATTATGCAACATCTCTCAATAGATTTGTATCGCGTTACGTAATAAAAAAATGTTTAGGAGTCGTCATCATCATCATAGTTTTCTTGCGACCTCGCTAAAATAAAAAAGTAACCATCGCAAAATAAAAAATAGGCGTATTTCACTTTATTTCTCTACCTTATGTTACAACTACTGTCACGTTATACCAGTCAACATAGTCGTGTTTGTATAGTCCATCTAGCACTGACATTACCCAATCCTGGTTTGCCTATACGTGTATTTTCTTCAATCAAACCTCTAATACCTACAATAACTTTTAAAGGCACGACGTGGACACAAACTCTAATGCCTGATAAACAAGTTGTGACAACGTGCTGAACCGTAAGTTCCCTAGGGATGGCGTTTTAAGCAGAAATCTTTTAAATTCCATTTAGTCCCACACCCCATGCGAGCGTTTATAAATCGCCAGTTGTCTTATGGTGTGAAGAACAAAATCACTAGCGAAGGTGCTTTAAGCATACTCTTCAATTCTCTATTTACATGTAATTTTTAATAGATTAACCACAAAGGCCGATAAGGTTAATACAAAAGGTAACAAGCCTTTAGGGGTTACCACCTCTATGTAGTGTTTACCATGTAGCTTGTGTTGTGGCTTTCATTAAGTATTATGCACACACAAATGGTGCAACAAAATTTTGTAATGGATTGCTCGAATGTGGTTTGTGGTGTTGTGGCTCGAATGTGGTTCATGGTTTGCCAGTGACCATGTATGAGTTGAGGTTGTTCCACACAACTTACACAATATTCAAATTTCATGATGGCCATGAAAATTTCTTGCCATACGGTAAACATACAACAATGTGTAACAACGTTAATCAACATCACATCAAGACTTGACTAAAAATAGTTCCAACAATAGTGATGATTTCTTGTATGTCAGCATGACGATACTGAGACCTGTAAAAGAATAAGTAGGCACTGAAGTTAAGCTTAAATTAAACACTCATGCAACTGACCTGGAACATTGGTCGCAACACCAAAAACACTTGTTTCGATATCTGATGACACAATCCAGCAGGCACTGAATTAAAAGAGAATGTACAAAAAATCAATATGCCGGGCTGTATCAATAATAGCATGGATAATCAAAATGAACAAAAATTATATCCCAGGCTAAGTGAATGAATAACATAACTGTTGGGTAAGCATGTCAAACCTGAACATTAGGACATTAGTCAAACAAAAGTACGCTATCACAACTTGGTCATAATACAATGTTTGTACCACTGGACTTCACACTGGTTGCCCAAAAATTGTGCCATTCCAGGACAACAGCATAATTATGAAACAAATAGTTACTACTATACAACACAGAAGGCTTACTGTTGTACTGTCTACACTGATATACCATAATTTAAAAACATAACAGGTAGGCATTAAATACAATGCACTTAACATCTGGGTACTAGGAAAAAATCACTAACATCACAATATGTAAACTGACCTAGAAATTAACACCCTTGATGCCACTACAGTCTACACTGGATATTTGTTTGAACCCATCAACACTATACCCGATACATCTGAGTAGACTGACCTGCAAATTCACATCACTAGTATACAGTGATAATTGATAACTACAAAAACAACAGTTGCAATAATACAATTCTTCTGTACGTCAACTGACCTGAAATTCATGACACTCGATACCGAGACCTGTAAAAGAATAAGCAGGCACTGAAGTCGACCTTAAATTAAACACACATGCAAACTGACCTGGAACATCGGTCGCAACACCAAAGACACCTGTTTCGATATCTGATGAAACAATCCAGCAGGCACTGAATTAAAAAGAGAATGTGCAAAAAATCAATATGCCAGGCTGTACCAATAAAGGATGGATAATCAAAATGAACTAAAAAATATATATATCCCAAATGCAGGTTAAGTGAGTAACATAACTGTTGGGTAAACATGTAAACCAGAACATTAGGTCATTGGTCAAACAAAAGTACGCTATCACAAACTGGTCACTGATAATTGATAACTACAAAAAGAACAATTGCAATAATACAATTCCTCTGAACGTTAACTGACCTGAAATTCATGACACCTGTATCTTTGTTCTTGCATGGTCTCAACTTACATATGTACCATGATCACATTCAACTGCTAGTGGATAAACCAGTATGACCAGATGGCCTGCAAAAACCAACAAGCAGGTGTTAAATACAATACACCTAAAGCCTGGAATATGAAAAATATTATATAAGCATTATTCCACACTGATATAGTAATAGATTATAGGACGTTGTGGAACTTGCCTAAACGTGTAAACTTGAACATGAGGACAACTGCATAATCTGGACACTAGGAATTGTCCAATACCTGATGAACAAGTTAGTACTAATGACATTCACTTCAACATTTTATCCCAGCTGGGTGAATCTCTTGTAACTGAGTAAAAAGGTGTTTATTTTCCACCTGCAACCAAAGTTCTACATTTCGATCTGTGGTTGAGTGTACATAAACTGACCAAGAAAATCAGTATGCCATAGCCTGGGTATGGAAATGGTTTCTTTCCTTCTGTTGTGACATTACTTACAGCTGACTGGTAAATGATCATCGATGTCCCCGTGGACCCCAACAATGAGTATATCAATAACTTCACAAGTTGGAATGAATTTCGAATGAATTTCCTTTCAACATGTGGTGGAATGAATTTCCTTTCAGCATCTGGTGGACAGGTCCATAAACCCTATCGCACAAACACGGTGAATTAGTGTGTGGCGATGTGACACGTTACACAAACTTCACTCCTCGTTTCCGTTAGCATTCAAGACCGGCATATATCATAGAGTACCTCGATCAGTATTCTTGACTCTTACATCTTCAAGCATTGCTCAAGCGATGTAGTTTCTCACGAGGGGCTCGAGTTCCTCATTACAGTCGAGCCGATTAAAGTGCGCCTCACCATCTAGTTACATTCTTAAACCATTCAATTTAAAACCACGTATCACGAGTGTCCGCTTAAGGTAATTAGGGACTTTCCACGAGATTTCCCCTAAATAGATCACGTGTTAGTTGTCAATACGGTGGATTCTGGTGGTATACATGGTTCAACAATGCGGTAAGTGTACATATGCTGTCAATAATTGTTTGTGCACTGCTAAACTAAGTTATTTTTGTGTGATAAGCATGCTTGAGGAAGGGTCTGGGGGACGACACTAATGTTTTGACAGCAGTTGATGATGGCCAGGCAAAGAACTGCGAGAAGAACTACTGTGATAGTGTGATAGTAGGGAAAAATTTCCCACCCCTATAGCTCTGCCTAGGGGCATTATCTACAGCTACTGTATTATGTTGCCGATATGTATATCCGGGCCAAGAATAAAGGTGAAAGTGGTAGTAAGGCTCAATCCTATTATTCTGCTGAACAGGCAAGGGAGTCTGGGACTCTGGGGGCATGCTCCCTCAGGAAAGTATAAGTACTACAACTTTTTTGTTTTAATTGCTTCATCAAGTATAAAAATTTCAGTCAAAAGGTGATGATCGAGGCTCTGGTCTTATGCACTGGTTGGAGTGGTTGTATCGATACTGCACTGTGGCAACCTTGAGGGGTTAGTGCTGGCATTATCCTTGGCAATACTATTCGATCTCCCCGAGTCTTGATGATTGAATCCTCCATTCCTTTCTCTGCTGCTCCAATCCTGAAGTTGTGACCACAGTCAAAACGTGATGATCGAGGCTCTGGTCTTGCATCTATACTGTACTGCAACACCCTTGAGGGGTTAGTACCGGCATTGTCCATCGCAATACTGTTCCATCTCCCATATAGAAGTCTTGATGGTTGAGTCTTCTATTCCTTTCTCTGCTGCTCTAATCCTGAAGTTGTGACCAAAATATTAAAAAATGGTTATAACATGATAAATGATTATGGTGATAACAATTACAAATGTATTTATAGCTGTGTAGCAACTGTGAACTAATTAGTCACTTGCAAGTTTAATTAGGTGTCTGAAGCATTTAACATGCACAGATATGAGATATATTTGTCACATGCAGGCAGTAAAGATAGATTTACTCTAATAGAACAGTCATACTACACCGTAAATTCATACTTCCGAATTTACATTGTTATGAAACAATCATTATTATGTATGGATTTTACTGACTCTCCAAGATAATATTCTGCATTAATGTTAATTGCTCATTTCCAAAAAAAAATTACCTTTTAAACCAAATGTAGAGTCTATCACTGACAAAAATGAGTGATATCCACCCCAAAAACACCTTCGCTGTAAAAAAGGCGCGCCCAAGAAACTACAAGTACCTGGAACCCAATGTAAAAAAACAAAAAGAAAACAGCTCAGATGAAGTGAAAAGTAACTGGTAACTTAAAGAGCTGATATCTGAAGCGGCCAAGAATGCAATTACTAAAGTTGAATCCATGTAAGAACACCTTGGCTATAAAACAGGTGTGTACATGAAAGTAACTGGCAACTGAAATGACTGATATCTGAAGCGGCCAAGAATGAACGGTCATATATAACTAATTCAAAAATTTAACACTGAACCTTTATAATTCAGCTGTGTTCTATATTCACTCTTGCTGCATCGTAAAGTAATTTATTTTAACTCTAATTGGCTGGTAATTTGGCCGCCTTTTTTAATAGTCAGTATAGTAGAGCAAAAAAAGGCGGCCAAATTACCAACCAATTAAAGTTAAAAGAAATTACTTTACGATGCAGCAAGAGTGAATATAGAACACAGCTGAATTATAAAGGTTCAGTGTTAAATTTTTGAATTAGTTGTATATGACCATTCATTCTTGGCCGCTTCAGATATCAGTCATTTCAGTTGCAAGTTACTTTCATGTACACACCTGTTTTATAGCCAAGGTGTTCTTACATGGATTAAACTTTAGTAATTGCATTCTTGGCCGCTTCAGATATCAGCTCTTTAAGTTACCAGTTACTTTTCACTTCATCTGAGCTGTTTTCTTTTTATTTTTTTACATTGGGTTCCAGGTACTTGTAGTTTCTTGGGCGCACCTTTTTTACAGTGAAGGTGTTTTTGGGGTGGATTATTTTTACACTAGTCATAATAATATTGTCCTAGCAAAATAATATGTCAGTTTCCTCATTTTTATCATGCCATCAATATTCTTTTATTTTAAATAGGTAGCTATGCATCATGCAGTAAAGCAAATTATATCTTAATCGCTGTAAAGCAAATACATCCCAGCCCTAGAGAATAGATCAAATAACTAATCGGATCAAAATATGATTGCTCTATTGTAGTATCTCAATCTTCACTGAACAGAAACTGCTAAGAGAGACTAGCTCCTTCACCCTCCCTCCTCCTCAAAAGAAAATGAAAGCAGAGTACCATCAGGCATAGTCAATAGGTATGGCAGTGCAAAACCTTCTGCTTGATATTATACGCATACGTACCAGGCAGATTAGCTATACTTATGTGCTACGGATTGCTGTACCATACACGTATGGTTGTACCGTATGCGTATATGCGTATATGCGTACGGTATGTACCATACACATATGTGACTGGATTTCAGAAAATCACCCTTATGGGCGCATTGTTGAGTCAGAGAAAAACGTATTTTAATAATTTAAAGCTTTGTTACTCACCAGCCTTGGAAGCTACATGTTTGGATTTTTCAGCAAAGATGGAGCAATTCACAACCTTCAAGAGCAGCTAGTGGCCAAGGTAATCTCTGTAGAGTTTCCTGCCATTTTAGATAGTTTTTTCACCAGTGTTGCTGTATCACGAGTCCTCATAAAGGGGTGGGGGTGGCGGGGAGGGAAAGAGATAGACTACAAAATGGACGAGAATGGTAAATAAAGGCACCAGGCCACAAAACGGCCTGTCAGAGGCAGGGAATAGACTAAAATCTCACAAAACAGACATTCATCACACATTCAGCTCCCTGCTCGTCTGTCCAGAGTGCATGAACTCCCCAAAGCACTTCCCTGTTGTTCACAGACCTGTACTGACATCTGGAATGTTTATACAAGCTGCCAGAGAATGGTCCACCAAAAGCAGATCCGACAAGTTGAAGGCTAGTTTGATATGGAAATTGTTAGCCTGATAGTGCAGCAACTTCATGCTGGTGTTATCTCACTTTTGCCTTTTGCACCCATATGGTTTATTTTGCTAAATCTGGTCACATATGGTACAAAATATGCATATGGTATAGAACCAAGGGCAGATCTAGGGGATGGGTTTTGGGGGCTGAAGCCCCCCCCCCTTCACTTTCAGGCTTTACTTGATCAATATGCTGAGGATTATAATGAAATTTTGTCTTAGCGTAATTATATGATCACTAATAATGCAAACACTCATAAACCCACCTTATAAACATCTTTCCAAGTCATTATTAGTGTATTTATGCTAAAATTTTATGCAACGAAGACCAGGATCAGCATTGGAGGTGCACAAGATTGAGATACTCTAATAGAACAGTCACCTAACTACTTTATTATTATTAACACTTTACAGTGACCAGCACTGAAGGTCTATGGCAACATGTGCTGTAGCCTTTAGATTACCTAACCTATTTTCAAGGACTTATAGACTTAATGACTTATAGCTGGAAAGGTGTAACAGAAAAGGGGCCAAAGTAAGGAAAAGAACCCCTCCAACCCCACTATCCGAACTGCAGGTCACCCAATGTCTTTAATAGAACATTCAGTGTAAGCATAAAAGTTGGTTCTGTTATGCCAAATCTACCTGCGCCTATACATACAATGAACTGCATTTGTCTGTTTAAAAGGCTGGTTCATCTACTTGTGTAGTTATTACCGGTACCAGTATACTTACACAATTTTCATTGAAAATGCTCTCAGATTCAATCTAAAATTTCAAAATTTTCCAGTTTCAACCTATCATGCATGCAATTGTGAGTGGGTGCATCATATGCTTGGTTGTCTAAACCTACCCAAACCTTTCTTTTAGCAAATGCTGCAGAGCCATATATACATCTAAAGGCAGTATGTAATATATCTACAGGCAGAAATATGAATTTTATGTGGAAATGTCTCCAAATTGCAGTATTTTAGAATCTAATTTTCAAAAATTTCCTGAGGAGGGTGCATGCCCCCAGACCCCCTAGTTCCAGCATGATTTGCATATTAGCCCCCCTCCCCCTTTTATAAATCCTAGATCCATCCCTGAGAACAGTTTTATTTTAGTTTTACTTCTTCTTTTCGCACACTTTACAAAATCTGCCATAAAATGCAAATGCGTGCTCCAATCAAACTGTAATTTGGTATAATTAAAGGGCTCATCATGGAGAATCTCAATACCAAGATTGGTAGGAATCCGATGAACATTCGCTGAGTTATTACCGATTATTTTCGTAAAATAAGGTGGAAGGTCTGTCACGACCACAGGGTAAACCCCTTGAAGGAATGCATTGAAAATTGCTATGTAAATGGAGTAACTATTGTAGGAGTGCCTTTATGTGGTTTGAAAGGAATCCAGATAAAGGCCATCGAGATATGACACAAAATCCAATCTGTGTCACAATTGTGCGATTGATTTTTTATGAATAAAAAAACTATTAATTTTCATGCCTACCAGGAAAACCGCTTAGAACAATAAGCTGAAAATCGATGTGTAGCTGGAATAATCATCATAGAAAGTTCTTGCAGTAGAACAGAAGAATCGGATAGCAAACTATTGAATTGTGATTTGAAAGGCAACTATGTGTAGCAAATGTGAGATCGAGATACTCTAATAGAACAGTCACCCTAATAGAGCATTCAGTTACATTTATAACTTACTCCATTATAGAATTATATTGCACTGCAAGTTATTCTGTAGGGAGTTCAGCTAAAAACAGTTAATCTTATAGACAATTCAGCTACAAACAAGTCACCTGTATAGAGCTCAGTTACAAATAAAGACTCATGGTAGTGAGGCCCACGACCAAGAAACTACAAAGCGCACGCCCAATTAAAAGACGTGCAGCCACTACTGTGAGTTATTTACGTGTAGGGACGGTTTTGCAATATTAGCCCTGAATTATGCAACATCTCTCAATAGGTTTGTATTGTGTTACATAATAAAAACTTTTTTCGTAGTAGTAGTAGTAGCAGTTTTCTTGCGACCACGTATTTAGACATAATTCGCTTTATTTCTCAACCTTGTATTACACCTAGCGTCACTTTATGCCAGTCAACTTACCCATGTTTGTACAGTCCATCTAACACTGGCATTATCTAATCCTGGTTTGTTCATACATGTATTTTCTTCGATCAAACCTCTAATCCCTACAATAACTTTTAAAGACACAATGTGGACACAAGCCCTAATGTCTGATAAACAAGTTGTAAAAGTGTGTAGGACCATAAGTTCCCTAGGGAAGGTGTTTTAAGCAGAAATCTTTTAAACTCCATTTAGTGCCACACCGCACATGGCGTATTGTGTGTTCTGGTGGTGCTCAAACCAGCTTGTTACATAGCATTACCCACCCTAACAGCAGGTAGTCACTCCCATTGTGGCTTTCATCATGCATGTCATTTAATTAATACACATGTTACATAACGAAATATATCACATTAATTGTTTGTGACATTAACAATAAAATTCTGACAATAAAATGGGATATAGAGGAAACTGTCTAAGCTGGTCACCTTTGGGCCAAGATTTCTTGGCCTTAATAGGCAGGTGGCTGACAGGTAAATTAGTGTATAAACTTCTCACTAAGGGAATTTAAAGCTGGTCTTTTTAAAGAGGTGGCCTTTCTATACAGGTGGCCACTAAGACAGGTTCCACTGTAGTTAGTCCCATCACAACTGTACACCTCATCCTGGAAATTCAGAAGATAGTAAATCAACTGAGATATAATGCCAAGATCTTATCAGGCCTCATCATCCACGTACACTTGACAATTGAGAACTAAAGAACACACATAACATTATATAATTGCTCTGTCTATATAAACTTACTCCCCTGAACCTTGATCTTTACGTATGTACCACTGCTAGTGAGAAAACCACATGCTATGACCAAGTACCCTGTACCTGTAAAATTGACAGGGCATTAAATACTATACAGCTAAAAATCTGTCACTTTTTACGCAAATGACAGATTTGGGGATCTGAAAATTCATCACACCCTTGAGGTAATACAAAAATTTCTTAGTATACACACAGACTGACCTGAAGATACACAACATCCTTGACATTACTACAGTCCACGCACACTTGGTGTACAGTCCACGTACACTTGACAATTGAGAACTAAAGAACGCACAACATTATAAAATTCCTTTGTCTACTTACCCCCGAACCTTGATCTTAGTTGCCAAGTTTAGAGCAGGTTATGTATGTAGCACTGCTGACCTGAAGATCCACAATGTCCTTGATGTTACTACAGTCCACGTACACTTGGTGTACAGTCCACGTACACTGGACAATTGAGAACTAAAGAATGCACGTAACATTATAAAATTCCTTTGTTTATTTACCCCCTGAACCTTGATCTTAGTTGCCAAGTGTAGAGCAGTTCTAGCCAAGTTATGTATGTAGCAATGCTAGTGAGAACCGCATGCTACAACCAAGTACCCTGTACCAGTAAAATCAACAGGCGGGCATTAAATACAATACAGCTAAACATCTGTCATTTTTTACGTAAATGACAGATTTGGGGAACTGAAAATTCATCACATCTTGAGTTAATACAAAATTTGAGGACCTGAAAACTCATCACACCCTTGTGGTAATACGTTTGAGGATTCACAAGTTGGCTCAGCAGTGGCCTTACTACACAGTGTCCTGATTAAACAGGTTTCACTGTACGTAAAGACCAGTATGCAATGTGAAAGAGTATTTTTATTGTACAAGCATCATGTAGATTACCTTACTTCTTCCACCTAGTTCCAGGACTTCTAAATTGGCACTACAGTGACAATACTGAAAGCTGTTTGGTCTGTACGAGTACACCTTGTTGACAATCCATCCATGAATGTAATTTCAAGTGGGAAAATATTGGTACTTGCTGCTACTCAACTTGGTATCATCACAGAAGTTTTTAGCTTGGTCTCAGTGAACTTGCACTAGTCAGTGCAGGCGTCTGACAGTCTAAAAACGAATCGCATATGTGTGGTTAATCAGTGTGAATAGATGTGGCACTTTGTACACTATTATCATTTTTTTTCACTCCTCCTTTCGTTACTGAACCTCCACTCCTTGTCTTGTTACTGTACCTCCACTCCTCTTTTCGTTACTGAACCTCCACGAAGAGCTGAGTACATCAGTATTCTCGCCGGCGACTCTTTAATATCCACTCGATGTTCTTCTTCAAGCAGTGTAGACTCTACGTATCTTAGTTTCAAATCAGTAAAGTATGCTTCACCGCTCCATTGAAATCCAGTTACAATATAACAAATATTTAGTAGTATTCAGTCCTCTCAAGACATGGACTGCCATCAATATTAATGTAACCACATATCACGTATATTCACGTGTATTCACTTGAGGTGTTACAGGGACTTTCCAAGAGATTTCCCCTAAATAGGCCACGTGAGCATTGTCCATCAAGTGGAACTTGTTCTTGGTTATGGCTCTACAATGGGGTACTCGTACTTTATTGTATTTTAGTGTTTAATAATATCTAATCAAAAACAGCCAAGCTGTAAAAAAAGGTGCGGCCCCCAAAAAGGCCATGGTGAAAAAAGATGTGAAATCCAAGGTGGCGGCCAAGAAATGGCTGTGATGGTAGGTTAATGGTTAAATTTTAATAACGACAATTCAGGTGAATTTTGGTGCCGCTTGGTCTTGGCATAAAATTCACCTGAATTGTCGTTATTAAAATTTAAAGGTCCACTGAAATGATAAAATCAACTTGTACTATAGCTAATCCTCACTAATAGTAGTACAAGTTGATGGATGTGATTCAGTCTATTTCCACTTAGATCAATAGATATGACAGATTTTAGGTCTTTGTGGTTGATGACACAAGATGCGTCATAAAGCATCATACCGGGAAAGCTCAATACGCATCACCGCTATAAAAATCATAACTAAAACGATGTTTGCAGTATAGTCGATCCGTATAGCTTCTGATAACACTTTAATCATGCCAAGACGCTATGTAGCAGCCGATTGCCACACTGAATGTGGACGGGGATACAGTTTACATGAGTTTCCTAGTGATGGTACACTAAGAGCGAAATGGACACGGGCTGTACAACAGCAGCGAAGGAACTGGGGAGGGCCAACGCCCCATTCTTTGCTTTGTGCAAAGCATTTTACACCCGAGTGCTTTGAAACTGACGGCTCACGCTATCGAGATGTCATAGGTATCCCTGCTAAGAAGCGCTTGAAGCAAGGTGCCATCCCAACCATATTCCCCAGATCTATTCATGGTGTCAGCAGCCAACCATCTGCACCACCCAAGAGACCAGCTTCCGAACGAAGAAGACGAAAATCAGTAAGTAGCAGTAAAATTAATACAACATATTGAAAATCAACAAAATTTATAGCTATTGAAAAATCAAACAGTAAACTTTTTTTATACAGATAGCTGATGAGGTCCTACAAACTAGTTTAACAGAAGATCTGCAGAGTACACCGCTGTTAGAATATTCCAATACCGAACAGCTGGAGTCTGCTACATCTGAACAGTTGGAGTGTGCAACTTTTTCACAGTGGGATACTGAGTCTGATCAGCTAGAAGTTGAGTTAGAGTCTGCTACTACTGAACAGCCACCTGTACAAATGGAAATACTGACACATACACAGAATAAAGGTCAGTCCTGGTATTAGTTATGTGACTAAATTGAAAATAGGTTCTCTGGTAATAGAGTCAATCGGAATACAGTGTAATCTTCTAGAAGTACCTCCACTGAAAAAGTTTTCCCGCACCACTGATTCCCGCACCACTGAATTGTTGCTTTCTAGTGAGCCTGAGGAAACTGAGCCAGACGAAACTGATCTTGAGAGTTCTTTCTACATTTCTCAGGACGAAGCCTCAACAGAGTAAGTAATATTTTGTCTACACTTATAAACATTTCATCAGCACCAATTAATTTACAAAGTGATGACATTCAGCAGCCATGTTCTTCAATTCAGTCAGGTTCAACACTGGATGAACTAAAATACATAGTGTTTAGATCATCTCTGTTAGAGCTGTTCACTCATTGTCCATCATGCCATAGCTTATGCCCTGGAATAACAACAAAGCCACAGGGAACATTTGTCACAGTAAAGCAGGCATGTTCTCTCTGTGGGTATCAGAGATCATGGTCAAGCCAACCTCACATTAAGGACACACCTGCTGGAAACGTCATGCTGTCTGCAGCTATTCTATATAGTGGAGGAACTGCTGGAAAATTTCTTAGAGCACTGTCCCACATGAATGTTGCCTGCATCACTGATCAAACATACTATATTCATCAAAAGAAATATTTACAGCCAGCAGTGATATCAATTTGGAATGCAAAGCAATCTGAATTATTGAATAAATGCAGAGCTACTGGTTCTCCCCTCACAATTGGTGGTGATGGTCATGCTGATAGCCCTGGTCACTCTGCTAAGTTTGGGTCATATGGGATCACTGACTTGCCTATCAATAAAGTTATACATATAGAGTTAGTTCAAGTAAGTCATAATACATAATTAATACATAATTCTTTCCAAACACAATATCTTTTGTGTTCTTGCCTACTATAGAGCAACCTTGTCAAATCCAGTAATCATATGGAAAAAGAAGGGCTATGTCAGGCACTCAAATTTCTAAGTGATAATTCACTGGATGTTAGTATGCTGATAACTGACAGGCATAAGCAAATACACAAATTTATGAGGCAGAGTTACCCTGATATAGAACACAGATATGATGTCTGGCATGTTGCTAAAGGTAAATGAACACTTTCAGTGTGCTTGCATATGACTTATCTTGTGACTATTCAGGGCTGAAGAAACAATTGCAGAAAGCTGCCAAATACAAGGATTGCGCTGTGGTTGGGGAGTGGACCAAGAGCATCACCAACCACATGTATTGGTGTGCAGCATCTTCTCCAAATGGTGATGGTGATGAAATGGTGAAGAGATGGAAATCTTTAATCGATCATATCTGTAATGACCACAGCAGTTGCTATGGCAACCACACTGACCTGGAAGACAGGCATAGAAAATGGCTAATACCAGGTATATACATGCAATGTTTCAAATATTTGATTAATAATATACATACACACTTAGGTAGTAAGGCATGCGAGAAGGTCAGTGACATCATCAGCAATAACAGGTTGATGGAAGATGTTTGGAAGCTATCACCCCATCACCAGACCAGTAGCTTGGAAAGCTACCATAGTGTGGTAAATCATTTTGCACCCAAGCTACTGGCCTTTTCTTATGTGGGAATATACTGCAGGTAGAAGCATTTAAATAAAGTATCACTATATGTGACTGAATTTGACAAAACAAGGCTTCGACGCACAAAGCTTTGTTAGGAGATATGGCGATTTTAAGGAATCATTGTGTAATAACTTCCCAGTGCCTACAGCTGTGCAAACAAAATTTGCACCAATTGTTCATCTGTTCACTAGCTATCACTGAGTGGGTGTATACATTTCTGATACCCAAAATTTGCCCTGTTTTGAGCAGCTTTTTTCGAGCGGGTAATAATATCACAGGCGGTACTAATAGGGTGGGAGGGTGGGGGTGGACGGTGGTCTTAATATACGGGTATAAAATGAAGTAAGAAGACGATTGGAATCCAGAGGCCAAGTTTGGGCTCTCCATGGCCCTCCATGGCACTCAGATTACTCCAAATTGACTGAGAACACTATTGGCGAGCTCTCTGTGAAGTCCCAGCTCACTACACACCATTATCACAGAGCCATGGCCATTTAATGGTGCCAATCTCACACTCGTGGCTTTGACAGGGTTGGAAGAAAGCTGCTACAGAAACCAGACTTGTCAGTGCTGAAGGAAGTACAGTGTGAAATATGATAGTGTATTAGACCAGCAATCCATTTCTAGTAAAATCGTGAGTTTGATTTTGTGTGTGTGGAAGCCTTGTTATGTGAAATCCGGTCACATATTTAAATTTACTATTTAATGTAGATTGTTGATTGCTGTAATGCACTTTAACGAGAACTTTGCAAGGGAACAAGCCATAACCAAGTCTGGCAAAGAGAGGATAAAATTTTATTATCCAAAAGCAAAACAAGGAGAATGCACGCCTAAAATTGTGCCAGTGCCACCAACCTATAGTAAGCCATGTAAAGGTATAAATAATGGATTGAAATTTGCCTTTGTAGGGTATGCAGCACAATTAATGGCGAAGGCAATATATTTTGTCATACATCCTGACGAGAGGCCGCCTTTACCAGAAGAACCACCACATTTGGCCAGCCAATATGAACACCCCGACAAAGACTTGATACCTCACTTTTCACATTATAAAAAATAACTATTTATAATAATTTAATCGTTGATACACAGATAACATGTTATATTATATGATACATACTTAATCTAAGGTGTAGGTGGTGGGTAATGGGTATTGATGCCCAGTATATTCTTCAGAAGGAAACTCATGCCTGATCCTGGACACAATGCATGATGGTAGCACTACACGCCTGTACCTGCCCAAATAGTGACACCCCCACCACATCATCTGCCTATAGGCAAGGTATCGGAATCTCCTGGAGGGAAAGATTGCTATAAAATACAGAAACAAACTTATTAGCAACAACCTGTTTTCATCATCAGGAACATCACTACTGCCATGGTGGTAACGATGACTATGCAGTGAGACCAGTAATACTGTCCGGCATAAGCACACTGTAGCAAACTCAGTGTGCTGTGTAACACATACAGGATGGGTTGCAGGACCAGAATCTTCCAAAATGGAAAGAGTCTGCTCGAGTTCTTTACAACAGATAGATTCTCTGTCCATGGACATTACTTCACAATGGCCACACGTACACCTACACCTATATTACAGAATAAAAGAAAGGCTTTAAAGTTATCTTCTAGATACTTGTATTATCTATACACACAAAACTTCCCACTCCTTATCAACCTACCAGTCAGTATTCCCCACGCGGCTAATTTCAGAATCTTCGGTTTCGGTGGGTAGGCTAAAACTCGCGCTAGTAGAAGGCCCAGGCTCCTCATCAGAATTGTACATCGGCTCGAAGTGATCATTACAAGAAATGGAGGTCATTATTGAATGCTATATTAGAGAGTTGTAAAACTATTTCAGCCTGCATCAGAGCATAGCTAAGTGTCTTTGATCTCTGCTATTACAGTCCTCTTATAGTGTAATGTAAGCTGACATATAGGTAAAATTATTCATTGCAATAATGAATCACATTAACAAAATGCCTTGTGAAGAAATTCAATGTGCCTTCGCAAGGCCTCTTATGAATATATTTGGTACTTATATGGCTTTCATTAGTTAAATAAGCTGCTAGCTGACCACCTGTAAGGGAATTACAAATATATGGTTTCCTGCTGAATTACTCTTAAGACAACAGGAGAAATATTTTTAAATATCATCAAAACTCTCTAATAAAGCAGTCTCAAATTTCTTGTAATGTATGGCAATACTTCGGACGGTAGAGACAAGTGCAACTCTTCGCTCACCTCTACTGATGAATATGTGGAGGAAGATTCGTCTGAATCATTACTGCTGAACGATGAATTGCGCGAGCTGCCACTTTCTACCATTGTAACATGAGTAATAAAACTCTTGCGGTTCCCGATCTTACGTCACAGATTCAATTATTCGTGACGTGATCGAACTTTGTGGGTTAATATCTCGGTATATCATTACAATGAAATCATTAAAAAGGTGTTTTTGTGCACTGCATGTTATAAACAACACATCCATACAATAAAATAGGAGGTAAAATTTCCATTTCAGTGGACCTTTAACCATTAACCTACCATCACAGCCATTTCTTTTCCGCCACCTTGGATTTCACAACTTTTTTCACCATGGCCTTTTTGGGGGCCGCACCTTTTTTTACAGCTTGGCTGTTTTTGATTAGATATCACTTCTTTTTGCATTTGTATACTGCAAAGCCGGCCTATCACTGTGAAAAAAGAGGGATATCAGATGGTATTTTCAGTGGCTTATTGAATACAATAAGGCTTGGTATAACCTGTATTATACTAACAATCCCACATAAGGCTTTAGTTAATGTGTTAAACATACTGAAACCATATATGTGATGGTATAGTGTGGGAATTATATCAGATATAAGCTATTTCAAGTATTGTGGTAAATAAACTGAAACTATACATGCAATAGTATAGTATGCATTATACTAAAGTATAAGATGAGTATAATACAGGATTTATATTAAGCTTATTTGTATTCAATAAGCCACTGGAAATACCATCTTATATCCCACCTTTTTCACAGTGCATGGCTGGCTTTGGGGCTTTTTAACCCAAGTGTTTTTTCTTTACCAAAGGAAGAAGTAAAGAACTTAAAGAAGATTTTTAATACTTCAATTATTTTTGATTTTATTAGTAATTATACAAATTATATACATATATTTATTACATGCCCATTATTCCCCACAGGATATTTTGTTGCAGCTGATCTCTCTACTGGGTGACTTGAAATGTAGCTGAACTATATACCGGATGGTTTCTTTGTAGCTGAACTGTCTACAAGGTGACTTCTTCTAGCTGGTCTCTCTACAGGGTGATTTGTTTCTAGCTGAACTCTCTACAGGTGATTTGTTTGCAGCTAAACTCTCTAAATGGTGGTTTCTTTGTAGCTGAACTCTCTACATGATGGTTTGTTTGTAGCTCAACTCTCTATAAGGTGACTTCGTCTAGCTGAACTCTCTACAGGGTGATTTTTTTGTAGCTGAACTCCCTACAGGGTGATTTGTTTGCAGCTGAACTCTCTACATGGTGGTTTCTTTGCAGCTGAAGTCTCTACAGAGTGATTTGTTTGTAGCTGAACTCTGTACATGATGGTTTCTTCGTAACTGAACACTCTACAAGGTGACTTCTTCTATCTGATCTTTCTACAGGGTTAATTGTTTGTAGCTGAACTATCTACAAGGTAACTTCTTCTAGCTGATCTCTCTACAGGGTGATTTGTTTGTAGCTGAACTCTCTACATGATGGTTTCTTTGTAGCTGAACTCTCTACAAGGTGGCTTCTTCTAGCTGATCCCTCTACAGGGGGATTTGTTTGTAGCTGAACTCTCTACAAGTGATTTATTTGCAGCTGAACTCTTTATGTGGTGGTTTCTTTGTAGCTGAACTCTCTACAAGGTGATCTCTTCTAGCTGATCTCTCTAAAGGGTGATTTGTTTCTAGCTGAACTCTCAACAGGTGATTTTTGTAGCTAAACACTCTACATGGTGGTTTCTTTGTAGCTGAACTCTCTACATAATGGTTTCTTTGTAGCTAAACTCTTTACAAGGTGAATTCTTCTAGCTGAACTCTCTACGGAGTAATTTCTTTGTAGCTAAACTCTCTACATGATGGTTTCTTTGTAGCTGAACTCTCTACAAGGTAACTTCTTCTAGCTGATCTTTCTACTGGGTGATTTGTTTGTAACTGAATTTTCGACAGGGTGATTTGTTTGCAGCTGAACTCTCTACATGGTGGTTTCTTTGTTGCTGAACTCTCTACAAGGTAAATTCTTCTACCTAATCTCTCTACAGGGTAATTTGTTTGTAACTGAACTCTGTACAAGGTGCATTTTTGTAGGTGATCTCACTGCAGGTTGATTTGTTTGTAGCTGAACTCACTAAAGGGTGATTTGCTTGAAGCTGAACTCCTCACATTGCGTCTAGTTTCTAGTTGATCTCTCTACAGGGTAATTTGTTTGTAGCTGATCTCTCTACAAGTTGATTTGTGTGTAGCTGATCTCTCTGCAGGTTGATTTGTTTTATCTGAACTCTCTACAGGGTGATTGCTTGTAGCTGAACTCCTTACATTGCGTCTAGTTTCTAGCTGATCTCTCTACAGGGTAATTTGTTTGTAGCTGATCTCTCTACAAGTTGATTTGTGTGTAGCTGATCTCTCTGCAGGTTGATTTGTTTCAGCTGAACTCTCTACAGGGTGATTGCTTGTAGCTGAACTCCTTGCATTGTGTCTAGTTTCTAGCTGATGTCTCTACAGGGTGATTTTTGTAGTTGAACTCTCTACAGGGTTATTTGCTTCTAGCTTATCTCTCTACAGGTTGATTTGTGTGTAACTGATCTCTCTACAAGCTGATTTGTTTGTAGCTGATCTCTCTGCAGGTTGATTTGTTTCTAGCTGATCTCTCTACAAGTTGATTTGTTTGTTGCTGAATTCTCTGCAAAGTGTTTTGTTTGTAGCTGATCTCTCTACAGAATAATTTGTTTGTAGCTGAACTCTCTCCACAGTGACTTGTGTGTAGCTGAATTCTCTAGAGAGTGACTTAATTGTAGCTGAATTCTCTACAGGGTGCATGACTTGTTTATAGCTGAACTCTCTTCAGTGTGACTTGTAATGTTCTGAATCTCTACAGTGATATATTTGTAGCTTAACTCTCCACAGGGTGACTTGCTTCTTGCTGACCTGTCTATAAGATTAACTTTTTGCAGCTGAACTCCCTACAGAATAACTTGTAATGTAATAGATTTCTATAATGGAGTAAATAAATTAGCCGAATGCTCTATTAGGGTGACTGTTCTATTAGAGTATCTCGATCTCGCATTTGCTACACGGAGTTGGCTTTCGAATCATAACTCAGTGGTTTGTACTCCGATTCTTCTGTACCACTGCAAGGACTTTCTAAGAAGAGTATTCCAACTATACACCGATTTTAAGGTCATTGCTCTAAGCGGTTTGCCTAGTAGGCGTAATAACTAATACTTTTTTATTCATGAAAATCTATCGCGTAATTGTGACACAGGTTGGGTTTTGTGTCATATCTCCATGGTCTTTATCTCGATTCCTTTCAAACCACCAAAAGGCACTCCTACGATGGTTACTCCATCTACATAGCAATTTTCAACTTATTACATGAAGCGGTTTACCCTGTAGGCGTGACAACAAATCGATCTTGTTTTACGCGACTAATCGGTCATAACTCCTGAACCATTCATCGGATTTGCACCAAATTTGATGCTAGGATTCGCCTTTGGACTCCCTCTCTGTGTGCCAAATTTCAAAGCGATCGGAGTACGCGTTTTCGTTTTATAGCATTTTTTGCAAGTGTGCGAAAACATGAAGAAGAAAAAAAAAAACGAAGAAAAATAATCGAAACTTTGGCAGCTCGTATCTCGGAAACGGCTGGAGCGATTTCCTTCCAATTTGGAATGTAGACTCCCCTGGCTGGCGTGCAACTCTGTAGCAAATTTGTTTCCAATCGGATAAGGGACCATCGAGATACAAAGGTGTGAAAATGACGTTTTCTTTCTTCCTGTAAATAGAGATTTCCAACTAAATTAAATAATTAACATTCCATACATTCATTGGTATGACAAATATCGTGCATTTTTCCAGGGTCATTTTAGTGCAAACCCCACCTCAATCAGTGGTTCCTATCAAAAGATATAAGGAAAAGAAGTTGACAGTGTGATGATTTTTGTGTACAGCATTTTCCCTGCTTTTTATGTATATTGCATGGCACCAAACTCAATATTCAAAGTGTCATAAATCTAGATAGGAAACTAATAATGATATGAAATTTTCACCACATATCTATTTTATGAAGAACAGCATATGAACTAAGTAAAACCTCTCAAAAGTGACCACTTCTTTGTAGACTGACCACTCAGAATACTACATGAATAAAGCAAGTGATTCACAGATAAAACTGTGTGTATTGTGTAATACTAAGTATACACAGGTACCTAATGCATTTTCAGGGATAAATAACTAGAAAAATCAGTAATATTTTATAACATGGCAAGTACTGGCATCACAAGTCACAATTAACACATACTTCAGAAACATGACAATCAGATAACACAATGTAAGAGCAACATTATTTTTAAAATAGATTTGTTTGGACACTACTCAGCTTTATTTGTCCCATTGTAAGCACTAAGGATGATAATTATTATATAACACAATGACATCACTATACTACAAAGAGAAATTATAAATAGTTTCTGATCAAAATTACAATCACTGAAGCTGCTATAAAATGGATCAAAACAGCAGTAAATACACCAGAATATAACAACAGGTAAGTGTGAAGCCATGTAAGGTTGGTATCACATGCCAGTCTCCACTTTTGAAAAGATTATGCTCAACCTTGAACCGTATTTTGCAATTCTGCGCAAGACAACAAACTGCTCACCTTCAAACTATACTTGCATCGATGCAGGGGGATGCCTTGAAGCCCAGGGTGATTGTAATGCTGAATTCTGAGCAGTGCTAGATGGCGATTTACCTTTAAAAGGGCCATATTTCCATCGTAATCCAACATTAATCGTCCTCCAATCAAAAAACACATGGCAAAATCGAAATCAGCATATACGGTTTGCCCAGAACCACTTTTTTCGTCCTCATCAGCAGCAGATTCACGCGGAAACACTCGGAAACTTCGGCTATCACAGGTGCCACATTCTTCCAATTAGAATTACGTACGCAATTATTTGTATGGGCTCCCTATAGGGATTTTTATTTCTCAAACTTTGATTTGCTGTATTTCAATAAATACTGCATGGATTTTAATCCAGTAAAGTGCATTACAAAGTACGAAGCATTGGCTACCATTTACTGGAACGGAAGCTTGTGAAACGTTTATTGAAGGTGTATAATTTAAGTAGCAAAAATATGTGTGAAAAATTGGTAGGTTGGAAATCGCTACTGTAAATATACTCACGGTGTGGCGCGCCGGCTTCTTGGGCCGCACGACACACTACCGTGTGTCTTGATTATACTTCTCTCTCAAGACATGGACTGCCATCAATAATAGTACAAATCACGTATCAAGTGTGTTCACTTTTCACTTGAAGTGTTACTGTGCACGGTTTTTCCAAGAGATATCCCCTAAAAAAATTTTTTTCCCGGGCTGGATGGACTGCCCTTGCCTACCACCCCCAGCACAAAGAAAGCACGTGCTGGACAACTGAATAAAAAAGGACCAGATTGCTGAAAGTTTAAAAGTCCCTGTGCTCATCAATGCGACCCATCTCAGGAGAGGCATCAGAGGAGCGAAGCGAGATGGACCTACTTCCACGTATGCACATTGTAGCTGACCAAAGTAGAGAATAAGACAATGTGCAACGGATAAAAGCCAGAGTCTGACTGTAACTAGTAGAGCCGCGGCAAGATAGATGGTCAGCCAAACAACGGTAGAAAACTATTGCCTCCCTTCCCATACCTCCAGTGGTCGCAAACACAAGGAGAGTGAAGGAGGCCTGCTCAACCTCTCTGACACGGTCACCATACTCACGTTTCTTCTGTGCCTTGTGACGACAATACAAAGAAGGGACACTGGTGTTGCAGTAGCTCGGTGCATTAGGATGAAACACCGTTACGTCAAAAAAGGCACTTTGCCGCTGCCCCCAGGATCCCCTAGCATGTATGTCTGCCCTAGTCTCATCCTGACAGTTGGCAGTCTTAGGTGCAATGATCTCACCAGTAAGTGGCTGTAAAGGTGGCTCAAGGGCCACACCATGACATGTCTTGGAAAGCCACTCTGCAGTGATGTTTCGCAAAGCATTGTGGCGAACAAATGTGAGGCCTCCATGTCTGCAAATCATAGCATGATCCGCAGAAAATGGGACCCCACAGACACAGTGACTGGGTATGTTCAGGAGCTTCCAGCCGTATCTAAGATGCAAGGTATCCCAAAATTCTTGCTTCATCAGATGGAATCCCTGCTCTGCAAAAGGCAATGCTGTCAGCCAGGCAGAAGCACCCGGTTCACTGTTCAGGTCTAAAACTCTTTGGGATTGTGACGAAAGAGTAGATTTGATCGTAGAAGCCCTCCCCCTCAAAGTAGAGCGACGATCCTGATGAATCTGAGCCTTGATAGAACTAACGTCTGGTAGAGGGGCTAGTAGATTCTGAGCAACAATCAAAGATCTCAGAGAGTGTGTGATTTTGATAGATGCAGTAAACTGAGAATCAGCAACGTCTACAGGATTGACAATACCTAAGCCACCTAGGCGGCAGGGTAGAGAGAGCACATCACGCTCTAAGGCAGAACAAGCACCATGGCCAGTGAGGGCAGGGATCAGCTTCAAACGGATGGCATCCTCTAGAGGCTGAAACAGGGGCCCGACATTGGGGATGGTCCTCATGATGTATACCCATCGGCCTATCATCCCATGAGTGAAAGCACAAAAAGCTGCATGAGGACGATTTGTAGCAATCTCAGCCAAAGCAAGCACTTCACTGGACCAACAACAAACCTTCTTGGCCACAAACCCCTCTGATATCCCCTAAATAGATCACGTGATAATTTTCAGTCAGGTGGAACTTATTTATTTTCATTAATGCACCATGGAGCTTGTGTTGTGGCTTTCATTAATTGATCATTATGCACATACCATGGTGCAACAAAGTTTGTAACAAATTGCTGGAATGTGGTTTGTAGTTTGCTGGTATGAGCTTGTGTTGTGGCTTTCAACTTTTGTAACAGATTGCTTAAATGTACATATGCATGTGGTTCGTGGTTGCCAATGATTGTGTATATGAGTTGGGGTTGTTCCACACAGCTTGCACAATATTCAGATGTCTGCATGATGACACAAGGTTAAGTGAAACCTGTAAAAGAACAAGCAGGCACTGAGCTAAACCTTAAATTAGACACACATACAACTAACCTGGAACATCAGTCGCAACACCAAAGACACTTGCTTGGACATCCTCATGGCTTAACTATGGAGTGACATGTGTAATTAGCTGGCACTAAACAGTATCTGCAACACAATTTTCTTTACTGCAAGAACTCTTTAGCACCAAGTAAAGGCACTACCATCTCTCCTACAAGAGCATTTCACAAGAGATGTGATATTAACTTGAGTATAACCAATATGTGGTGTATGTTCGTGAACATATGTGTATAGTGTTTGCACATTTTGTGTGCGTCTTGTGCTTGTATATGATGTAAGCATGTGTTTGTATGTATTGAAATAAAAATAATAGTATGTTCTTTGTGATCTCTTTCATAATGCTTAGCAAAGCATCTAGCTCGACGAGTTGCAAACCAAGTTGATAGGTCGTCCTCAGGGCACTGTGGCAGTAGTCATAGCAGGTTTTATTCATTGACAAGTACAGAATGATTGATATACTCCAATAGAACAGTCAAGCAATAAATACTCTAATAAAACAGTCAAGCAATAAAATAAAATACTCTAATAGAACAGTCATTGAACAATTTAGCTGAATATTTACATTTCTGTCTGAAAACACTCCTAGATCCCAGATGCAATCTCAGAGTTGCTATTTCAAGATGGTGGCATTCCCCAAGATCACCTAGAAAAGCATGCTTTGCAAATAAGTGCTTATACACATCTTTGATTACCCTGACTGTAGCCATTATTGCTTGGCATGACCAGTAATTCCCACTGGCCCTTGTTCTAATAAAAAAATTAATAGCTACTAGAGGAATGTATGTTATATGCTCACCACCTATCAACAGATTTCTGTTTGGTTGTAACACCTCTACAAGGCAGAATTTATCATACACCCCCATGGCTTGAACATTGGGTCTGTAAATTATATAACTGACAAAAATTAGTGATATCCCCAAAAAACATCTTTGCTGTAAAAAAAGGTGCGTCCAAGAAACTACAAGTATCTGTAACCCAATGTAAAACAGATAAGCTGTAGAAAAAAACTCAGTGAAATTAATGGGTAACTGAAAGAGCTGATATCTAGAGTGGCCAAGAATCAATAATGTTACATGATTACCAAAGAATACCTTGGCTGTAGAACAGGTGAATAAAAGTAGCTGGCAACCAAAACAGCTGATATCTGAGAGAGTTCAGCTATGAACAGATCACCCTGTAGAGAGTTCAGCTAGAAACAATTCACCTTGTAGAGAGATCAGCTTAAAAAAGTTATCCTGTAGAGAGATCAGCTAGAAGAAATTACCTTGTAGAGAGTTCAGCTACAAATAAACTACCATATCAAGGCACACAGTAGTGTGTCGTGCGGCCCAAGAAGGCAGCGCGCCACACCGTGAGTATATTTAATGGAAGGAAGTAAACGTGATTCTCACACTTTTGTAGCTCCGTGATGCCTTATCCAATTCAAACTAAATTTGCTACACAAGTGCCCGCGTGGTAGGGGAGTCTACATTTCAAATTTGAAGAAAATCGCTCTTGCCATTTCCGAGATACGAGCAGCCAAAGTTTGGGCTTTTTTTCTTCTACTTCTTTTCGCACATTTTTCAAAATCTGCCATAAAACAGAAATGCTTGCTCCAATTGGGCTGAAACCGTGCACACTTAAAGGGCTCATTAAGGTGGATCTCAGTACCAACTTTGGTAGGAATCCGAACATTCATGGAGTTATGGCCAATTATTCGTGTAAAAAAAAGGTTGAAGGTCTGTTACACCTACAGGGTAAACCCCTTGAAGGAATGAGCTGTAAATTGCTATGTAGATGGAGTAGTCATTGTAGGAGTGCCTTCTTGTGGTTTGAAAAGAATCAAGATAAAGGCCATCAAGATATGACACAAAACCCAACTTGTGTCACAATTACAAATAAATAAACCTTTAGTTTTCATGCCTACCAAGCAAACCACTTAGAGTAATGAACTGAAAATCGGTGTGTAGCTGGAATAAGCATCATAGAAAGTCCTTACAGTAGTACAGAAGAATCGAATTTCAAACCACTGAGTTATGATGTGAAAGCCAACTACGTGTAGCGAATGCGAATTTGAGATACTCTAATAGAACAGTCACCCTAATAGAGCATTCAGCTATGTATCCATTATAGAATTATATTACATTGCAAGTTATTCTGTAGGGAGTTTAGCTACAAACAGTTAATTTTATAGATAATTCAGGTACAAGCAAGTCACCCTGTAGAGAGTTCAGCTACGAAGAGATCATCCTGTAGAGAGTTCAACTAAAAGAAGTCACCTTGTAGAGAGTTCAGCTACAAAGAAGCCACCATGTAGAGAGTTCAGCTGCAAACAAATTACCCTATAGAGGATTCAGCTACAAACCTGTAGAGATATCACCTAGATACAAGGTACCCTATATATGGATCAGCTACAAACAAATCACCCTGTGTAAATATGTGTTGGAAACAAATCACCATATAGAGAATTCAGTTAGAACAAGTCACTCTGAAAAGAGTTCAGCTACAAACAATGGGAGTTTCAGCTACAGTTCAGTTATGTATAAGAAGTCACCTTATTACTTTCAGTATGTGATTATCATGCATTGTTAATTATAGAAATATTTTTAATCAGATAAAAAGCTGTACACAAAATTTCTTTCTTTGTTCCACAATTCCTGCAGAAAGGAAAAAAAAGTTAAAAGGAAGCACCGAAGCCAGTTTATGGCTGGCTTTGTGGCTTGCAATACAAAAAGAAGTGATATCTAAACCTAAACAGCCAAGCTGTAAAAAAAGAGTGCGGCCCTCAAAAAGGCCAGGATGAAAAAGATGTGAAATCCAAGGTGGTGGCCAAGAAATGGTAGGTTAATGGCAAAAATTTTAATTATGACAATTCAGGTGAATTTGGTGCCGAATCCTAGTGGAGGAGGCAATACAAACTCACCTGAATTGTCGTAATTAAAATTTTTGCCATTAACCTACCATCACAGTCAATTCTTGGCCACCACCTTGGATTTCACATCTTTTTCATCCTGGCCTTTTTGAGGGCCGCACTCTTTTTTTACAGCCTGGTTGTTTTGGTTTAGATGGATAGTTCAGCTGCAAAAAAATCACCCAGTAGAAAGTTAAGCTACAAACAGATCACTCTGTAGAATTCAGCTAGGGATGCGGCGAGTATGCCAGTATAATTTCTAGCAAGAGTAAATAATGGAAGAGAGAGTATCCAACTGCCATATACTGCATCAAAAATGAGCACGTCAAGTACAGAAGCCATCCTGTAGTGCTTTCAAAGGCAGTGTTGAATGAAGTAATAAACACCTGCTAGCTCAGACTGTTTGAAGTGTCCAGGCATGATTTGAAGTCAAACAGTCTGAGCTAGAAGGTGTTTATTACTTCATTCAACACTGCCTTTGAAAGCACTACAGGATGGCTTCTCTACTTGACGTGCTCATTTTTGAAGCAGTATATGGCAGTTGGATACTCTCTGTTCCATTATTTACTCTTGTTCTAGCATATTAGGTATGTGTGGGAATTGGGAACAATACTAGCATTTTGAGGTGATTGTAAAGTTTTAAGAGTAGGAAGATCTTCAGATTGCACAATTCCATTGAAAAAATTGAGATACTAAAATAGAGCAGTCAGAAACTCTAATAGAACAGTCACTGAGTATTATTTACTCTAATAAAGCAGTCACATTGAAATGAAATACTTTAATTACCAACCAGCTAAATAATTCAAGACTATTTGAAGCTTAAACATCAATGAAAATGGCTTGATAGAGCAATGAACTGGCATTAATAGCCAATTATGTTGGCATAATTTTGGAAATAATGGACAAGTCACAAAAGCATAATAGGTGATTTTTTAAGCACTTCTTAAAAGCATAATGCTCAATTTATGGAGCATAATAGCCTCATGCCTAATTTCAGCTAGAAACAAGTCACCCTGCAGAGAGATCAGCTAGAAACAAGTCATCCTGTAGAGAGATCAGCTGGAAGAAGTTACCTTGTAGAGAGTTCAATTACAAAGAAACCACCATGTAGAGAATTCAACTGCAAACAAATCATCTGTAGACAGTTCAGCTAGAAACAAGTCTCTTTGTAGAGAGTTCAGTTAGAAAAAATTCACCCTATAGAGATATCAGCTAGAAACAAGTCATCAGAGATCAGCTAGAAACAAGCTACCCTGCAGAGAGATCAGCTAGAAGAAGTTACTTTGTATACAGTACAGTCAGAAAGAAACAATCAAGTAGAGAGTTCAGCTAGAAACATGTAGCCCTGTAGAGAGATTAGCTACAAAGAAACTATCCAGTAAAGAGTTCAGCTACAAACAAGTTGCCCTGTAGAGAGATCAGCTAGAAACAAATCATCTTGTAGAGAGTTCAGCTACAAACAAATCACCTTGTAGAGAGTTCAACTACAAACAGATAACTCTATAGAGAGTTTAGCTAGAAACATGTCACCCTGTAGAGAGAATCCTTTAGAGAGTTCAGCTACATGGCAATTACCCTGTAGAGAGTTCAGCTACATTTCAAGTCACCCAGCACAGAGATCAGCTGTAAATAAGTTATCCTATAGTAACAAATTGGCATGTAATCATACAGTATGATAGTAACTGTATAGTAGGGACCACAAAGGAGTAGGCGTGGCCCACGAAATAATATCACCCGAAAACCAGCCTCGATTTTCCCTTACGACGATGAGGCAGTATTGGTGAGGTAAAACTAAGCCCAAACAAGCTTTCAGATTGACCTGAAACACTTTCAACAAGTTGCTATGGAATTCAAAAAAAAATTTATTCAACAGAATTTTCTACTGACTGACTGACTGAGTGATTGACTGACTGACTGATGCCTTCAGACAAGCGTAACTCAATAACAGCTAAGGCTACGGGCTTGATTTTTTCACTGTTCGACATCGCTTCGGCCCGACAGGTGCCTTTTGGCATACCGCAGTACATGCAATGCATTCTTCATGGACTTACCAGGGTCCTCCTTTGTGTCCCATTCATCTTTGCTGACAGGGAAAGATGTCGATTTGGCGCGAGCACATGATGGCTTCTCTTTGAAATGGAAATCGTCCATATTTTTCATCGTGGCTATTTCGATTGCAGAGGTGCTTTTCAAACAGTTCTTGATTCGTACTGCTGTGTAATGGGTTGAACATAGCCTACAATGAAGCGTAATGGATACTTCACTTTTCAGACGATAATAAATATGATTGGGGTGCACGGCACGATTTCTTTATTTTGGTATGCGTGGATTGTAGAGGTGCTTTTCGAACAGTTCTTGATTCGAAATGCTGTGTAACGGGTTAAACATAGCTAACAACGAAGCGTAATGGATACTTCACTTTTAAGATGATAATTGATATAGCGGGGGCGTGCGGTGCCTTTTCAGATGTGGTATGCATGGGTTCACCAGTTATAATAAAATTATTTACAAAAAAAGTTAACAAACAAGTACATGAAAAGATTTGGAATTTTCAACTAGAGTAGGGACCATAGCACATCAATAAAAAGTACTGAAACAAGTTGGAGTAGTCCATGATATTAAATCACTGTAAAACAATAAGAAGTGTTATATCCCTACTGTGTGTTCAGTACTTTTTATCGATGTGCTATGCTCCCTACTCTAGTTGAAAATTCCAAATTTTTTCATGTACTTGTAAGTAATAGTTGTATCATGTACCCAAGTGATTTGCTTGATATGTACACCCAAGCTCGAGGGCCGTTAGGCCCGAGAGCGTGGGTGTACATATCAGGCAAATGACGAGGAAACATGATACAACTGATATGTATCATGTAGGCTAATAGCCTACTGTGGTGGGCGACTAATCACCCAAGCCAATACGAGGCAACCCACTGGATTTATTATATAGAGAGTCTTGTAAAATTCGATTATGGGTCAGCAGCAAGTAACGTTGCAGTTCCGTTTGTTAACATAAATGAGCAAATCCTATGAATATCACGGAAACACTCAATTTTGCGATTTAACAAGTGTTTCAAAGTTGCTACATCTTTTAACCACTGTTTACAATATTGTCTAAACATCCAGAGGGGTAAGCTTTGCTGTAGAGTGGTTACCTCATGATATACGAAAAGTGGGTGTGGTACATAAGCAAACATGTGGACACGCGATTGTAAATTAACCATGACACTAGTTCTCACCTTAAACTTCCGTTTGTCAACTCATAGGGTGGTAAGGGTGTCAAATCGCCTTCATATCAGTGCTGTAGAATGCAAAATCGGGTTCATGGTTTTCATCACATGAGTAATAATAAACTCCCACAATTGAATACTGCCAGGATTCTTATAAAAACAAACAACATTACTTCATCAGATATCAAGGCCATGGTACATAAATGTACCATGGCCAGCCATGGTTTATTTTAAATGTACCATGGCCAGCCATGGTTTATTTTAAATGTACCATAGCCAGCCATGGTTTAACTTAAATGTACCATGGACAGCCAGGATTTATAAGATATGTACCCTGGAATTTGCCTTTGAAGTTAGGTGGTTTCATGGTACATATAAATATAAAATATATATAATTTGTATAATTGCTGATAAAATCAAAAATAGTTAAAGTGTTCAAAATCTGCTTTAAATCTTGATCATGATTGTGATTAGATCTTTTTCTTCTTCTCGTGGTAAAGAAAAAAGATAGATTTTAAAAAGCCTCAAAACTGGCCATAGGCCAGTTTTGGGGTATACAAATACAAAAAGCAATGATATCTAGTCCAAAGCAGCCAAGCTGCAAAAAGAGTGCGGCCCCCAAAAAGGCTATTGTAAAAAAGATGTGAAATCCAAGGTGGTGGCCAAGAAATGGCTGTGGTGGTAGGTTAGACCTGAGCCTAATATGCTCAAAATTTTACCTTTTATTCTTTCCAGAATTTCCCAAAAAATTCTCCTACTATTCTTTATTTATTCTTCTATCTACCCTGTTATTCCATGGTAATTCCCATTTAGTTTCTGCAGCTATAGTCACTTAGTTCTCAAGATGCTATAGTATTGCCAGAATTAATTAATTAATGGCTAACCATAAATGAAGCATTTCACCTTGCTGTAGTCATTACAACAGACTTTAAATGGTTATCAGGAGTAATAATAATAATATAGCTAAGCGTATTAAAGCTGTAGCTATAACTACATGCTAAGTTTAGTAGATAATGATATCAACATGTTTGTAAAGAAGATACGCTGGTATAAGATTTAAAAGTTTTAGATAATTATGCAATTAAATCCCTGATGCTGTCAGCAGATTATTAACATGAAATAATCTGACTGCTCTATTAGAGTATTTGAGCGTTCTATTAGAGTATATCAATCTATTAGAGGCTTTTCAACTTCTTTCAGCCAGCACTCATATAATAATGCCAGCTACTTATCATTCATAGTAGCTAGGTTCTTTCTTCTAGTTAATCAAGAAAAGACATGCCCCTTAATTCTACCGATTATTCTCTTAGACGTCCGATAATTCCAAAATTATGCCTGTAACCATCCTATTATTCTGGAATTATTCCCATGAAATTGGTGACCTATTATTCTCAAAATTATGCCGGCATATTAGGTGCAGGCCTATGGTAGGTTAATGGTAAAATTTTAATAATGACAATTCTCAGGTGAATTTTGTGCCAAGACCAAGCAGTAACAAATTCACTTGAATTTTTGCTATTAAATTTATTACCGTTAACCCACCATCACAACCATTTCTTGGCTGCCACCTTGGATTTCACATCTTCTTTCACTATAATCTTTTTGGGGGCCGCACTCTTTTTTTACAGTATGGATGTTTTGGATTAGATATTATATACTGCTACTCTTTATGTTCCACTGAATTTCTATATATTTTATTTAATACATTATATTATCAAGCAGCACTTTTGTGAAATGAGCATTGTAATAATAACTCATTATTTACCATAGAATGGATGGACTCCTCTATTTGTTGCTGCATTGAAAGGCTACACTAAAACTATAGAGATGTTACTCAAGTCAGAAGCTGATGCCAGTATAAACAGTGAGGTGAGAAATTACTTGTATCAAGACACATGTTAGTGTGTTTTGCGGCCCAAGAAGCCGGCGTGCCACACTATGGGTATATATAGTGACAGGAAGAAAGAAAACATTATTTTTCGCACCTTTGTATCTTGGTTATACCTTATCTGATTGGAACTAAATTAGCTGCAGAGTTTCCTACCAGCTAGGGGAGTTCACATTCCAAATTTGAAGGAAATTGCTCTAGCCATTTCTGAGTTACGAGCAGCCAAAGTTTCAGGTTTTTTCTTCATTTTTTTTCTTCTTTTTGTTTGTCTTTTCCCACATTTGCTATGATTGCCATAAAACATAAATGTGTACTCTGATCACCTTGAAATTTGCACACAGAAAGGCAGTCCAAAGGTGAATCCTAGTATCAAACTTGGTGCTAATCCAATGGATGGTTAAAGATTTATGATAGGGTTACCAATGTAAAAATTGACATCTTCAAAATAATTTGCTAACTGCTGTAACATGTTTGACCAACTTTCACTGAATACAGCTGCAGTGGTGGTAAATTCTATTGCATTCTTGGGGTGGAAATTGATCGAAATATTATGACAATCAAGAGATTACGAGCTGTGACTCCTGGAAATGATGATCTTTTATCACAATACTGTACTTCAACCTTCCTCTGTGAACAAACCATTACCAAAAAGTATTGGTGGTTTAATTGGTGAAGCACAATTGCTGTTGCTGCACATTTAGGCTGGATTTTGGAGTCAAAAATTGGGTTTTCGTCTGCAAAGACCAAATGAATAATAGCCAAAACTTCCTCACAACACAGTGGTAGTCTCCCATCAACAAAGAAGTCACACACCAAGAATGGTTTAATTCTGAGACTGTTAATCATCTGGGTGAGACCGGTATTGGGCAAAAATTGCCCAAAATGGCACCCTTTCCCATCACTTACTGTCTCAACTACGTACTTACTACCCGAATTCTTGGTATAAAACAACTCTTATGCTGCATACATACAATTTATCATCAAGAATTTTGTGACCTTTGTCGCTAGTAACTGTGAAAATAAATTAATAAGCGTTTATTCTAATAACTTCAGGCCCACGTGATTGAGTATGGCTGATAGCACTATTATACCAAAATCACGTAAGATATACAAGTTACACAGCTTAAATCATGATAATTACGGGTAAAGCGGTAGCCCGTCCTTATGCATGTAAATCGATAGTTACGAACAGTTACGAACTCATACCCGTATATGGACAATTACGGGGTTCGTTAAAGTGCTACTATTAACTCAACCTCGTATATGGACAATTATGAGTTTTGTTAAAGTGTCACGATTCTACTAGTATTGTATTAAAGAATGTCTACTGAGCAGAGTAACAAGAAATGGCGAAAGAGAGCTTGGGTATATTCGAGTATATTGCGAACATTGCAGTCGAACAGTTTCAGTACCTCGACTTGACACCGCCACAAGAGATTCCGACTTATGACAGATGAAGAGACATCATTAATCAGTAGCAGCAGTAGCTCGAGCGATGAAGAACTTTGTTGTTGAAGCTCACCATATAGACTTGGAGGAAAGTGATCGTAAAGAGGAAGACACATACTGTGTGTATGATACAGCGATGTAAGAGGCACTTATAAATGTGTACTAGCACCTGCCCAAGTAAAAGGACGGGTAAAAGGACTGGATAAAGGGACTGAGGACACGAGTTAATGGCAGAGTAACTCCAAGTGACGTTGGTACATATTAGAAGCTAGATTCAGCAAATCTATTAGAGCGTCTAAATTAATTATCCCAGGTTTTCTTAAGCACCTATCAACATTAAGCCCTATTACCCTCCCGGATTACTAGGGGATTAGTGGAGGATTTACGCCCAATTTGATCAGAAACTTTGCTCCGCTAGTATTTGATTGCTTTAGGCATTTGTTTAGCTTGAAAGCTATTAGATTTAGCTAATCATTTTCCTGAAGAATATTTCATCCATGCTACATGGAGATTTGACCATTGGTTGTTCCCCAGTTGGTGGGGAATTTAATTTTTCGAAAAGTCAAATCCCCACCATTTATACCACTACGTCTGGTGGTGGAGGTGTTGGATAACATTGATACTATAATAGCATAATATATAGTGGCATGTAGTTTTACCACTGCATGTACTTTGCAGACAGAAGTATATAATCCATCTGACAGAGGCAGAGTATGACAGTACAACACAGCTAAAATCATGATAAATAAGGGGATTTTGGTAGCCCATCTTTGTAAATGAAAATGGGTAAGGACGTACTGATACGGGCTTACGTCCGTTCATGGATATTGATGGAGAACACCCCGTTCTTGGAAATGATCATGATAATAACATCGACAGAACCTAGGACCATGGACTAAACCACGAGGAAAAACTAGCATGTATGATGGTGAACACTAAATAACTAGTTCAACACTGACCTCACAAGCACTATAGCTGAAGAATGTAGAAGTCCCATGATTTTCACTACAATGGCAGATTCGTGGTTGCATAGAAACCAGACATCACTAAATGTTACGTAGTCCCTAATAGAGTAATCACCCTAGCTAGTAAAGCAGTCACTCTAATAGAGCAGTCACCCAGTAACTAACATTATAATTGGGTGCAAATAAAACACTACATAGATAGTCAATAAACTACAGTTGCATTATATTGCACAATATATCCCAACATCTGGAATTCAGTAAGTCTTCAAAGGCCTCATCCTCATAATTTCCAATCTTTAAATTCAGCATGAGGTTTGAGGTTGCCTAAGTTCTGATCTCCAATCTTTGGGTCATACTTTCTTTCACTGTCTTTCTTACTAGCCAATGAAGGTCTATAAAATACAGGTATATGCACTATTCGATAGTCAGTGTGAAAATACAAAACAACCAACACACCTAGACTATGACACAGGTATCCCTTAGAAATAAAATACACATAGCAGCAGGTCACCCGTGCATGGATACACAACAAAAAAATTTTCACAAACCTGCAACACTCACATACAGGTCGCCAGTGCTTGGATACTCAACACACCTACAATACCCGGATATAGGTCCCCAGTAGGCTTGTGGGAATTATGCTCAAAATTTTCATCATTATTCTATTCCGAATTTCTTTTAAAAACTTATCATTATGCCTTTTATTATTCCCAAAAATACTCATTATTCCCAAAATTATTCCTACTTCTTATAACTTGTTCTTCTCTTTAGTAAGTAAATTGTACAGCAAGACTTTAAAGTACTAAATCTAGCTGTGTCAATTCATCAGAAAAGCTTTTTTGCTAGTAAGATGCTCAGTTACTAGTATAATGGGTAACGAAATATTCCACGCCGATTGTTCTATTAGAGTAAGTGACTGCTCTATTAGAGTATCTCGATCTTAATTTATTTTTAGGCCAATTATGCTCTAAAAATGCATCAAAATGCTGGAATAATGCTCAATTCTTTTACCCCATCATTATTCCCGAAATTATTCGGGCATAATTCCCGCATCCCTAGTCCCCAGTACATAACACAATAGACACATCTACAACACCCGGATACAGGTCCCCAGTAGTGCTGAAATGAATAGCAATTTTTACTATTCGAATAGTTGTGAACAAAATGACTGATTGTTTGATTATTCTTTAAGCATGACAACGCACTGAAATCTTTGAGTCAAAATATTTTTACCTATTCTAACATGGAATTTTTCAGTGTGAATGTGCCACTTTGTTCACAATTTAAAGCTTCTAGGTTGGCTTCATCCATCTGATCACAGCTTTCTAGAGTGTTACTATAGTGCTAACGAATAATCGAATAGTGAGTTAACGAATTGAGTAATATCATGCCGACCGAATAGTCGATTGTCCGATTAGTCATTTAAGCACTAGTCCACAGTACATCAATACACAACACAATTAACACACCTACAAGACCCGAAAACAGGTTGCCAGTGTGTGGAAAACACAACACAATTGACACACCTACATGACCCGAAAACAGGTCGCCAGTGTGTGGATACACACAAGTGACACACCTACAAGACCCGAACACAGGTCGCCAGTGCGTGGATATACAACACAATTGACACACGTACAAGACCCAAAAACAGGTCGCCAGTGTGTGGATACACAACACAATTGACACACGTACAAGACCCAAAAACAGGTCGCCAGTGTGTGGATACACAATACAATTGACACACCTGCAAGACCCGAACACAGGTCACCAGTGCGTGGATGCACAACACAATTGACACACCTACAAGACCCGAAAACAGGTCACCAGTGTGTGGATACACAACACAATTGACACACCTGCAAGACCCGAACACAGGTCACCAGTGCGTGGATACACAACACAATTGACACACCTACAAGACCCGAAAACAGGTCTCCAGTGTGTGGATACACAACACAATTGACACACCTGCAAGACCCGAACACAGGTCACCAGTGCGTGGATACACAACACAATTGACACACCTACAAGACCCGAAAACAGGTCGCCAGTGTGTGGATACACAACACAATTGACACACCTGCAAGACCCGAACACAGTTCACCAGTGTGTGGATGCACAACACAATTGACACACCTGCAATACCCGAACACAGGTCGCCAGTGCGTGGATACATACACAAAACAATTGACACTCCTACAAGACCCGGACACAGGTCGCCAGTGCGTGGATACACAACACAATTGACACACCTGCAAGACCCGAACACAGGTCGCCAGTGTATGGATACACAACACAATTGACACACCTACAAGACCCGAAAACAGGTCACCAGTGTGTGAATACACAACACAATTGACACACCTACAAGACCCGAACACAGGTCACCAGTGCGTGGATACACAACACAATTGACACACCTACAAGACCTGAAAACAGGTCTCCAGTGTGTGGATACACAACACAATTGACACACCTGCAAGACCCGAACACAGGTCACCAGTGCGTGGATACACAACACAATTGACACACCTACAAGACCCGAAAACAGGTCGCCAGTGTGTGGATACACAACACAATTGACACACCTGCAAGACCCGAACACAGTTCACCAGTGTGTGGATGCACAACACAATTGACACACCTGCAATACCCGAACACAGGTCGCCAGTGCGTGGATACATACACAAAACAATTGACACTCCTACAAGACCCGGACACGGGTCGCCAGTGCGTGGATACACAACACAATTGACACACCTGCAAGACCCGAACACAGGTCGCCAGTGTATGGATACACAATACAATTGACATACCTACAAGACCCGAAAACAGGTCACCAGTGTGTGAATACACAACACAATTGACACACCTACAAGACCCGAAAACAGGTCGCCAGTGCGTGGATATACAACACAATTGACACACCTATAAGACCCGAAAACAGGTCGCCAGTGTGTGGATACACAACACAATTGACACACCTGCAAGACCCAAACACAGGTCACCAGTGCATGCATACACAACACAATTGACACACCTACAAGACCCGGACACAGGTCGCCAGTGCATGGATACACAACACAATTGACACACCTACAAGACCTGAAAACAGGTCGCCAGTGTATGGATTAACAACACAATTGACACACCTGCAAGACCCGAACACAGATCGCCAGTGCGTGGATACACAACACAATTGACACACCTGCAAGACCCGGACACAGGTAGCCAGTGCATGGATACACAACACAATTGACACACCTACAAGACCCGAACAGAGGTCGCCAGTGCGTGGATACACAACACAATTGACACACCTACAAGACCCAAAACAGGTCACCAGTGCGTGGATACACAACACAATTGACACACCTACAAGACCCGAACACAGGTCGCCAGTGCGTAGATACACAACACAATTGACACACACCAGCCCATAAATAACAACACACCAAGAAAGAGTTTAACAGTATGTGGAATTACAACAAGGGTGACGCACATACAAGGTCCAGGAACAGGTCATCAGTTTGTGCAACTACAACATGGATAACACCAATACTTTGAAGCTTGTCTAGTTCGCCATTAACAAAATCGACACACTAAAATGTATATTAGAACATGAACGTGACTACAGAGTGTAATCTTCACGAAAATGTAGAACACGGGTCAGCATTGTACTACATCACACTGTAACACTCGCACTGGATTTCTTATGCTATGACACTAATTAGAGTTGTCTGACAGTGTGCTTCTCACGTGATGATGTAACTGTTGAACATGGCGATGGAACTCAGCATGAAGTAACCACTCTTATTGTTGTTGTTGTTGTGAAGTTCGCGTCGTTTGCAAGCACTTTGTAGATGATAAAGTGCTCGTACCAAAGGATGAGTGACGGATAGACTAGTAGTCCACCATTATTTGAAGACTTCACGTGTTCAGAATAAGATATGTGGAAAAGAAGTAATTTTACTTGAACGATGTCTCTGAAAGATGTAGTAACAGTGGATGGAATGTGCTAGTCGCGTAAAAAATTTCTTCCTATTGGCGCTCATTAATAAGAAATTTGGACAAGAAAGCCGTTTCTAAGAGACTACCAAGTGTGTTTAGTATTTACACTGTTCAATTACAACATTATTTTATATCTAGAGCAAGCAGATCGTAGATGAATTGACATTTCAGGTGATCAGCTACAACAGTTCTTAAGATCCTCCCAGTGGATACATCAGCAATGAGATGGTGAGTACAGAATTCTTGAATGTTCAATAATGCTTTGTTTAGATCAACAAAAGAATTGTTGGAAGCAGAAGAGCTGATTAGAGAACAAATGGAAAAGAAGAACTGGCAAAGCAAAAGAGCGTTTTTGATTCAGAGGGATACAGCTATAAATGCTGATGATAGTGTAAGAGCTGAAAACAGTGAGATGGTGATTTACTAGTAAGGTGATAGTTTTGGTTAGGGTGAAACAATTCTTGGAAAGGCTGACAACAGTAATAGAAAAACTGGGACTGTATCTATATGGTAACATCTTTGGGATTGGTTGTTTGAAGAAATGTTGACTGTAGTGGCAGAGTAACAGAACAAACAGTAGCACTATATGGATAAGAAAAAGACTTTGAATGATTAAATGGTATGTACAACATTCTTATTGGAATAGTTTAAAATACAAGGCTTTGTGTGTGCAGTTGTGGAAGTTGACGTATTAAAGAGACAGACCTCGAAACGGTGAGATGATGTGTACAACATTCATGAGTGATTTTTTCATAGCACCATAAACACTGTGTAGTTTAAAATACAAGGCTTTGTGTGTGTAGTTATGGAAGTTTGCGTATTAAAGAGACAGACCTTGAAATGGTGAGATGATGTGTACAACATTCGTGAGTGATTTCTTCATAGCACCATAAACATTGTGTTTAGAGCAAATTTCGCTAGAAAGAATGCCAGGGAAGCTGAAAAGCACTAGTAGAAGAGATAGATTCACCACTGGTGTTTACAGTGAAATGGCTCCTCGACATGTTGGATGTGGCAGGAAAGGAAATGCCAGTATCCAAATGGTAAGTATAATATTGTTGAGGAATTGTGAGTGAAATTGTATCTTTAGAGTGAAGCGTGTACCCAACATCGTGACAGAAGTGACAGGAAAGAAAGTTCTAGTAGCAAAATGGTAAGTATAACTCTCTTGAGGAATTGGTCAATCAATGAATTTATGTGCTAGGAGTGAAACAGCTAGCCAACATAGTGGTAGAAAAAATTCCAGGACCATAAGTGCCAACAGTAAAATGGTAAGGCTAATATTATTAAGGGATAAGTTGGTAAATGAAATTAATTGTGTTTAGACTGAAACAGCTGAGCTACATAGCACCAACTAAACAATAGTCAAGAACCATTTGAATGCAAAGACAGTGGTACGTACATAATTATTGTATATGCAACAGTTTATTAATATCTGTACACGTTGTAGTATCAAGAGGAAGGAGGACTAGAAGTTTTTGACACACTAAGCGGAGATAATGGGAGTGACAGTGATTGTGGGGGAATTCTGTTGTAAATATTATATTATAGCAAGTATTAAAATTTTACGCGAATTTTATAACACCAACCCGGAGTCGCGAATATAGATTAGTGATCACGTGCATGGCACAATTACACCCATCATGACGATGTGTCTCGAGATTGAGACAAGTATAAAGATGGGTCCACGTCTTGAAAGGTGGTTCCACCACGGGTAAGCTCGAACCTCGTCTTGGCGTTAAGTACGAAACCCATAGTTGTCGCGTATTTGCTCAGCTACGGGTATCTTTATGGAATAATTTCATCCCATAATAGTCTCTTATTTAGCTGTGTTACTGTTGAAACCATTTAAAAAGATATCAAGTGCGAGATCAACTGTAGTTAAATCACCATAAGGATGAAATCACGTGAGCCTGAAGTTATTAGAACAAACGACTTTTAATTTATTTTAAGACAAGTTATATAGTGCCAGCAGTCACGTGCATTAAAAAAGACTTATACAAAAAACCTAAGAAAGCGAAAAAAGTTGTCTCAGCAAGGGCTCGAACCTGGACATCCGTACTCATAAGCAATGTTCGTATAACGATTATATCACCGGTGCTGCAGCCACTCATCTCCTTTAGTTTCTACCTTATAAACATCCGACTGAAGTGACTTCTATATATAACAGGAGTGAAGAAGAAACCAAAGCTGAACCCTAGCCTATCCCTAATGCTAAGGAACTACTTTTTGCATGCCCTAAAGTTGAATGCTCGGGGCAACCGACTAGATGTGTACCCTAAAGTTGAATGCTCAGGGAAACCTACTAGACGCGTGCCCTAAAGTCAAATGCTCGGGGAATATTGGACACGTACCAACTCTAGCTCACCTAGACACAACTGGTTTGTTTGATAGTCCAGCAAATGATGGACTTGTATCAGTAAAATAGCCGTTCACGTTTGTAACCAGTGCCGGTACTATATCCACTTTGTTATTTTTACAGTTTATAATGACAAAGGTCACAAAACTTTTGATGATAAATTGTATGTATGTAACGTAAGTAGTGTTTACGCCAGAATTCGAGTTGTGAGTAGTTTAGAGAGCAAGTGATGGGAAAAGGGTGCCATTTTGGGTGATTTTTGCCCAATACCGGTCTCACCCAGATGGTTAACAGTCTCAGAATTAAACCATAGTTGGTGTGTAACTTCTTTGTTGATGGGCAACTACTACTGCGGTGTGAGGAAGTTTTGGCTATCATTCATTTGGTCTTTGTGGACGAAAACCCATTTTTGGATCACAAAATCCTGCCTAAATGATGCAGCGATAGCAATCATGCTTCACCAATCAAACCACCAATACTTTTTGGTAAAGGTTTGTATACAGATGAAGGTTGAAGTGCAGTATTGTCAGGGGCTGATACAGGGGGGGAGGGGGTGGGTGGGTGGATGGGGTAGCCAGCCACCCTCCATGAATTGAATTACTTTACTTACGCATGCAAATTAAAGCATTAATAGCTAAAGTATACTCATACTAATCATATAAAACACTTGTAGTACACATTTTTCTGTTATGTTTAGTCACAAACTCTTTGCATTATTTTTTCAACATTCAGTGGGAAACTAAATCCTGCAATACCAACACTCCGAGGTTACCCAGTCTTTCACCATTCATAGTGGTGCACAACCATGAATGGATTTTCCTGAGACAAGATTGAGTCTAACAATGAAATAGTAATTGTGACTCTCTAATAATCAGTTGGTGAACTTACTTTAGGGTTTGGCAACCTCTTATAACATGGGGCATGCTTTCATTGCTGTTAATATCTCTGCACAAATTTAAAGCTTTATGATAAATTTTGATTATGCTCAGCATTTACATTTTCACGAAGTTGCTTGTAATACTCCTTGACTACATCAATTTTGTTAAAATCAAATAGATATACTTCCTGTAGTCATCCTTGTAAGCATTCTGCAATTGGCTCCAGTAATTCTTTTGACAGCAAAAATGCAACCACATGCTCAAAGCTTGTAAAAAATATGCTTTAAACCATTGGCAGTACTTCGAGATTCCAAATCCCAATTCCAGTTATTTCCATTAGGATAAATTTCACTGTCATTATCAGCAGGTAAACAAATCTGTTTCCAAGTCTTAACCAGGTAAGGATACAATTCAAAAATTGTACTGAGCTTTAGTTATAATAGCTATTAGCATGTCACCAGTATTTCTTTAGGTTCAGTACAAGTGGCCAGCACTAAATTTACATTAATAATTTTCAGTCAAAATCACTTCCAGATTCAACCTCGGGAGGGCAATTTTCAAAATTTCCGTGGGGTAGGGCATGCTCCCTGACCCCCCTAGTAAGAGCATGCTTCGCATGCTGAGTGTGCTTCGAACACTGAACCTATTAACACAAACACTTTGATAAATCCCCACTTCAATGCTATATGACAGTGCTTGTTGTATGAAAAACTAGCAAAAGCATAAAACTAAGCCAGCCACCCCCTTTCATTTATTTCTGGATCAGCCTATGATTGTGATAAAAGATCATTGTTTCCAGGAGTTACAGCTCGTAATCTTGTGATTTTTACATATTTTGATTGATTTCCACCCCAAGAAGGCGATAGAATTTACTGCCACTGCAGCTGTATTCAAGTGAGAGTTGGTCCAACATGTTACAGCTGTAAGCAATTTATTTTGAAAACGTCAATTTTTTACATTGGTAGAGTAACTTAAATAATATCGAATGGGCTCCAAAATCGGACGTGATTACTGGAGCTACAGCAGGAGTTTTCAAACAACATGTATGTCGTTAGAAAGTTCAAGGCTGTGGGACTTTGCACACCAAGTATCGGCTTACTCGGCTTCTTTGTCTGGTGGCAGCAGACCTGCAAAGTCATTTCTGATTAATATGTAAAATCCGGAAAAAGGTCAATTCATGGACACGCACAGTTTACAAATCACACTTACATTTAATCAATGGTATTATATCTTTCACTTGAAGAGCAATTCATCTACTTTCAAATATCCCCAGTTTATTTAATCTAATCCTTTACATCACGAATTACAAATCAAATAAAATGAGACATCACTAGAGTAATAATCGCACCATAAATTTAAGTGTACGGAAGTATACGGTGTTCGTAAAAGTATACAGTGCACATTTCCTGTAAACTTATCTCAAACAACTTATACTTATTCAAGTTTCAGTATACTTAAATTTACGGGGTGATTATTACTCCAGTGACATCTCATTTGATTTGATTTGTAATTCGTGATTTAAATGATTAGATTAAATAAAGTAGGGATATTTAGAAAGTAGATGAGTTACTCTATAAGTTAAAGATATACAACCGTTGAATAAATGTAAGTGTGAGTTGTAAACTGTGGGTGTCCGTGAATCGACCTTTTTCCTGGATCATACATATTAATCGGAAATGACTTTGCAGGTCTGCTGCCACCAGACAACTGAAGCACAGTCTTTCTTATGGAATAGTGATGGGATGGCTGAGATGTAAATTAAACTTCTCTTTGTTGAGACCTGCAATTATGTGCATTCGCGGTGCCAGGTCCAGTTTGCGCTATCCCATTGCTGAGGAACCGATTACTGTGCAGGTTGCTGAGGCCCATATTTAAGTTCACTTGTATTTGCTTATTATGTACTGTTTTATCTTATGTACAAAAAAAATTTTTTTAAAAACAGACAACTGAAGAAGCCGAGGAAGCTGATACTTAGTATGCAAAGTCCTACAGCCTTGAACTATCTTAAAGACATACAAGTTGTTTGAAAATTCCTGTTGTACCTCGAGCAATCGCGTCTGATTTTGGAACCCGTCCGATATTAGGTGAGTTACTCTAACCCTATTTATGACCAATTATTCGTGGAAAACAAGATCGATTTATTGTCATGCCTACAGGGTAAACTGCTTCATGGAATTAGTTGAAAATCGTTTTGTGGATAGATCAACCATTGTAGGAGTGCCTTTTGGTGGTTTGAAGCAATCAAAATAAAGATCATAGAGATACAGTGTATGACATGAAACTAAAGGCATGTAACAATTGTGTGATCGAGATTTGTGAATAAAAATACCAATAATTTTCTTGCCTATCAGGAAAACCGCTTAGCTGAAAATGGGTATGTCGCTGGAATAGTCATCATAGAAAGTCCTTGCAGTAGTACAGAACAATCGGATTACAAACCACTGAATTATGATTCCAAAGCCAACTCCGTGTAGCAAACACTAGATCAAGATACTCTAATAGAACAGTCACCCCAATAGAGCATTCTGCTAGTTCAATACTTACTCCATTACAGATTTCTATTACATTGCAAGCTATACTGTAGGGAACTCAGCAGCAACCAGTTAATATTGTAGACAGTTCAGCTACAAGCAAGTCACCCTATAGAGAGATCAGCTACAAATATATGGCTGTAAAATTATTACAAGGCACACTGAAGAGAGTTCACCGATCAGCAAGTCATGCATCCTGTAGAGAGTTCAGCTATATACAATTCACTCTGTATATAGAGAATTCTGCTACTAACAAGTCTTCATGCAGAGAGTTTAACATTCAATATCTACCATGTAAAGTGTTCGGCTTTACTAATTATAACAAGTTACTCTTTAGAGAGATCAGCTAGAAACAAGAGTGAGTTCAGCTAGAAAATGTCACCTTGTAGTGAGTTCAGCTACAACAAATCACCTTGCAGAGAATTCAGCAACAAACAAATCACCCTGTAGAGAGTTCAGCTACAAAGAAACCACCATGTAGAGAGTTCAGCTGCAAACAAATGACTGTGAAGAGGATTCAGCTACAAACAAATCGTCCTGTAGTGAGATTAGCTAGAAGAAGTTACCTTGTAGAGAATTCAACTACAAAGAAACCATCATTTAGAGAGATCAGCTGCAAACAAAATCACCCAGTAGAATGTTCAGCTACGAATAGATCACCCTGTAGAGAGTTCAGCTAGAAAAAATCATCCTGTAGAGAGATCAGCTACAAACAAGTCACCCTGTAGAGAGATCAGCTGGACGAAGTTACAGTTCAGCTGCAAACATATCACCTGTAGAGAGCTCAGCTACAAACAAATCACCCTGTAGAGAGATCAGCTGGAAGAGGTCACCTTGTAGAGAGTTCAGCTACAAAGAAACCATAATGTAAAGAGTTCAGCTGCAAATAAATCACCTGTAGAGAGTTCAGCTACAAAAAGATCACCCTGTAGAGAGATCAGCTAGAAGAGGTCATGTTGTACAGAGTTCAACTACAAAGAAACCATAATGATAAGAGTTCAGCTCCAAACAAATCGCCTGTAGAGAGTTCAGTTACGAAAAGATCACACTGTAGAGAGTTCAGCTAGAAGAAGTTACCTTGTAGAGAGTTCAGCTACAAAGAAACCATCATGTAGAGAGTTTAGCTGCAAACAAATCACTCTGTAGAGAGTTCAGCTATGAAAAGATCACCCTGTAGAGAGTTCAGCTAGAAGAAGTCACCTTGTAGGGAGTTCAGCTACAAAGAAGCCACTATGTAAAGAGTTCAGCTGCAAACAAATTTCCCTGAAAAGAATTTAGCTACAAAGAAACCAACATGTAGAGAGTTCAGCTACAAACAAGTCACCCTGTAGAGAGTTCAGCTACAAACACAAATCACCCTTTAAAGAGATAAACCAGACAAAGTAACCTAGTAGAGAGATCACATAGAAGCAAATCACACTGTGGAGAGTTCAGCTACAAAGAAACTATGCTATAGAGAGTTCATCTACAGGCAAATCACCCTTTAGAGACTTCAGTTACCTTTCAAGTCACCCAGCAGAGAGAACAGCTGCAAAACGTTATCCGTAGGGACTAATTGATAGGTAATAAATATATGTATTATATATATATATATAAATATTATATATATTATATATATAATGTATATATTTACTGATAAAATTAGAAATAGTTAAAGTGTTTACAGGTTTTTGCAATTGAATTCGTCGCCTTTGTGAATGAATTCATCCCATTTGCAATTGAATTCATCTCGTTTGCAATTGAGTTCATCAGTTTTACAGTTGTATTCGTTGGTTTTACAATAGAATTCATCGAGTTTGCATTACAATTCGTCATAAACAAAACGACTCCAAGAAGCCAACCATTCATTAAGAGATGAATTATTTACGCCGGCCATGGAGAGTTACACTTGAGACACTAGAAGGTAATTGGAACTGGTAATTGGAGCTGGTAATACGCAAAGCTGATAGCAAGTTAATTAGCTTACTCACGAGTGCCCACACCCATCACGAATGGTGTAGTAGAGTTTGGAATGTTGTTGGATAGGCTGTTGAGGAAGAATTATTGCCTTATAAAGAGTTGTTTACTACTGTTGTACTTGAGCAAGTTCTTGTAGCAGCTGCTACACCATGTCTTTTTGTTTTCTCCAGCTGCCATTCTTGTTACGGACAAATTTAACTGCAAAACCGATGAATTCTATTGCAAAACCGGCGAATTCTATTGCAAAACCAATCAATTCAGTTGCAAATGGGATGAATTCAGTTGCAAAACTGACGAATTCAATTGCAAATGGGACTAATTCAATTGCAAAACCTGTAAATTTTTTTCTTCTTCCTGTGGTAAAGAAAAAAGATAGGTTCAAAAAGCCAAACACAAAAAGAAGTGAAATCTAACCCAAAACAGCCAAGCTATTAAAAAAGAGTGCGGCCCTCAAAAAGGCTATGGTGAAAAATATGTGAAATCCAAGGTGGCGGCCAAGTGATGGTAGGTTAATGGTAAAAATTTTAATAACGACAATTCAGGTGAATTTTATGCCAAGACCAAGTGGCACCAAGTTCACCTGAATTGTTGCTATTAAAATTTTTACCATTAACCTACCATCACAACCATATCTTGGCCACCACCTTGGATTTCACATCTTTTTCATCATAGCCTTGGATTTCACATCTTTTTCACCATGGCCTTTTAAAGGGCCACACTTTTTTACAGCTTGGTTGTTTTGGATTAGATACTATTATCCATGCATAAACAACCTATTTGTAGAAAAGGGTGTGGGCTTCAAAAAGCCTGGGAGAAAAAGTTGTGTAATCAAGCCATGAAAATAGCTGCAATGATGTGGATGATGAAAATTATTATTTAAAGGGGAAATGCATTGTGAATTGTTAATACGTGAAACTGTTCAAGTTTATGATGTAATTATAAACAAATTGCTTAATTGTTATGGATCATGTGTGTTATTTAAGTGGCAGTCTTTATTATATCTGTCACGATTGTAAGCCAGGTAAGCTAGCTTAGAATGCCCCCTGGGCTGTTTAACATTGTAACAAAGCCAATACATGATAGTAGATGGCAGGATTATCTTGTTCGAGACAAAGCGCTTCATTTTATTCAATAACATTGCTGTTACAATTTGCCTGGTTGTGATACGTGAATACAAGTTGTTGTGTAGTGTCAATTACTCTTCAGCTGCTTGTTTATTCCTTTTACAGCAATAGAATAAAATCTGTGGATAGTTTTTAAGATTGTTCTTCCATCCGCTGACACAGACGTGATTTTATTGTACTTTCTGCTATCTTAAATGGCTTCGCAACAAAACAAATTCGTGACGCATTGCCCCTTTAATAATGGATTATTTTTATTATGATCAACATCATTGCAGCCACTTCATGCATGGCCACCACCTTTGATTTCACAATTTTTTTCACCATGGCTTATTGAAGGACATGTCCTTTTTACATGTATAAGCTTGGCTGTTGTTGTGTGAATTTCACTTATTTTTATATACCCAAAGCCAAGGCTTTGAGGTTTGTTTTTACGTAAATCATTGTTCTTCTTAGATACAGATGCAATGAAGATGATATGACAAATTTATTGTGCTACCAATACAAAAAAATTGCTACATACCGATCCAATACTAAAGCCAATTTATACTGATATAATTTTGTACTTGTAAAGTTGTAATAATATATGTAATGCCTGTAGTTATCTGCAATAGTGTTTTATAACAAAGTAAATTCATAGGTATACTATTTGTGTATTAAGATTTTGCAGTGACTCTTCAATTAGAGTGTTTTGATTTTTCATGCAAAATGTGATAAATTCCAGTTGTTCAATTTTTACAAAGCAAATCATCACATTTGCATTTACAAAGCAAATCATCACATTTGCATTTACAAAGCAAATCATCACATTTGCATTTACAAAGCAAATCATCACATTTGCATTTACAAAGCAAATCATCACATTTGCATTTACAAAGCAAATCATCACATTTGCACTAAGCTTAGTATGTGATTGTGCCACAATATGTTTGACAATCAAGCTACATATTTACATTTTATGATGGTTTTTATAAGTAATAATCTAAGTCCCCTTAAGCCCCCTAAACAGAGAAAAAAATGAACACATTAAGCTGGATTTTGAAGGCTTGTATTTCACAATTGCGCTTGGAAATCTTGTTCAAATTTAGTATGTAGGGTGCTGAAGGTGGAGGGTGTTTGAAATATAAAAACGATTCCAATCCGAGAAGGGAGCATGGAGTTACATATGCGTGATAATCATGTTTTGTTTTTTCCTGTAAATATACTCACAGTGTGTCATTCCCACTTTTTTGGTCACATGAACCTTGTGTCTTGATATGTACAGCTTTGACATACAATCACAAAACATTTGCCACTGGGTGGAGTAAGATTTCTTACATACTTTTGCACTCCACTGAAATTCTTCACATAATGTTCAACATTTCATACTATATTCTATTTAATGCATTATATCATCAATACTTTTGTGAAATGAGCATTGTATCAATAACTGATATTCACCATAGAATGGATGGACTACTCTACATTTTGCTGTGAAAAAAGGAAATACTGAAGTAGTAAAGATGCTCATAAAATTGGGAGAAGATATTCACACTTCTACAAAAGTAATACTAAGCAATTGTGCAACTATAAGTCCATCTGTCTAATAGATAGTTAAACCAGGCATACGTACATAGTTAATGTAAGATACACACAGTGTATTTCTCATTATGATTATTACATAATAATTTGGATGGAATTTTCATGCTGGCATGTTTAAGAAACAAGTATAAGGAATTTTAAGTTCGGTTAGGGATTGAAGAATAATAGTAGGGGAAAAAGTATGGTCGCCTACACTTGCAGTATTCCTAATCAAACTTAAAATTCCGCTTTTCCTTATAAAACAAAACCTCACTTAGTGGCCACCTCATTATAGTGGCCAGGTCCAGTAAGTCCAAATGTATACTATTCCATTGATTTAATTTTCAATAATAAGGCCACCTCATTAATGAGGCCTGTGGCCACATACTATGGGACCAAACCGGTAAAACTAACACAATATTTAGCTGAGTAGGAAGTTAGATGAAAGCCAAGGTATCGCTCCTGAAGTTGAGTGCTTAATTTGGCTACCAATAGCTACATCTATTATTCTGACAATTATATTATTCAGAACTATATGGTTTTACCAGCCATTATTGTCAATACTAAATAGCCATTGCAGTAACTATCCTGTTTTTGGTTTGTTACAACCTTGGTAATAAGTCCACTTTGTTTTATGGGTGCATTAATGAGATTTTCAGTAATAGGGCCATCTCACTAATAGGGCCACTCATAATGGGTCCCATAAGTGGCCCTATTAATGAGGTTTCACTGTACTTGTTTGTTTACTTTTTTGTAACATTTTTCTGACCAGTGAAAGAATGGCATCAGAATTAATGTTTTCACCTAAACTTGCACCCCAGCTATCATTTATTACTGACTTGAAAGTGAAGTGGTCATTATGCTTCACTTTCAGCTATATGCGGCCTGATACACAACACTACAAACGAAGAACACTATGAAAAGTGCCTCTGCAATCAATCCAGTCACCACGAAAGGTGCTTACAGACGATTTGCATGCCCCATCTATCAATTACTGATTTGTATAGGTAACCACACACATTTGAGTGCAATTTTGGCTGTTACAAGTACAATTATTCCATAATTGCACAAAAATGCATGTGATTGCCTACTAATCACATAGTGACCACCCTTCGTGGTTTGTAGTACACATCTATCCTATTCTAGATAATTTTACTAATCAACTACGTGAGTTATTAATTGTATAACTATATTATCGTAACTTTTCTTTTTTCTTTCTATTGTAATATATGCACTATAACTCACTGATTGATTATAACTAGCAATTATATGTATGTACTGTATGCTGTAACTTATTATTTATGAATAGTAATTGTAATCAACACATGCACTGTTTATTATTAGTAACTGTAACATACACAATGTAGCATACATACTTTAACTCATTGATTGTAATGTGTTCTGTGATTTACATCCTAGGCAAAACCAGCTGTGCTGCCTGCCTAGTAATTAATAATAAAGAAATAAAGAAATATCCAGTTCTATGTGGCCATTAAATTCTACCAGGTGATTGCATCACCCTTCTTTGTATTACATCATTTGTTGTTGTACTTAAAAGGCTTCACGTGTCAGTAATTCTGATTGGCTACTCAAAATGTCTACATATGTTGCACTTGAAAGGCTTCTATTGTCAGCTTATTTGATTGGCTATTCATTACATCACTTTCTTGTTGCACTTAATAGGCTTCTGTTATTCTGCTATTTCATTGGCTGCTTTACAGTGCAATTACAGAAACAAGGCCATGCGATTTGGGATTAATTGCACTCCTACTATTGAGACTAATGTATGGCAAACTAAATCACTATGTGATTAGAAAGTAAAGTGGCCATTACACTTCACACTGTGAGAAATGAGGGTTATAAGATGGTATTTCCAGTGGCTTATTGAATACAAAAAGTTTGATGTAACCTGTAGTATACTAACACTCTCAATTGAGACTTTAGTTAATGTGTTAAACATACTGAAACCATATAATTATGTGATGGTATAGTGTGGGCATTATATTAGATGTAAGCTATTTCAGATAATGTGGTAAATAAACTGAAACCATAATTATATGCAATAGTATAGTATGGATAATACTAAAGTATAAGATGAGTATAATACAGGATTTATATTAAGGCTTATTTGTACTCAATAAGCCACTGGAAATACCATATTATATCCCACCTTTTTCACAGTGTCACTTTCACCAATTTCAGCCTGTTACACAGTGTTACAAGGAAAGAACACTATTATGAGTGCCTCTGCAACCAATCCAGTCACCATGAAACATATGGACAATTTCTGTTTACAAACATATGTACAGCACTATCTCAAATTGACACCTTGGGCTGTCAGTACCAAGAAATATGACACAAACAAGGACAAAGGTAATTCCATGATGTGTGCATCATATGTACTATAGTATGTCAAAAGGCGCGTCTTTGGATGAAACAGCATCAAACTGTGAAAAAATCAAGCTCATAACCTTAGCCATTATCGAGTTATGCTTGCCTGAAGGAATCAGGGAGGCAGGCTGGTAGTCAGTCATTAGAACATTTCATTGTATAATTGTAGCTATCTATCAGAAGTATTTCGGGTCATACTGAAGGAAATTTTGGGTTTAGTTATGCCTAACCAATACTGCCAAGGTGTCAGAATGGTACTGTGTAGCTGGCTGGTTGTTGGGTGATATTTGTGGCCAGAAGAACCCAAGCCTCCATGATCTCTAATATACAGTATCACTGTACTTTATGATACTAATTACAATAATGACTTACCTCCTGATCACCATTACATAAACTTTTTCTACAGAATGCAGTAACTGTTCTACAAGTTGCTGCAGAAAATGGTCATACCCAAGTTGTTGAGATGTTGATTGAGTCAGAAGCAGATGTCAATGCTGCTAGTAAAGTAAGAATATTATTATCAGTGGAGAATTATGACTTTCGTTTCCTCTTTCATCTACAATCAATATAATTATAGCATTCTTTTGCGATTGTACCGTACAAGTTATAATTATTTGAAACCTTAAAAACAGTTACAATAGTTAAAAGAACCAATGATTTAGGGCAATTAAATATGCTTGAAGGTACTAGAGAACCAATGTTGGGGTAGTTTTGTAACAAATGCAGATACTTGTCATTTGAGTGGCTTAACCACTAGTAGCTACTTCACATTGTGCAATAAGTATTCTCTTTAGTGATAAAGAAAGATTTTGGTTTTAATTAAAAAGTGTGGTCAAAGCTCTTCCAACAATGAGAGCTCTCTGAACACTGGCTTTACCTTTGTTAATGCTGTACCTTAGACCAGGTCCACCCAGAGAAATTAAGGGGCCCAGGGCAAAGAGTCAAAGTGGGGCCCTTGACCCAAGTTGTAAGGTGAAGACCAAAAAAAAAAGGTCACAACCTGCTGGCAATAACAATAACTACCCATCACCAACCATATCTCCTTATCTATAAGCTTGCTATACTGCTCCTCTGAAGAATACTGTGACTGCTCTATTAGAGTATTTAGATCTGACTGCTCTATTAGAGTATATCGATCTTTTAAACAGGTATTCAGGGGGCCCTTCATGGGGCCTCCTGCAAAATGTCCCAGTTGCCCCCCCCCTGTGGGCGGCCCTGCCTTAGACTGAAACTACAGTATTAATTCACTATAGGATGGATGGACTCCTTTACAACTTGCTGCACAAAATGGCCATTCTCAAGTAGTGGAGATGCTGATTAAATCAAAAGCAGATGTTAATGCTGCTACAATAGTGAGACACTGATTATATAATTAGACTGAGATTATTACTTGTTAAATAGGATGGGTGGAGTGCTTTGCATGTTGCTGCGAAAAATGGCCACACTCAGGCAGTGGAGATGCTGATCACATCAAAAGCAGATGTTGGTGTTACCAGTGAAGTAAGGCATTTGCAACGTTACAAATAGTTAGTTATATAAATATTGTAAACACTTTGCTAATACAGTAATTCTTTACAGGAAGGCAATAGTACAGGTAAGAGAGAAAAATAGTATTTTAAGTTTCATTAGTGATCGTAGCCATAAAAAGCAGTGAAACAAGGGACACCTACAGACACACTAGCAGGAATTTAATCCCTGTTTCTGTCTATATCCATGACTGAAATAGGAATTAAATGTCCACTAGCACATAATCTACAAGTGTAGGTGACCTTACACCTTTTTATGGCTACTATCCCTAATTAAACTCAAAATCTTTTATTTCTCCTTCTACTTGTTTGTTTACTTTTATGACTAATAAACCCTTGTATACCACATCAAAAGAAAGATGACACCAGGCATGCTATTAAATTAATTTTGCATCTGAACAAGTGCCCAACTATCAGTTATGAAAAACTAAGTGCCATTATGCTTCATTTGCAGCTATGTTCAGTCTGTTACACAGGGTTACAATGAAATCACTATGAGAGGAACCTCTGCAATCAATCCATTCATAACAAAAAAAAATTCTGGCAATTCCCATTATGTATAGGGAGCCATTACACTGTGCAACACTGAATTAACACATTGCGCTGTCAGCAAAGATAAATGGGACACAAAGGAGAACGCAGTTAAGTCCATAGAACATGCATTGTACATACTGTGGTATGGCCAAAAGGCATCAGCCAGGCTGAAGCAATGTTTAACAGTGAAAAAACCAGGCCCGTTATCTTAGCAGATGTTGAGTTACACTTTTCTGATGAAGGCAACAGGCAGGCAGCAAGGCAGTCGGTTAGCTAGTCAGTTGGTAGAAAATTCTGCTGAATATTTTTTAGAATTCTGTAGCAATTCATCCGAAGCATTTTTGGCTGCTTCTCTGTAAACACTGTTGGGCTTGCTTGTACCTCATCAATACTACCAAGGTGCCATTAAGATATTGTGAGGCTGGTTTTGGGATGATATTTTTGGCCAGAAAGCCCACTGTCATCATGATCCCTAATATATCAATAGGGTGAAAATTTCTGGCGCAAATAAAACAGTAAATTTATTCACTTTCAGAATAATGATCCTTATTTTTCAAAAGATACTCAGTATCTTGTTATATACAGCACTTGATTGCAGGAATCACACGTGAAAGTTTATGAGTTTGGCCCAAAATTATCAACTTGAAATCAGTATAAAAACTATTGTGTTATGTGTTATTGGTTTAGCCAAACAATGATCCAAAGTGTCTTGTATTATCAATTTATAAAGATTTACTATTTCAGCACAGATTCTACTATGTTGTTAAAGCTCATTTGTTCAAACATGTGCCATGGTTCTACATTACTTACTGTGGGTATGACTTAATTAATATGAAGAGCAGTTTAGCCAAGTCATAAATACTCTCTTTTTCATCACTAGCTAGTGAATATCTAAGAATACCAATTCAAAGCTATTGGTAAACTAAGTAGTCTACAATGGATACAGTGTAATGATCAGTCAATCATCACTATACTACAAGTTTAGAGATTGAATGACAGCTGATAGTGAGTCTATCAACTCAATGAGATCAGTCTACGCTTTTTTTCCTATTTTATTTCCAGCAATTCTTTTACTTTCCACATTTGTTTATAAGTGGAATTTTATCACAAATTGAAATGTTTTAACACTTCAGCTCTGTCACATTCCTGAGTGTGTTGTCCTATCCCAGGCTCTGCTGTAGTTGTTGTTAATTCCTACATTCCTGTTCATTTTGTGAGGTGATATCTCTACTAACCACGGCTCTTGTAAAGATCCTTATATTAATTATATTGTCTGTTCTTTTAACATGAATATAAACCACAATTCATTACAGTAATATTATGTGATGCCTGTCAGTACTGATCACACATTATGTGTTTGAATATTTCAATGAGGTCGTCAGCTAATTTGCATCACCTATGTTCACTATTGGACAAGTCCAAAAATGATTCTCATTTATTCCATGATTTGGGGTTTAATGTTATTCACTGAATGGCTTTTTAGTACCATCACTGTGACAGATGAACAGCAGTGGCCACTCAATGCACTTCATCCTGTAGTAGATTCTCATTCTTACTTTGCTATAAAACATTTGGAACTGCTGATGGCCTTTCTGCTATATCCCTTGAGCTGTGAATATAAGTAAGTGTGAACCTACAAAGTGCTGATATCGATGTAAAAATGAGTTAATATCAAAAGTAACAGCCAAGAAATGGCTGCTGTGGTGATAATGTCAATTTTGTAGTATCTTTTTACCATCTTATAATCCTTATTAGATGTATGCTGTAAGCCTAAATGGTGGTTAAGCCAAATGAGACTACTACACCATGTGTAATGGATATGTTGTCCTTGTTAATTTGACTGATGACCTGTCAATGAGTTATTGTGTTCAAACTCTTTGACATTACTATTCTCTGCACTCACACTAGGGTCAGTCACCTTTACAAATTGTGCAAGGAACAAAGTCAATCTGTTTCTTAATTATGCAGTACTATTGTACTATACTAGTATATTAAAAATTATAAATTTAAAAATGAAGTAGGGTTTCAAGCTATAAAAAGTAGTGAAACAAGTGATGAGCAATGTAGCTATTACAGCATAGCTCAGTGTTAAATCCCTACTTTGGCATTGAACACAAAATAATTGTTATACTATGCCAAAGTAGGGATTTAACACTGAGCTATGCTGTATTAGCTACATTGTTCATCACTTGTTTCACTACTTTTTATAGCTTGAAACCCTACTTCATTTTTGAATTTATAATTTTTAATACTACTGTACGGTAGGAAATTTTGACGTCAAAAAAAGTTGACGAATTTGACGAATCGGTTTAAGTCGTCAAATTTAAATTCGTCAAATGTTTATAACCGCCCTTAAAAGTGCAGGTTTTGCCTACAATTTATTATTATTATTATTATTATTATTATTATTATTATTATTATTTAAATGGGCTTGTAGATGCCAAGGCAAACTAACTTGCCAGGCTAGACCGCAGGCCTTTGAAAGTGCCCATATTTAGATTGCTTCCAAAAATTATCCAAGTGCAGCTTGAAGGTTGTAACTGTTGGTGCTGAAATGATAAAGTCAGGTAAGGAGTTCCATAGATTGACTATTCTATTTGTTAAAAAGTTCTGCCTAACAAGTAATCTTGATCTTTCTTTAAAAAGCTTAAGAGAGTGGCCCCTAGTGGTAGCAGTATTTAAAGTAAAAAATGTAGATGGGTCCAAGTCATAATGTCGTTTAAGTATCTTATATGTTTCAATCATATCACCCCTTTGACGTCTGCAATACAGAGAATAAAGATCCAGAATTTCAAGATGGCTTTCATAAGTCAAGTGGGCTAATCCGCGAAGGTGTTTAGTTGCACGTCTCTGAACCTTTTCAAGGGTGTCGATGTCTCTGGCCAAGTACGGACTCCAAGATTGCACACAATATTCCAAATGTGGTCGAACATACATCTTATACAGAAATATAAACATATCAGTAGAGTCAATTCTAAAAGATCGCCTAATAAGCCCAAGAACCTGTGTAGCCTTGACTGCAGCTTTTTGGCAGTGTAGAGATGGCTTGAGATCACTTGTGCACCACACTCCAAGGTCCTTCTCCTCGTTCACTAGTTCTAGGTCAGTAGATACATTTGTAGTGCCATCGTACAAGGTGTATGATGCAGGAAGAGAGTTACCAATCTGCATTACTTTGCATTTGGCTGCGTTAAATCTAAGCAACCAAACACTTGACCATTGCATTAACTTGTTAATATCATGTTGTAGTTTAAGGCTGTCATGAAAAGATTTAATGACCGAGTATATCTTGGTGTCATCTGCAAACATCTTCAAATTACTCTCAATGAGGTCAGGCACATCGTTGACATACAGTATAAATAACAAGGGACCCAAGACTGAACCTTGAGGTACTCCACTCTGAACATCAACCCAATCTGACTGAGACCCATTAACCACTACTCTCTGAAAACGATTTGTGAGAAAATTTCTTCATTTTCGTCAACATTTTATTCGTCAAATCTGCTGAAGTCTAAATTCGTCAAATTTTTTTGACGTAAAAATTTCCTTGTGTACGCCAGTTTGTTTAGTTTTTTTGTTAAAGCATAGCTACAGCTAGCTATAAACATGTGACTGTTTTATTAGGGTGACTGCTGTATTAGAGTATCTCTAGTCAGCCTCCGAAGACCTGCTTGTCCTAGTCTCGTCCTCGCAGACCCATTCTCCGGGGTGGCGCTTATCGATTAGAGATTATAAACGCTAATTGATAAGAGCCACCCCGGAGAATGAATCTACGAGGACGAGACTATGTTTGCCCCCAAAAGGGGCGTGGTCATCGTGGTCTCGATTGATAGATCGATAATACGTAGAATAAAGAATGGGCGTGACCTTATTACCTATCGTAAAATACTAGTACCTCCGTACAGTCGGGGGCCATACAGTAGCGTAGTCTAAGCGCCTTAAATAATTTCGTGGCGTACATTATGCTGCTTAAAGAAAGTGTTGACTAGTGGTGGTTTGGGTATCATAAACCCAGCTCTTATTGCAGCTGAGGAGTATTCAGCCTCGTGTCACATTACTGAGCCTCTTTCACAATTCATTCTGGACCGGGGTACCAATTCGGCTATTGTTAAAACAGAACAGCTATCTCGCAAGTCCGCAATCCGCAATTCCAAATCTTCCAACTATTCGGATAGATCTTCCAGTTTGCGTACCCACTTGGATCCTAGTCTCGTGCCCAGACCGCTTTTTTTTCTTTTTGTGTGGGGGCCGAGAAAAAAAGGGTCTGGTGGATCTCCAATACATTTTTTGTGCAGCCGGATCTACAACTTTTGGGGATCGTTGATTAGTGGTGATGAATAGCAAAGGCCTGTTAACGAAGCAACAATAGGAAAAACGGCGCGCGTTTGTTTGGCAAGGCTACATCCTTGGGTACGCGCGCCGTATTTCCTATTGTTGCTTCGTTAACAGGCCTTTGCTATTCATCACCACTAATCAACGATCCCCAAAAGTTGTAGATCCGGCTGCACAAAAAATGTATTGGAGATCCACCAGACCCTTTTTTTTCTCTGCCCCCACACAAAAAGAAAAAAAGCGGTCTGGGCACGAGACTACTTGGATCCCTCCTCTCAACGCGCTTTAGATCTAGCCTCAGCCAAAGGGGCCTCCAACTGGCTTACCACCCGGCCCCTACAGGAACATGGCTTTGCACTGCGTAAGTCCGCGTTTCATGATGCCGTGGCACTACGTTATGGGTGGTCTCCTCAGCGGACTCCTGCTCACTGTGCATGTGGGACTTCCTTTTCAGTGGAGCATGCTTTATCCTGTCCCAAGGGTGGCTTGCCTTCTATCCGACACTATGAGATCAGAGATCTAACTGCTACCCTGTTGACTGAAGTATGCTCTCAGGTAGCTGTTGAACCAGAGCTCCAGCCGGTTTCACAGCAGGACTACCCTGCTTCTGCCAATATCCAAGATGGTGCCCGTCTTGACATTGCCATGAATGTTTTTGGGGGTGGAAGAAGTGAAAGATGTTTTGTGGATGTGCGGGTGTTCAACCCTCTGGCTGCTTCTAATACGTCCTCATCACTGGTCTCCTGTTATCGGAAGCACAAGAACATTAAGAAACGCGCGTATGCTCAGAGAATTCGTGAGGAGGAGCATGCCTCTTTTACCCCCCTGGTAATGTCTACCTCTGGTGGTCTGGCTCATGAGGCTTCTGTTTTTTTATCAACGCTTGGCTTGTCAACTTTCAAATAAGTGGGGTGATGATTACTCTGTTGTCATGGGGTGGTTAAGGTGCTGTCTATCTTTTTCTCTCTTGCGGTCCTCCATACAATGCATCCGCGGAGCCCGCTTATCCATCGGTCACTATGTTAAGACTCCCCAATTGTGGAGCTGATTCGGACTGAGTCTCAGTTTGCCGTGGACTAAGAAAGTCCCGGTTTGTCCAGCACAGGCCATTTATGTGCTGGGTGTGGTAGGCAAGGGCAGTCCATCAAGCCCGGGAAAAAAAAATAAATAAATAAAATAAAAATTAAGTGATGGGCGATACTAGGATTTTCAGAACGATACGATATTGACTGAAATTGACCGATATTGATACTTTTCGATACGATATTGTAACATTAATTTGCACATGTAAATTGCTAGCTTTCTCACATAATTTGATAGTAGGTAGCTATGGCTATACAAAGTGGGGATCTCCCGTCATAGATACTATATACTATGGCTATAGTATCTATGCTCCCGTCCACATACATAAGAGTAACAGTAATTAGAAAATTACTGAAGGTAATGTAAAGCTACAATTAACTATTAAATAAGCTAAAATAGACATTTTAAAATTAATTCAGATCACATGATGTATCGTATCGAAACATCGAGTTTTGAAAAATAAATCGATACTTTTCGATATCAGCAAAAATCAAACAATACGATATAATATCGATATATCGCCCAACACTAGTGCTGATATGAAAATTAATGCCTCAGTATAGTTTCGTTGAATGAAGAAGACAAGCAGCCTGATTGAAGATAAAAGAAAAGACAAGGCGCAAAGGGTGCACACTCGTCGGAACCCCAAAAGGCACATCCCACCAGTGAGTTTGTTGTTGTGGCGTAAAATGGTGACCGTGCGCTGCTTCGTTAGGGCTCTAGGCTTGCAACGGTGGTCAGTGAGTGAGTGAGTGGGTGGGTGGGCGGGTGGGTGGGTGAGTGAGTGAGATGAAATTTCGAGTTTTGACGATTTAAAAAAAATTCTATATCCAGCCGCCAGTGAGTGTTTTCTTGTTTTTTAACATTACATTTGATGTTAGATGGACTAATATTATTATGTAAACGTGATTTTCGTTACGTAAGAAGTTTCTAAGCTGATTTTTAAGTGCGGTATTTTGGGCGGCACGCGTCACTATTGATGCAAACCGGCCTACTTAAATAGTACTACCATACTGTTTGATACAAGGGAACAAGCTCCTTTCCACAAAAATTGTTGACTATAAACTGCTCAAACTTGCCAAGTGCACACTGCCAAGGATGTTGTCACTCAATTAGAATTTTAATTTCCCTGCTAACTTGTTTCCTTACATGGTTTAAACATGAGATATCAAAAATTGGGAATTTCTGCTTCAAAATATATTTTAAAATGGATGAACTACATATTCTTGAAATCTGCACTTAATGTTCAACTTTTTTTGTATCAATACTGTACTACGTTACAATCAGATCAAACACACCCATATTAAAATTTTATGGGCTAAAAATAAAAGTTATACCTGCATACTTCAAAGCATTATGTAGGCTTGTATATAGTTTTTCTTTTTTACCATGAATGTGCTATATCAACTTGCTGTCCCTGTAGAATGGTGCAACTCCTTTACATGTTGCTACACTAAATGGTCATTCTCAAGTAGTGGACATGTTGATCAAGTCAGAAGTAGATGTTAATGCTGCTACTAAAGTAAGACAATCAATTGTATAACATTAGCTGATTGTTGTTACCATAGGATGGATGGACTTCCCTACATATGGCTGTGCAAAATAACCACATGCAAGTGGCAGAGTTGTTAATAAAATCAGCTGGAAATGTAAATGTTAGCAATAAAGTGAGACAATGTTTCAGTGCTTTCACTGTTTGTAGTATGTTACTATCATCAAAGTAAATTCCAGGTCCTATATAAATTAAGGTCAAGGGTGCTACCTACATTTAAGGTCACGTATACAAGATTACAGTAGCTATATGTCAGCATACTACAACTAATGAAACTCGTGATGTTTCACAAGGATTTCAACAGCAACTGCTACAAGAAACAACAAGACTTTTCACCTGGTTCACAAGTAGATTATAAGAATAAATGCCTGGGTGACTATATGAATATACAGTATTTTTTAACACAATTCAATATCGCTAGCATCAATTTAACGTCATTTTATAAAAATTCCGTGAAATGTTTTTGGGGTTCACCCCTAGACTACCATAAAATTGCACAATTCTACTACACTACAACCATACAACAATATTTGTGCTGCATAGGGTGGTGATGTTCCTCTACATATTGCATCAAGAAGAGGTAATCTTGAGGCAACTGAAATATTAGTGAATGCTGAAGCTGATGTTTATATAACCAACACGGTAAGCTAACTAACTAACAATAAGGTATAGTTGCACACCCATGGGGTTTGTATCTTATTTGTAAACATGACATTCAAGGACCGCAGCCCTGAGGGTGGAGTTGTTTACAGATCAGTGTTATAATTGATTTGTAGTATGTGGAGTGTGCAAATCAAAGGTGCCCATTTGGAACAAAAAGGCAAGGCTTATATAGCTACCGCTGAGTGCTGTGTACAAAGAACGATTTTACTCGCTAATTACTGTCTTGATGGTAGCTAATTTATTGTTAGATAGTTTATTCATTGGTAACTCGTTTTCCATGCACGAACACAACATACCATCATCAATGCCAATCACTCCAGCCATTGTACTGCTTCACATCATTTAGACGGGTGTAGTTAAAGTGTTTGATATTCATTGGTGCAGCATTATAATAGCTTTGGTTAGCTTAATTTATTTGCGACTGGGCATGTGGTATACAGATACTAACTCAGCCCAGTGGTTGCACTGCTTCCCATTCATTCAGATAAGAGCAGTATTATGTGTTTATTCATTCCAGAGCGACTCATCTTCTTGATGTATTAGCCAAATTCGTTTCCTTATATTGTGTCTTCCTGTGTTGATCTGTTGTTTGGTTTTGTTTGATGTCTTTGAATTAATTAGTGACCAGACTATGTGGCCAAAAGGAAGTACTTAGCCATGTTTCAATTATGTTTACAACTGATTTATAACACTGGCAGCAACCTTTGATCTACCCATGCGCCATACTACAATATATTGTTGTGTACCTAACATCTCACACCAAGAATATTTACTTACATCAAATTTTATAAACAATCTTTTACTGTCTGTATAGTTCAACAGATTGCCAATAGAAGAAGCAGTACGATGTGAACAATATCATATTCTTCGTTACTTTATGAAAAAAGTGAAAATGGATATCACCACATTAGATCAAGTATGTTGTGATCATTACATACTTTTATGTTAATTCAAAATTCTATATATCTTATGTTTTTACTGCATCCATATAGATCACACAAATAAAAATCAAAAAAATGTCAAAATTTCTACCTAAAAGATCTCTTGGCCAGTTGATTACTGACTATGGTATGCAGATGTTGTTTAATGTATAATGTACATACACTATACTACACAGACATTGATTCTGATGAATCATCTGATGCTTATTCTAGTGCAAGTTCAGATCATGAGTCAAGTGATACTGAAGGTATGTAAGAATTGTAATAATTTGTTACACACTGTATATTTGGTTTCATTTACAGAATAATAGATAAGGACACCGTGCTCAAATTCTTTCAATAAACTGTTTATTTATGCATACTATTGTTTTAATGTGTAGAAATAGTTGTTAGTATAGCTGTTGTGTTTTAACTGTATGTAAGAATACTTATGTAGTGTGATTTTAAGGCTTTACTGCATTAGTTTATATACTTTGCTCAAACTTCTTTCATGTATGGGTTGTTGTTGTTGTTGTTTTTTTTTTACTGAGTGCTTGTAAGTGTTTATTACATCAATCATCTATAACTCCCCTAAGATATTATTATTCATGGTTGCAAGGAACTATTAGTGCTACAGCTAATGTGTAATGCGGATGATCAAGACAAACGATAGTGTGTCGTGCGACCCAAGAAGCCGGCGTGCCATACCGTGGGTACATTGACAGGAAGAAAGAAAACCTCATTTTCACACCTTTGTATCTCGGTAATACCTTATCCAATTGGAACCAAATTTACTGCAGAGTTGGCTGCCAGATAGGGGAGTCCACATTCCAAATTTGAAGGAAATTGCTCAAGCCATTTCTGAGTTACGAGCAGCCAAAGCGTCAGTTTTTTCTTGTTTTTTTTTTTTTTTAATATTTTTCGTATTTTTGCGCACTTGCAAAAATTGCTATTTATCATTTTTGTGAGATCAGCTAGAAGAAAAATCACCTTGCAGAGAGTTCAGCTACAAAGAAACCATCCTGTAGAGAGTTCAGCTACAAACAAATCACCCTGTAGAGAGTTCAGCTACAACCTGCATAGACTTCAGCTACAAAGAAACCATCATGTAGAGAGTTCAGCTGCAAACAAATCACCCTGCGGAGAATTCAGCTACAAGTAAATCGCCCTGTAGAGAGATCAGCTAGAGGAAGTCACCTTGTAGAGAGTTCAGATATAAAGAAACCATCATGTAGAGAGTTCAGTTGCAAACAGATCACCTGTAGAGAGTTCAGCTAGAAACAAATCATCCTGTAGAGAGATCAGCTAGAGGAGATCACCTTGTAGAGAGTTCAGCTATAAAAAACCAACCTGTAGAGAGTTCAGCTGCAAACAAATCACCTTGTAGAGAGTTCAGCTATAAACAAGTCACCCTGTAGAGAGATCAGGGTGACTTGTTTATAGCTGATCATGAACTATCAAATCACCTTGTGGACTATATTCTAACTTTGTGCTGTAGTTGAATCGACACTTTGGTAAATTCTGTCAACTCAAAGATTATACAGAGTGACAGATTGTAATAACTGTGTTTAATAAACAGATAGGTAGAATGCAATTAGCTTTATACAGTAGCTGATCATCATGACTAATTAACAAATACACAGCAGATAAGCTACATTAGGCATGAGGCTATTATGCTCCAAAAATTGAGCATTATGCTTTTGAGCAGTGCTCAAAAAATCACCTATTATGCTTTTGAGAATTGCCCAAAAATATGCCACCATAATTGGCATTCCAGTATCCGATATTTTTTAATAAAAGAATTCTCCGTATATTCCCCAATAGAATCCTGGCACAAAATAACAACTCGTGTTTAACTTGGTCATCCGAGCTCCAATGAAGATGAAAATCGATATCGCTATGGGGTTTGTTCACACGCTGATCATCATGAAATACTTAGTTTCATCGTGCGCGTTACAGATAAGTAAGTTTTGTGTTGTTTTGTAATCTTTTCAAGCCTTGTAATGTATGTAGAATACTTTAAAACTTTTAAAAACGTACTGTCGGGTGGAAGGTAATCACTGGTGCTTACTTTAAAGTGCGTAGTTACTTCACTCGGGTTAGCGATTTTCAGCTCCAGAGCAATTTCCTGATGGCTGTGTCATCAACTCAGTCAAAAGTATAAACCACCTCAAAGTCGGCATAACAATGCCATAATTGAAATCACAACTCCACCTTAGATATTGTGGCACCTCCACTTTAGTTGTTTACCTTTATAAGTTGTTCACTTGATGTTTTTACTAACTTTAGATAGCCACTTGCCTATGGGTATTCACCATTGTATCGAGAAGTGTGCAGTAGGTGAAACGTATTTGCTCACCATAAAGCATACAAAGATTGCTGAGATCCAATAAGACCTGAAGTTACTCTCATTACATGTACAAACTTGCAGCTAGAAGCAACTGCAGTTTCAAGATAGTCCAGATTGCTAGATGGCTTTCTGATTCAATTGTGCCATTTTTCCCTTTAAAATGTATGGGGAGTCCCGCAGAAAAAATGTACCTTTCTTCAGTTTTTAAGCACTGTGCATGCCAAAGTAGCTAATTCCAACCCAATAAACTATATATTTCTGAGATCGGCAATCAATACTCTATCTATTGAGCTAGGGATGCCACAATAGTCGTGACATACGACATGTCGTGACATAAAGCTCCATGATATGATATGACATGGCTTCTTTATATCGTGACATAAAAATCTCCTAATAATGCACACTTTTCCATTCATTTTGATCAAATTTGATGCAATAAATTCGACAAAATTTGACAAAAAAGAATGAGCAATGTTGGTTATTGATGTCATAGTTAATATTGCTGATGTTAAAGTTGATATTTTTGTACATTTGAATCAAAATAGCTATGCAGTTTCATAAGTAACAGCTTCAGTTGTGAAACTTTAATTATGTCGTGACATATGACATGTCGTGACATAAACCTCTATGACATGTGACATAAAAATTTCTATGTCGTGGCATCCCTATATTGAGCATATAAAAAGCCCATTTTTCCAAAATTTTAAAATCGGGCTGGAATGCCTACTAATAATACCAGTTTAGTGCTTATCACACCATTTTCATTGATGTTTAAGCTTCAAATAATCTTGAATGCTTTAGCTGGTTGCTGTATTAGAGTGTTTCGTTGCAATGTGACTGCTTTATTAGAGTAATACTAGTCAGTGACTGTTCTATTAGAGTTTCTGACTGCTCTATTAGAGTATCTCGATCTTTTAAACTTAATTGTGCAATCTACAGACTCTCCTACTGTTAAAGCTTTATATTCACCTCAAGATGGATTGTTGATGCAGAAGAGGACTCATGCAAGTAGTCTCCCCTCCTTCCAAACGTGAGAACGAGCTAGCTATAGGCTCGGGAATTGCAAAATACATAAGATCGAGATACTCTAATAGAGCAGTCAACCACTCTAATAGAACAGTCTCACATTCTGTCTCTTAAAGGGCAGTAACTTGTTAATTTATTTGTAATAAGTAAAAAAGTATAGTCTTAGGGCTTTCAAATTAAAAAAAAGCTCAATCATACTGGGTGGGAATTATATGCTCCCAGAAAGTCACCCATCACTGTCTGCCTTTTGTAGTTGCATGCTTCAAACTCCATATTATTACTATTATTAGCACTTTACAGTGACCAGCACTGAAGGTCTGACAGCAACATGTACTGCAGCCTTAGGATTTCCTAACCTAACAAGAACTATAGAGACTTTAAATGATTACTTGATCTAGCATATGTGACTTTCATTGCTATACGTTTGCCCAGGCTCTTTGACCTGCTCCACCTCATATGTTTTGCTACTTAATTATTCTACTAAATCAAACTTTTTCTTGGGGAAAATTCTCATTTTGAGTTCTGTCCCATGAAAGGATGCATGCCGGTGTGAGCACTATTCTATAAGTCCAATCCATTAGTATTGTCACTGTTGTCCTTCTCATGCTATGGCTTGTTCCACTGACTTAATAATGATGGTAGCTATACTGTATTTAATTCATTTGCCTGGCAACATCTTATTCTTCATGAAATCCATCCTAATGAATTGACATCATAAATGTGAACCAACTTTGACAGTAAAAATGAGCAGTGAATAGCTACCATGGCAAATTATGGTGCATGAGCATCTGACTATTTGTAGTGAAGTTTACTATTTGCCACAGTATTCACTATACTCATTTTTACGTACACATCCTTTTTCAATTGGTCAATTTTTCTCTTTTGTAGCTGGAATATAAGGAAATGGATATTAATATATCTATATCTTGTGCTAAATATTAACTTGATATTTTGATTGATTTTTTTTGTTTGAACTCATGACAATTGGCATAGCCATTCTTCCACGTCAGAGTATACTGAGACACATACAAATATACAAGTACAAAACTAAAAAACATACAAGACATGAGCCATACATTTAAATAATACACAAATTAATTATTATTATATAGTCATACAGTGGGTCTTCATTAAAGTGACAAATTCTCCATGCTTGTGGGGCACTTCGAATGGCACCAGCAAGTGGCACAATGTCAAAAATATTGCTGTGTTCTAGCCAGATGATAGTAAGTGTTGTTAGCAAAATAGGTCTTACACCGATACCTTGAAGCATTCCAGAGATATGGCCAATATAGTATATACATACATATATATATATAGACAATAATACATGTTTTTGTTGTTGTTGTTTAAAGAAAAGGACCAAGCACAATGGCATGATGTAACTATCAGAAATCTCTTTTCTATTATTAGATGGGATGGGAATGCATGGAAATTTGTCCTCAAAGTCATGGTATAGCTACATCAAGCCAAGACAGATCATTTTCAACCATCAGTGTCGCAGAGCAAGAATTGTCTACAAAATGCTTCTTAATTGTAGTCATGTGTTAATCATAATTGGAAGAATTAATACCATAAAAGCAGCATTGAATGATCCATTTACTTCAGACTCTCTTAATAAACATTTTCCTACTATAGCAGTCACTTCATCACATCAATCTACTGACAACTTTGCAATACCTGCTACTTGACACTAATCCATTCACTTTTGCTGAGATTTCTGAATCTAGTCCTGTCTCATCTGAACTTTCTGGATCCTAGGAAGTCCACAGGCCCAGATTCCCTATCTGCTAGGTTCCTGAAAGAGATATAGGCTGCTCCATTGGATACCTTATACTGTTAACATTCAATCATTCATTGCAGAGTGGAAATATTCCTTCACAGGCAAGAAGTGTTCACATATATACTCCAGTTCATAAAGGTGCATAGTGCTTTGGGCAATCCTGGCAACTTCAGACCAATCTCTGCATGCTGTGTCTGTTCTTGCTGTTTATTTGTTTTCATGTATTTGTTCAATAATTTGCCTTAAGATAATTGTTGTATTTGTGTCCATGTATATTTGTTTTGCAGACATGTGTTAAGTTTTGTACTTGTAGATGTTCATTGTTTTGTCTGTATTATATGCTGCTCTAACAAGGAAGAATGGTAGTTGCCAATTGTCAGAGCATAATTTATAAATGAAATTAGTCTGATAATTTAAGAAACTTTTATTGCTAACTGACAAACAAAATTTCTTGCTGTGCAAACTCCCAACTATGATAGCTACATCTATTGAATTTATAAACTGACAATAGCTAACTGTGAAAGTGCACGCACTCTGGATCTAGCAACTGTCTACGCAACCAGAGCAATAATAACTTGGTACAATAAAATCAGTGGAAGTGGAGCAGGTCAAAGAGTCTGGGTGAACTTATAGCAATGAAAGTCATACATGGAGTGAAGCATACAACTATACAAGAGTAAGACAATGATATTGGTGACATTCTGGGAGCATGATTTTTTTTTTTTGAAAGCTCTAAGACTGTTCACTTTGTTATTGCAGTTAAGAGACAGAATATGAGACTGTTCTGTTAAAGTGGCTGACTGCTCTATTAGAGTATCTCGATCTTTTGTAAAAAGTATTGCAATTCCCGAGCCTACAGCTAGTTTGTTCGCATGTTTGGAAGGAGGAGAGACTACTTGCATGAGTCTTCTTCTGCATCAACAAACCATCTTTAGTGTAAAAATAACAGTTGCTTGCAGTATCTCCGGTCCCGGTTTTACCAAGGAATCTCCCGCTCCCGCTCCCGCTTCCCTCCCGGTTTTCTAAGCTACATCACAGGTATACACTTAATATAGACACTGTGCTGTGATGTTGCTTTACCACCTTCTCAATAGGTTTTAAAATATTGCAGTGCTTCAATGAGTTATAATAAATCTTTTTTTACTCGGTTAACGTTGTGCAAATAACTACTGAATTTTGGAAGTTTCAGATCCCTTGCAATAGACTTTGCATTCTGCACATATTACTGTTCATGCTAACACAGTGATTACTGTATGGTGGATATGCTGTGTTAGTAGAAAATTTTGATTGGGGAAACTTTTGAAGAATTATTAGATATTATGACAAAATGCTTTATGTTACAGAACACCAAAACTGTAAACAGTTAAGCGACAAATCACAAGCAATTTGCTAAATTCTTCCCAGTCAACTTGTGTGCTATACAGTAGCATTTTGAGATGTCATTAAATTCAGTTTCAAAACATACATGATACATAATCTTGTGGAATTTAAGGGATAAATATTATAACACTCACTTATAATAGTTCTACTAGTTTTCTGATAGCACATTTAGTTTGTCCATCTCTTAGAATGGAGTAAGTTACATGTTGCTGCACATTATGTAAGTTGAGATGTTGATCAAGTCAGAAGCATTATGTCTTATTAAAAAAAATGAATTTCTACTTCAAATTGATGGACAGAGTTCTCTACATATTGCTGTGCAGCATGGTCATACTATAATGTGGAGATATTGATCAAGTCAGCAGAAAATGTCAATGCATGCTAGAAGTGAAGTGAGATGTTGCAATTGTGATTATTACGTTATAGCTTTTCTATGTGCAATACTCCACTGCATCAAAAGGTTAGTACTTTTACAAAGAGGGTACTAATAGGGGTCTGGTGATGCAACTAATGGTGTGTAAAGCACACTAAGCTTGTGGAGCATGCTCTATCGCAGCATACACCCCACAAGTAAGTTTGAAAATTTAGCTGTCTGTTGTTGCAATCACTAGAAGCTGAAATGTATCAATACTTTTATTAGCTTAAACTGGTGCTAAAACACGTGTGACTGCAATGGCAACCATTCCTAACAGTATTTTTGTTCATTAAAAGAGTGAAATGCCTTAACCTGATTCATTATTAACAATGTTTGAAAAAATGGTATGTGTACTTATACAAGTAGAACATTAAAGTTTTTGTAAGTTTTTGTGAAAGAAGACATTTTTATATAATGTTGTATGTATATGTATACAAGTGGAACTTGAGCCTAGGGGTACAGTCCTCAGATGCCATAGTCCAATTAGTGGTTTGATAATAAAATGAAGCACTTCAACACACTGGATTCTTTACTAATTTTCAAACTGATCACCTTTCATTGAGTCTTAGAAGAAATTAGCCTTCCCCTACCTTATACCTTATGCATTTTAAGTTAGATAGTAGGTACAGTAGTTTGAAATACTAATTATATAAGTCACTTACACCACAAGGTATAGTAACTATAGTATATCAAAGAAAAATTATAATGTATTTTATTAATGATGGAAGAATCTATCAGCTAAAAAAGTAATGAATACAATACAGTATAGTAGAGCGGCTAAGCGGAAAAATCATTAACTTTTGATAAAAGTGCCAAACTTGGTACAATTAACATTTGATTAATTCATACTATTTCATATTAGATATGGTGCCATTAAAATTATCAATCATATCATGCTCAAACAACCTGACAAGTAAAATCAGTAGAAAATATATTAGGGAAGCCATAAAGTACTCAATAGTAACTTTACATGAGCAAGGGATTGTCATACTCAAAAAAGCTAATCAAGGGAGGTGTCCATTCAGATTATTAGCTTGCCATGTTAAGAATCATGGTATATGAAGCCATAGATGTGTGATATATTATTTCTATTGGATTGTGCCTGTACTTTTTACACTGAAATATATTGGCTCCATTAAAAGTGTTTAAAACAATAATATTTTACCACATTGTTAAAGATTTTTTGATTGCACTAGTAAATTTGAAATACTTTCATGTGATTTGAAGATTTTGAATGCACTTGTATCGTTTATTGATCAGAGAGAAATGGGCTTATAACATAGTTTAAAAGTTGTCCTACAGCAATGAATTTGACATGGCACCATATCTCAAATGATTTAAAATACCTTATTCAACTTCCACAGAAAATTTGGTGCTTTTATCACAAAGTGAATGATTTTGTTGCTTAGCCGCTCTACTAGCAGTGGGTATATTCCTTGAACTACAAGTAAAAAGTAAAAGTACAAATTATTCCCACACATAGCTACCTGTTTTCATCACTTTTAGTACATTCATTTCAAAATGTAGCTATTATGTTGAATGTTTGTTGGAATATATGTTACGTGGAAGATATACGTATACAGTATATAGCTATTACATTGCTAGAATTCATGTTTACAGTACATACACACTAGGATGGTGATGTTCCTTTACATATTGTATCAAGCAATGGTAATCTTGAAGTGACTGAAATGTTAGTAAAAGCTGTAGCTGATGTTTATGTAACCGACAAGGTAAGGTGAAAATAGCCTGAAGCTAATAGATGTGTCACATATAAAGTAAGTATCTTGAACACTTAATTCAACAGATACCAATACAAGAAGCAGCACAATGTAAACAATATCATATTGTTCAATATTTCGTGAAGAAGATGAAAATGAATAATCAGGTGACAGAACAGTTGATTACTGATAATGGTATGTCAATGTCTTTGATGCTTCATATACAGTGTACTATTATATAGACCAAGACTCTGACAAGTCATGTGGTACTCATTCAGATGCAAGTTCAGACCATGGTTCAAATGATGATACTGAAAGTAAAGAACTGTAATATTTTTGTACATGTAGTATAGTGTATGGAAAGAATAAAGGCTACTGGGAGTGTTACAAATCAGTTTGGTTGGCAATTAGCTTTGCACCACACAATCTGGCAACTAGTTAGCACAATAGTTATAAGTGAAGTAACCACATAGGGTGGATCCTGGGCTTGACGGAGGGAGGGGGGTCCGGGGGTGGTAGGGTAGTAGGTATATGGAGCAGGGTGCCTGGTGCTCCCAGAACCTATTAGAACAGTTACTGAATTTTTTGATGTAGAGCAGTTTTATGCACTAATATCTTGCTTTCTAAGTGGGCATGAGCTAAATGAATGGCATACAAAGGACCATTTGCATTTCATTTTCAAAATATTGCTAGCAGGCTTTGATGTAAGGTTTGATGCTCGGCAGCAGCAGAGGATTCTTAATTGTGCTATACTGTATAGTGCAAATATTTGACAAGATGAAATTTTGATGAATCAAACAATTGCAATCAGGACATTTAATGAGTTAAATTTTGACCAAATGCTTCAATACTGTATTGGAGGATACATTGAACATAAAAGTTGGAGGAATTTTGATGAATTGTGAAGCAAATTGACAAATTTGTTGAAACTTCCCCATTTGCTTGATTAGGGTGTAGTATTTTTGTGTCTCAGTGCTATAACATAAAGCTTCACCATGCTATAAATAGGCACTCTGGATCCACGTATGCATGCACTAGCTGCAACCTTCACACACAATCACATACAAATCTCATGGGTGTGCTTTAGTTATACAATGTGTCTTTGGTTTCAACTTCAGAGAAATAGATGGAAATGCTGCTCAACATTCAGCTGCTTTTTTGTTAAAAATAAGAAACAGTTGGAAATACAATATATAGCTAGTAATTTGACTTTATTTATGTGGTATAATTTTAAGTTCAATTGCAATGTAACTACTCAAAATGAATTATTGTATAGTATATCTAATCCAAAACAGCCAAGCTGTAAAAAAAGTGTGCGGCCCTCAGAAAGGCTATGGTGAAAAAAGATGTGAAATCCAAGGTGGCGGCCAAAAAATGGCTGTGATGGTAGGTTAATGGTAAAAATTTTAATAAAGACAATTCAGGTGAATTTTTATGCCGCTTCACAAAATTTACCTAAATTGTCATTATTAAATTTTTTACCATTAACCTACCATCACAGCCATTTCTTGGCCGCCACCTTGGATTTCACATCTTTTTTCACCACAGCCTTTCTGAGGGCCGCACACTTTTTTTACAGCTTGGCTGTTTTGGATTAGATTTCATTTCTTTTTGTATTTGTATACCAGCTTTGGGACTTTTTAACCTACGTTTTTTTCTTTATTACAGGAAGAAGAAAAGATCAACTAGATGTACTTTAAATATTTTATCAGTAAATGTACAAATTATATATACTGTATAATACATATTTGACCGCATTTGCGAAAAGGGGTCTTCCACACACATCCAATTTGCCAACTTTGACAATTGATAACTTCAGATTGAAAAGAGCTATTGCCTTGATATTTGGGCAGTGGTGAGCACCACTATAGCTGAATACATGGTGAAATTTTCAGGTTAATATGTTACTTGAACACTGAGTTATGGTCTCCAACGTTTACGGAATTGGATGTGTGTGGAAGACCCCTTTTCGCAAATCCGGTCACATAATATTGATTACAGAAATCTCCATGGTGGTTTCTTTGTAACTGAACACTCTACAAGGTGACTTCTTCTAATTGCTCTCTCTACAGGGTGAATTGTTTGTAGCTGAACGATCTACAAGGTAACTTCTTCTAGCTGATCTTTTTACACTGCATATTTGTTTGTAGCTGAGTTCTCTACAGGGTGATTTGTTTGCAGCTGAACTCTCTACATGGGAGTTTCATTGTAGCTGAACTCTCTACAATGTGACTTCTTCTAGCTGAACTCTCTACAGGGTGACTTGTTTCTAGCTGAACTCTCTACAGGTGATTTGTTTGCAGCTGAACTCTCTACATGGTGGTTTCTTTGTAGCTGAACTCTCTACAAGGTAACTTCTTCTAGCCGATCTTTCTACAAGGTGACTGAGTTTTTTGCAGCTGAACTCTTTAAATGGTGGTTGCTTTGTAGCTGAACTCTCTAAAAGGTGACTTCTTCTAGCTGAACTCTCTACAGGATGATTTGTTTGCAGCTGAACTCTCTACATGGTAGTTTCGTTGTAGCTGAACTCTCTACAATGTGACTTCTTCTAGCTGAACTCTCTACAGGGTGACTTGTTTTTAGCTGATCTCTCTACAGGTGATTTGTTTGCAGCTGAACTCTCTACAGGTGATTTGTTTGTAGCTGAACTCTCTACAAGGCGATACGTCTAGGTGATCTCTCTAAAGGATTCCTTGTTTCTAACTGAACTCTCAACAGGGTGATCTGTTCATAGCTGAACTTTCTACTGGGTGATTTGTTTGCAGCTGAACTCTCTAAATGGTGGTTTCTTTGTAGCTGAACTCTCTACAATGTGACTTCTTCTAGCTGAACTCTCTACAAGGTGACTTGTTTCTAGCTGATCTCTCTACAGGGTGACTTGTTTCTAGCTGAACTCTCTACAGGTGATTTGTTTGTAGCTGAACTCTCTACATGGTGGTTTCGTTGTAGCTGAACTCTCTACAAGGTAACTTCTTCTAGCTGATCTTTTTACACTGCATATTTGTTTGTAGCTGAGTTCTCTACAGGGTGATTTGTTTGCAGCTGAACTCTCTACATGGGAGTTTCATTGTAGCTGGACTCTCTACAATGTGACTTCTTCTAGCTGAACTCTCTACAGGGTGACTTGTTTCTAGCTGAACTCTCTACAGGGTGATTTGTTTGCAGCTGAACTCTCTACATGGGAGTTTCATTGTAGCTGAACTCTCTACAATGTGACTTCTTCTAGCTGAACTCTCTACAGGGTGACTTGTTTCTAGCTGAACTCTCTACAGGTGATTTTTTTGCAGCTGAACTCTCTACATGGTGGTTTCTTTGTAGCTGAACTCTCTACAAGGTAACTTCTTCTAGCCGATCTTTCTACAAGGTGATTGAGTTTTTTGCAGCTGAACTCTTTAAATGGTGGTTGCTTTGTAGCTGAACTCTCTAAAAGGTGACTTCTTCTAGCTGAACTCTCTACAGGATGATTTGTTTGCAGCTGAACTCTCTACGTGGTAGTTTCTTTGTAGCTGAACTCTCTACAATGTGACTTCTTCTAGCTGAACTCTCTACAGGGTGACTTGTTTTTAGCTGATCTCTCTACAGGTGATTTGTTTGCAGCTGAACTCTCTACATGGTGGTTTCTTTGTAGCTGAACTCTCTACAAGGTAACTTCTTCTAGCTGATCTTTCTACAGGATGATTTGTTTGTAGCTGAATTCTCTACAGGGTGATTTATTTGCAGCTTAACTCTCTACAAGGTGACTTCTTCTAGCTGAACTCTCTACAGAGTGATTGATTTTTTTGCAGCTGAACTCTCTACATGGTGGTTTCTTTGTAACTTAACTCTCTACAGGGTGATTTGTTTGTAGCTGAACTCTCTACAGGGTGATCTGTTCATAGCTGAACTCCCTATAAGGTAACTTCTTCTAGCTAATCTTTCTACAGGGCGATTTGTTTGTAGCTGAGTTCTCTACAGGGTGATTTGTTTGCAGCTGAACTCTACATGGTAGTTTCTTTGTAGCTCTACAATGTGACTTCTTCTAGCTGAACTCTCTACAAGGTGACTTGTTTCTAGCTGATCTCTCTACAGGGTGACTTGTATCTAGCTGAACTCTCTACAGGTGATTTGTTTGCAGCTGAACTCTCTACATGGTTTATTTCTTTGTAACTGAACTCCCTGCAAGGTGACTTCTTCTAGCTGATCTCTCTACAGGGAGATTTGTTTGTAGCTTAACTCTCTACAGGTGATTTGTTTGCAGCTGAACTCTCTACATGATGGTTTCTTTGTAGCTGAACTCTCTACAAGGTAATTTCTTCTAGCTGATCTCTCTACAGGCCGATTTGTTTGTAGCTGAACTCTCTACATGATGGTTTCTTTGTAGCTGAACTCTCTACAAGGTGATTTCTTCTATAGCTGATCTTTCTACAGGGTGATTTGTTTGTAGTTGAACTCTCTACACGATAGATTCTTTGTAGCTGAACTCTCTACAAGGTGATTTCTTCTATAGCTGATCTTTCTACAGGGTGATTTGTTTGTACCTGAACTATCTACATGATGGTTTCTTTGTAGCTGAACTCTCTACAAGGTAACTTCTTCTAGCTGATCTCTCTACAGGACAATTTGTTTGTACCTGAACTCTCACATGATTGTTTCTTTGAAGCGGAACTCTCTATAAGGTGATTTCTTCTAGCTGATCTTTCTACAGGGTGATTTGTTTGTAGCAGAACTCTCTACAAGGAAACTTCTTCTGGCTGATCTCTCTACAGGAAGATTTGTTTGTAGCTGAACTCTCTATACATGATTTGTTTGCAGCTGAATTCTCTACATGATGGTTTCTTTGTAGCTGAACTCTCTACAAGGTAACTTCTTCTGGCTGATATCTTTACAGGGTGAATTGTTTGTAGCTGAACGATCTACAAGGTAACTTCTTCTTACTTATCTCTCTACAGGGTGATTTATTTGTAGCTGAACTTTCTACAAGGAAACCTCTTTTAACTGAGCTCTGTACAGGGTGAATTGTTTGTAGCTGAACTATCTACAAGGTAACTTCTTCTAGCTGATCTCTCTACAGGATGATTTGTTTGCAGCTGAACTATCTACAAGGTAACTTCTTCTAGCTGATCTCTCTACAGGGTGATTTGTTTGTAGCTGAATTCTGTATAGGTGATTTGTTTGCAGCTGAGCTCTTTACAGAATGGTTTCTTTGTAGCTGAACTCTCTACAAGGTAACTTCTTCTAGCTGATGTATCTACAGGGTCACTAGTTTGTAGCTGAATTCTCTACATGGTGGTTTCTTTGTAACTGAACTATCTATAAGGTGACATCTTCTAGCTGATCTTTCAACAGGGTGATTTGTTTGTAACTGAACTCTCTACAAGAAAACTTCTTCTAACTGATGTCTGAACAGGGTGAATTGTTTGTAGCTGAACTCTCTACAGGGTGATTTGTTTGTAGCTGATCTCTATACAGGTTACTTATTTCTAACTGATCTCTTGAATTCTGTTCAGGGTGACTGCTCTATTAGGATGACTGCTCTATTAGAGTATCTCGATCTCGCACTTGCTACACCAAGTTGGATTTCGTGTTATAACTCCGTGGCTTTAAGTCTGATTTTTCTACACCATTGAAGAGCCTTTCTAAGATGATAACTCCATCTGTACAGCGATTTTCAAAGCATTACCCCAAGTGGTTTATCTGGTAGGCGTGGCAAGCATAATAATAATAATAATAATAAAATTAAAAAATTAAAAATTAGCTAATCTCGATTGCGTAATTGTTTCACACTGTTGATTTTTTCGCTGTATCTTCCTGGTTTTTAACTCGATTTCTTTCAAACCACAAAAGGTTTGAGGTTCAATAGTTAACCTATTCACCCACCGATTTTCAGCTTCTTCCCAAACGCGGTTTACCCTGTAGGCGTGACAACATATTGGTGTTATTTTTCGTGCATAATCGCTCATAACTCTTTGCCTGTTTATGGTATTCCAGCCAAAGTTGGTACCGAGATGCGCCTTTATACCCCCCCTTCTGTGTGCCAAATGTCAAGGCAATCGGATAACGCGTTCGCGTTTTATAGCAGTTTTTGAAAGTGTGCCAAAAGAGGAAGAAAAATAAGAAGAAAAAAAACGAAGAAACTAAACCAATTTTTGAAGTCGCATATCTCAGGAATGCCTGAAGCGATTGCGCTCAAATTTGCAATGTGGAGTACTGAAGGTGGAGGGAATCTACACAGCAAAATGTGTATTGTTTCATCAAGGCAGCACAGAGCTACGGAGGTGCGAAAATTGCGTTTTCTTTCTTCCTGTCAATATACTCACGGGGTTGCGCGCCGGCTTCTTGGGCCGCACGACACACTACCGTGTGTCTTGATACAATGTCATGTATTACATCACAATAAATTGAACATGCTTGCTGTGGGTGTATAGAATATGTACCTGCATAAAGTTATTATGCCTTAAGTGCAGTGATGTTAGGTTCGTTGGTTATCAAAAATTACACAGGTTGTATTAGTTTAAGAGGTTTTGGGTCACATGAAGTGCAATGCCATCTAA